>NW_016107398.1:764901-794632 GCF_001604975.1 Cebus imitator | reverse complement strand
TTTGAGACGGAGTTTCACTCTTGTTACCCAGGCTGGAGTGCAATGGCGCGATCTCGGCTCACCGCAACCTCCGCCTCCCGGGGTCAGGCAATTCTCCTGCCTCAGCCTCCTGAGTAGCAGGGATTACAGGCACGCGTCACCATGCCCAGCTAATTTTTTGTAGTTTTTAGTAGAGACAGGGTTTCACCGTGTTGACCAGGATGGTCTCGATCTCTTGACCTCGTGATCCACCCGCCTCGGCCTCCCAAAGTGCTGGGATTACAGGCGTGAGCCACCGAGCAACGCATCAATAGCGCATTAAACTTTCATAATCTTTAAATGCTTTAACATTCTTATTGATAACAGTTTGGCTCTAATTATCATGTAAAAATTAATCTATCATTTTGGTGTTGTGCAAAGCCAAGACAAATGTATCATATATTAAATATGTAATTTAAATTAATCTGAGTATTTAAACAAGACCCAGTTGTTTCTCAGTAGGAGGAAGGGAGGACGATTGGTAATTACACTAAAAACAAATTTTCTTATGCCTCAGTTATTACATTTGATCAAAGAGTTGTCACATAGGTTCAACTTTGGCTTTCTAAGTCAAACAAACACAAGCTTTACCTTGGCTTAAATTCTTTACCTTTATTCGGCAAAACATACTGACTGGTAGCTCATTGCTTAATTGATAATACATGTGTCATGGCATTATTTAAATATCACTCTTTAACAATAAGACAGTGAATATTTCTTATTGGATGGTGTAGCATCTTAAAATATTGGTAATAACAGTTCCAAATGGTTATAAATGTATTTGAAGTATTTGAACAGGAAATAGAGACTAAATATATACATAATTTGTTACAATTTAGATTTCTTTCAGTGCATGATGCTGAAACTAGCTTTTCCTTTTGCCTCTTTTATACTCTGAAAAAAGAACTTAGAATGACTTTTAGTGCTATAAGTATTCAATTAAATTTTCATTTAAATTATTTTATATGATGAATGGAATGCATCAGGACAACTGATAAATAAGGCAAATTTCTTACATTTGGAAAATAGAGTTGGGCTTGTGATTTGAAAGTTTTAGTTTTCTAAGACTTTATTTTTCTTTAGAGAGTAGGCAGCATTTATTGATTACCTCAATTAAGTCCTTTGCTCCTATTATTTCATATCAGTGGGCTAGATATTACTATTCCCCATTCCATAGATGAAGAAGCTGAGACTCAAAGAAATAACTTGTTCAAGGTCATATAGCCAGCTAAACAACAGCAGGACTGGGATTAGAACCCACAGCAGAGATGGATGAGGAGAGAGGCAGACAAGGATGGAGGTTTGGAGATCTGGGAGTGAGGAGGAGGCAGGGTGAAATTAAACAAGGGTAGCATCTTATCTGGGAGTTCACAAAAGTAGTAGTTTATACCCCTTAGCATGCCTCCTTCATCCTTATCAGGCCTTCTGTGGCTGGATGAATCTCTATTTTTCCAGGCAGGATCTTAGCATCAATATTGTATTCGAAATAAGAGTGAAATTGGCCTTCTGTGACATTTTTTTAACTGCTTACTGGGCGCTTAGGCAAGCATCCCCTGAATGTCTGGTTACTCTTAATAAGGGTCAGGATTGCACCTAGATAGCCTCACTAATAGAGTAGACCTTGTTGCCAAGCAGCCTGAGGCAAGTTGTCATGAATTCACCGAAACTTGCTGATTGCCCCAGTGCACCTGAAGGAACCTGGTTCCCTTAGTGATATCCAGTCGGCCTTATTAACTCTACCACTTGCGCTCTGCCAGCACACCACCCATGCTATGAACAGTGGTGAAAACCTGTTTACCTTCATGCCTGGGGAGCCTCACCAATCCTTCTCACAAAAGTAATGGAAGCTTGCATTAAAACTTACTTTGATCACTCTTAGTTTACATACAGAACCACTTCCTTAGAGGAAAGAGAAGTTTCTCCCAGTTCTGTCTCTGGAAATGGGAGCTTAGTCATGGAGTCTTAGACTAACACAGATAGATCATCAATTACAAACACTGTCTCTGGAAACTGGAAAAGCTCAGATTCTCTTGTAAACTGTGGGGTGGGTGGGGTGGCACATGCTTATTATCCCAGCATTTCGGGAGGCCAAGGTGGATAGATGGCTTGAAGCCCAGGAGTTCAAGACCAGCCTGGGCAACATGATGAAACCCCATATCTATTAAAAACAAAACAAAACAAAATTAGTTGGGTGTGGTGGTGCATACCTGTAGTCCCAGCTACTCAGGAGGCTGAGATGGGAGTATTGCTTGAGCCAGGGGAGGTTGAGACTGTAGTGAGCCGAGATTGTGCCACTGCACTCCAACCTGGGTGATAGAGTGAGACCCTGCCTCAAAAAAAATAAGTAAATAAATAAAATAAAAAGAAAGAAACTGCACAATAAGACAAGGGCAATGTGGAAAGTTTGCCTTAATTACACAAGACAGCCATGCAACATGAAAACACCCGTTTAAAACATGCAAAGTCACATAAATTCAGAGTTTCAAGATTTGATTTAAAAAAGAGAAAAGAAGGGATGGAAAATGTCATGCTGTATACATTTTCTGCTCTCTTTTTGCTACTGAACATTTTCTGATGAATGTCTCCTAAATGTCTTCCTGTGACCTACTTTGAAAGGAGAAGAGAAGGAAGGGAAGAACAAAGAGGAGACTAAAGAGAGATAAGAAGAGGGAAGGAAGAAGAGCGGGTGGAGGAGGGAGGGAAGAAGAGAGAGAAGTTGTTTGCAATTATGGTGTATCAGATGGGCAATGAACACTTTGTACATTTATTCCTTTGACACACAGTTATTGAGCCTCTATTATGTGCCAGGCTCTCAGTTAGACCTTGGTAGAAAGCAGTGAAACAGATAGTTGTCTTATGAAGCACTTAGATTGGGCAAGTAACAAAATTTTAAAAATAAAATAAATTAGGTTGCAAATACACTCTTAGTTCACTTTATTTTTACATCATTCCTCTTATCTGCCATGAGAATTCCTCATTATTCTTTTCATAAACACAAGTAAGTATAAATGAGCTACTGTAGACTATTAAAATATACCATTGTCTCAAAACATGTTTTTCAATGTAAGCATATCTGTACTTTTGCTTTCTTAATTGGAGCAATGTTTTGTATTACTACATGTCTACACATTTTTTAAAGAGCTGATAAAAAGAGATTTGTTCATTTCTGTATAGTCTACTCAATCAGCCTATTTGCAAAAATTTTCCTGAAAAATATGTAGTAGAAAAAAGTCAGAGTCAAAAGTGGGTTTTATTCTAAGTCAGTAATTGGGATAAATGCAAACAAAAATAATCAGAAATTAAACACAGAGTGTTGGATTTAACACAAAATGGATAACCTGACAGTCTATTCTAAAACAAATCAAATACTCTTGTGTATCAAAGTACCATAACAGAGGTGAACTTGAGGTAAAGGCTGTCAAATAATTTCTAAATAGTTTCTAGATTTTTGTTTGTTTGCCTTTGGTGCCAAAAGGCTAATCAACTTTGTGCACCTACAACTTACCTGCAATTATCAAATTGCAGGTATCATAGTCAAAATATTTAACAACCAATATAGTATGAACACAGATACTGCTTCTATATCTTAAAATGTATTTTTCAGCATCCTGGCTGAATAAACATCCTCCCTAAATATGGGGAAAGTGGTACGTAATTAGCATGGAATGAAGTTTCCTTCCTGTCCATTAAAAATTAAGCTACTCCTTTGACTAATTTTGCCCTCAGATAGTATAGCTCATATGGAAAAAGAGGAGCAGACATTCCTCATGAATGTATTCTCTGCTTTTGGAGAACTTCTCAACATTTCTAAAATAATATGTTGGTATTCTGGTTGTTGACATGGTGTTGAAAAGATGTAGAGAAGACAGTTTGAAAGAAATATCAGTTTATTTAGTACACATCAAAACATCAACAGTCATGCTGTGAGACACAGAGCAAGAGGCTGAAGTGTTAAGTGCTGGCTTCTCCAGATGTGAGAACCTAGCTATGATTTGGGGACTGCATTTTGAAGAACCACAGGTTCTGTGGGAGGCAGGACTGCCGTTCCACAATGGAGAGGGAAAGAATAGTGATATACTGGGGCATCTCTTGGTGTTCTCCTGTCTAAAGTTGACAGTGAAGGAACAATGCAGCATGTTGGCCCTAAGGAGGGCATAGTGAGCAAGGCTTCGATGGCACAGTAATGAGGGTCTGGGTCACCCCTATGGGTAAGCCCCCCAGGGCTAGTGGAGAGGTGCCAGCCAAAAGTAATGATAATTCAAAATGGTAATAGAGAAGAGAGATATTAAATATAAGTTGCAAGCCTGCAATCAGGTGCAGCAGTGAGGATTATATTTCATCCCACTGACTTTCCTTTTGTAAATTTCACTTGGAAAAGACACCAAACAAAAGGAAGCTATTCCCAGGTGACGTGAATGTTTTATACAGAGCGAATGGGTCTGAGCCATTCAAAGGGTGGACTGAATGGATACTGTGGTGTCTTGTTCAGATAGTTACTTCAGGACCAAGGCATTCATTTCCCCAGCTGTCGGAATTATTACCTGTTGATGGCTCAGAGCAAATCCCTCTCTAAGAATTGCCCTCAGGTGAAAGGAATTTCTTCACCTAGTGCCCCAGGTGCAGACCATATCCAATGACTAGTCAGTGTGGGGATACACAAATCAGGCCCCCTTGCCTTAATTTGGGACAAATCTGAAAGTCCATCCTAGCCTCCAAGCTCCTGTGGGATTAGCTGAGACGTTTTTTGCAATCACATCACAATTCAACTCTCTTTTTGCTCATACCTGCTTCCTTAACGTCTCACAGTTTTCATTTTCTGAGACCATTGCACAATAAACTTCCCATACACAAATCTGTTTATCTTTTTCCTGGGAAATATGACATAAGAGCGTTTCCTACTGTTTTAAAAATATGAAGGAAAATGTATGTTTGTGACATATTTTATCAAAAATATGCTAGAAATATGCTATGCTTGAGTTCATTTTAACTAATTTAGCAAACCTTAATAAAGCAGATTTAGCAACAGAAGAATATTTGGCAATTAGCTGTAAATCACTGGACAGGCATTTGAAGTATGCTATTTTGATGGCTATGCTTTATTTTCAAATAATTAATATATGTTCAGCCAAATAAAATAAACTGCTTTAGTTATTTTCATAACATTTGAGATTAATAAAACAATTAAAAGTAATCATAAGCTATCACTTTTCCATGTTTTTAATTTATCAAATATTTTTAAACTAAGCTTTGTAGTCGTGAAACATGTTTTTATGCCTAAGTTTTATTGTCTTTTACCTCATGCTTTCAATAGTTTGACTTACTTTGTCTAATATGACAAATTCAGAATTCATTAAACATTATTTTGTTGAAATTTTATTTCTCTAACTGGGAAGTTCTACATTAAACGTCTTTAAAAGTTCATTTCACAACCGTATTGATGGTAATGAGGCCTGAGATATAGTAAATGATAAAGCAAAACTGTAAAAGCTGTTCAAGCATGTTTTTTTAAATAACAACTTGGACGTATTATTCACAAACCATACAATTTATCCTTTAAAGTGTACTTTTTAGTATATTCAGTGCTTTTTAGTATATTCACCTACTTGTACAACTTGTACAGCTCTCACCACTATCTAACTTCCTAAACTAAAAAGAAACCTCGTACCCACCCCATTTCCCTCTCCTCCCTGTCTCTGGCAAACACTACTCTCTGCCTCTATGGATTGGCCTATTCTGGATATTTGATATAAATTAAGCATACAATATGTGGTCTTTGGCATCTGACTTCTTTCTCTCAGCATGATGTTTTTGAGGTTCATTCATGCTGTAGCTCATATCAGTACTTCTTTCTTTTTATTGCTGAATAACATTCTGTTGTACAGATAAAACCATTTTGTTTACTCATTCATCAGGTAATGGACATTTGAGTTGTTTACACTTTTTAGGTATTATGAATAGTATTGCTATGAACATTGTGTATGAGTTTTGTGTGGACATTTGTTTTCGTTTCTTTTGAGTATATACCTAGGAGTGAAATTGCCGGGTCATATATGGTATCACTCTGTTGACCATTTTGAGGAACTGCCAAATTATTTTCCAGGGTGGCTGCACCATTTTAGATTTCGCAATGTGTAAGGATTCCAGTCAATACTTCTTATGGCATATTGTTTTGTTTTTAGTATTAGTCACCCTGATAGGCATGAAGGGATATCTTATTGTGGTTTTGACTTGCATTTCCCTAATAGTGAATGATGTTGAACATCTTTTTGTGTGCTTGTTGGCCATTTTAATTTAATATGTCTTCTTTGGAGAAATGTCTATGTAAGTATTTTCCCCATTTCTAAATTGGATTGTCATTTTATTGTTGACTTGTGGGAGTTCTTTATATACTCTGGATACAAATTTCTGTCATATATCAAGATTGCAAGTATTTTCTCCCATATTGTAGCTTGTCTTTTCACTTTCTTGTTAAAATCTTTGATGTCCCCAAGTATTTTATTTCTATGAAGTCCAATTTATCTTTTTTGTTTGTTTTATTGCTGTGCTTTTATTGGCATACCTAAATAGGCTTATCCTAAGTTCTCAAAGATTCACATCTATGTTTTCTTTTTTTAAAAAAAAAACAAGAAGTTTATTTAAACAACAAATAACTTGACTTGAAGGGAAACTAGGATTCTGTCTTTTTGTTTTAGAGTAATTTATCCCTACTTAAAGACAGAGTGCCCTACATGTAACAGCTACCTACAAAAAAGTTATAAAATTGTCCTTGATTTTACAATGATAAATGAAAAACATTAAAAGTCTCCAATCAAACAAGATATGCAAGGATTTTTATGTTTTTTTTGTTAAAACATTGAGAGCAAAATAACTTACTGCAATATAAAGATAAGAGCTGAATGAGCATGCCACTAATGGAGAAAGGGGGTATTTTCACAGAATCAGTATTTTTCCCCATCCCGTCTCCACTTGATGTTAATCAAAATATACCATTGGCCGTTAAAAAAAAAAAAAAAAAANAAAAAAAAAAAAGAAAAGCGATATGCTTGTGCACATATACCAGTTACTTTGTGCACAATAAAGGAATGGGGAAGGGGAAAATGAAAGAATAGAGAAAACTATACTGTAGTAGTCAGGATGTGGTGGAACCAAATTGCAGTTTTCTAATTGAGAATGTAATCTTGATCTTTAAAGAACAGAGTTCTGAAATAAATAAGCAGGTTCCCTTTTCAGCAGACACCTCCCGTCTGCTGTTGGAACACATCAATTGTATCTTCATCCTCCATGTCCAACTGTGCAGGTGTGTCTGTTTCATTGATTGGTTGCCCATCAAATTGGAATCTGATCTGCCTCATTGACAATCCCTGTCGTTCACAATAGGCTTTCATTAGTTTACTGAGTGGTGTATGCCTCTTAATCTTAAGCTGCACCACAGAACCATCCTGCCCCGCCACTTTCAAATTAGTATGATCGTTGTTCTCTGTCTTGACTCCTTCCTTGGGCTTTTCGTCGGCCATTGCGAGCACCGGAGTCTCCTCAGCTGCCGCTTCACAAAAGAGGTACCAGGTCCGCACCGAACGAGCACACAAGCAGCACCAGGAGCGGCAGAAGAAGGAGGCGGCAGCGGCGGACGAGGGAGCTGTTTTAAGAGTTTGGTTTTTTTGGCTCTTTTATTTAGGTCTATTTTGAGTTGACTTTTATAGACAGTGTGAGGTAGGAGTCTTAATTTTATTCTTTTGAAGATAGATATCTAATTGTCACAGTACCATTTGTTGAAAAGATTATTCTTTCCCCCATTGAATTATCCCGGGACAATCACTGAAAATCAATTGATTATAAATATGAGAGTTTATTTTTGGATTCTCAATTCTATTGCAGAATATGGGTTTATCCTTCTGTCAGCTTCATACTGTCTTGTTTATAGTAGCAATGTAATAGTAAGTTTTGAAATTGTGAAGTGTGAGCTTTCTAGTTTTGTTACTCTTTTTCCAAGATTGTTTCTGGACCTCTTACATTTCCATATGGATTTTAGAATCAGCTTGTCAAGTTTTGCAAGAAAGCCAGCTGGGAATTTGATAGGAATTTCATTGAATCTATAGCTCAATTTATACAATATTGCCATCTTAATAATATTAAATCTTTCAGTTAGTGAACACAAATTGTCTTTCCATTTGTTTAAGTGTTCATTCACTGCTTTCAACATTTTTTTGTAGTTTTCAGAGTACAAGTTTTGCACTTTTCATTGTCCTGCTATCGTAAATGAAATTCTTAATTTCATTTTGGATTGTTCATTGTTAGTACATAGACAACTGTTTTTAATATTATTATCTTTCAGCCTGCAAACGTCCTGAACTTGTTAATTAGTTCTATTTTTTTTAGCAGATTCCTTAGGATTTTCAAATACAGTATCACTTCATCTGCAAATAAAAATAGTTTTATTCTTTCTAACCTAGATGCCTTTTATTTGGCTGTAATTACATTTGTTGCCAATTAAAAGTAATGGCAAAAACTGCAATTACTTTTTCATCAACTTAAGATTTCATATTTCTTACCTAACTTCCCTGGCTGTAACCAGATTGAATACAAGTGGCGAGGACAGACATCTTGTCTTTTTCCTGATTTTAGGGGGAAAGTATTGTTTTTCCCAGGCAAATATTAGCTCTGAGTTTTTAGTGCATGCCTTTAATCAGGTTGTGAAAGTTCTCTTCTATTCCTGTTAATGGTTTGCTGGATGCTTTTTGTCATGAAGAGGCTTTGGATGTGTTCAAATGCTTTCTATGCATTTGCTGAGGTGATCATGTAGGTTTTGCCCTGGAATCTTGTAATATAGTTGATTGAATTTTGGATGTTAATCAAACCTTGCATTCCTAGGATAACTGGTACATAATGGTGATAATGGTATATAATCCATTATGGTTGAATTGTCTATTTCTCCCTTCCATTCTGTGAGTTTCTCCTTCATGCATTTTCAGTTTCTGCTAGTTGCATATTTGTTTATCATTGTTATATCTTCCTCATGGATTGACTCTTTTGTCATTGTTCAGCATTTTTGAATGAGAAATGAATCGAGTGAGGATACAGCAGATAACCTACAGAATTCTGCATCTGCTTAGCCAGATTTTCTGGTAATTTTTTTGAAAATTTCCCAGTAATTTTGTTGAAATTGCAGTAGGAGCAACAGATGGGAGTACAAGAAAGAAGCGTGTCTCCAAAAGGAGGTTGATTGTTATACTAGTTAGGAAGCTTTCAGCTGTAAGGAATGGAAACCCCAACGCAAACTAGCTTAAACAATAAAGATGACTTTATCAGTATACCCAACTGTGGAGTCAAATTGCTTTTGCAACCAGAGTTCCTCATTTGAACCACAGAACACAAAAGTAATTTGAACGACTATTTTCTTAGTTCTCCCAAAGATAGAACATATTTAGTACCATTCCAGATGCATAGGAGAGAAATTACTTTATTGCATATAATGTATATCTTAGGGTTTATTTCTTCTATCTTTCTTCTATCAAAGTTTGATTGAGAAAGGCTGGTCCTATAGTAGTGTAAGCTTCAGAGTTATTTTGATCAAGGACACTATTTCAATGTGCGTGATATTTTTGTGTAGTTTTGTTTTGCTTAAATTCTGGTCACTCTCATGTGTAGAGTTTACTTTCAAATTGGTTTCCTCTTAATTAGTAGATGGGTGCGATGGCAGCCAGAGGAAGGAGATAGTTTTTCCTCTCAAAGCCATGGAAAAAATGTCCTGAATCCTGCTTTGATGGTCAGCATTAAGTCATATATTTATCCCTAATCAATCATTATGTCAAATGGTGTTCAAAGCAACCCAGGGGCAACTCTGGAACTGGGAGTGAAATCAACCCCACCCAATGCAACCTATACAAAGGGAGAGGGTGAAATTGATTTTGGAGAGATATTACAGTGTCTTCTACATTCATCTCCATATTTAAGGCCTAAATTTTAGGAGTTAGTTTCATGTTTGCGACAAATGCTGATAGCTGCCTTAGTGGCATTGTATTTCAATGGTAATAAGAAAGTAAACATCTCATGTTATGAAGAAATAGGATAATTCCTAGCGCAATAATCCCAATAAATTTTAATAATCAACTGATACAATAGCAGATTTATCTACTGCCGTTTGCTGAGAAGTCCTTCATACCACCAAGAAGCTGAACACAAACGTACCTTCATGAAACAGAAAGGAACTGAATGCAGGCCACAACGCTGCCTCTATTGTATCTTTAAAGAGCCTGGTGACTGCGGATCCCCTTCTGCCACAGTTATTAAGCGACACCTAAGTCACTGGCAGGCAGGGGAGTCCTTTTGGATTCTGGTTGTTTTTAGTTTCGTGCAAATGCCTAAGTCTAGATAAATTTTATCCCAGGGCAACGAACAAATATGGAGATGCTTTCAGAACTGTTCTATATAATCTTCAAAACTGTTGGGGGATAGGTGATGTTAGGAAAATGGAGACATCTACTCATCCAGATTTTCAAAAGGTCAAATCCTGTCAGATGATATCATGTCCTAGAAAAATTCAAGAGCTCATTTTAAACAGATGGTGGAAGAACATTAGAAAAGAAGTTATCACTAGGAGCCAGAAAAGTAGTTCAGTAATTGTAAGACAGGCCAAATTATCCTCATTATTAATTTGTTACATCTGGGGAATGCCATACCTATATTGTACCATGACTAACATGGTTGGAAGTCTTCCAGCACAGCCTTTTGAAGAGAATTGAGAAATGCTGGCTCTTTATTGAACTGTGAGGTGGAGTCACAGCTGGCTGAACCAACACAATACCCTAAGTGTCTATTTGGTAGGATATCTCTTTTAGAGTAACACAGTGTTTAATCCTTACATTTTTTTCTATAAAACATTTTTTATGGTGACTTGAAAAAAGATACAAAAGAACATAGTTTGATGTAATTATTTCAGTAAAGCTAATGAGATCTCATGCCACACAGATGAATACAGAATATTCATAACTGTTATAACCTGTTGTGGCAGATGACATCTGGAGTATTTGTCCTGGCCTGAGCAATACGTTATAAAACTGGTTTAGAAAAATTTGCAGTAGAGGAGATTAGTATGGCTAGATCTGCCTGGAAAATAACCTGTGAAAAGTTAAGAAAAAATGCATGTTTAACTTGGGAAAAAAGAAAAATTTTGGAAGCAGGACCTGTGATACAGTTTTAATATTTGTCCCTACCCAAATCTCATGTTGAATTGTAATCCCCGCTGCTGGAAGCAGGGCCTGGTGGGAGGTGTTTAGGGGCAAGATTCCTCATGGCTTGGTGCTATCTTTACCTTAGTGCATGAGATCTGATGATTTAAAAGTGTGTGCCACCTCCCCTGGCCCTTGCTCCTATTCTTGCCGTGTGATGTGCCTGCTCCCCCTTTGCCTTCCATCATGTTTGGAGACTTCCCAAGGCCTCCCCAGAAGCAGATGGCACTATGCTTCAAGTTGACATCTTGCAAAGCTGCAAGCCAATAAATCTCATTTCTTATAAATTATCCAGTCTTGGGTATTTCTTTACAGCAATGCAAGCATGGCCTGATATAGCCTGATACTGTCTCCAGGTGTTAAAAGAGGACAGGATTGGGCCGGTACAGTGGATCACACCTATAATCCCAGCACTTAGGGAGACTGAGGTGGGCAGATCACCTGAGGTCTGGAGTTCGAGACCAGCCTGACCAACATGGAGAAACCCCGTCTCTACTAAAAATACAAAAATTAGCTAGGCGTGGTGCCAGCTGCCTGTAATCCCAGCTACTCGGGAAGCTAAGCCAGGAGAATCACTTGAACCTGGGAGGCGGAGATTGCGGTGAGTGGAGATCGCCACTGCACTACAGCCTGCGTGACAAGAGTGAAACTGTCTCAAAAAAAGGAAAGGATTTTATTTTTTATTTACAGATGAATGATGAGTTGATGTCAGATAGAGACAGAGTTTTACTCTATAAAAATTAACTCTCTAATGAATAGGTTGAACAGGGAGGATGTACCTTCCCATTCCCTAGGGATATTCAAGTAGATGCTCTAGAAGGATTCTGTAGGGCTGGGTTAGATGCTCTCAGAGAGATACTCTGATCTTCTGTGGTTTGTAAACATGTGTGACACATTTTAAAAGCATATTCTAATTATATTTTAAGCCATACATACATAATCTTGGCAAGAACATTGTTTCTTCTCAAGTCATTCACATGCTAATAGGCACTCTCTGAAACAGAGTCCTATGCCAGTTGGAGCCTGTGGGATGCGGCATACACTGGGACAAGAGAATGTTCCAAAGCTCTTATATTAGGTGAATACCAACTCTATTGAGATTTGTCATTCTAGAAGCCATCAGGAAACCATGTTGCTGACTCCTGAGGATTATACATCTTTTTAAAGTGCTCTCAAACTACTGTTTAACAACATCCTAAAGACTTTCTAGGGCATGAGAGATATCATGTTCTGAAATTCACCATTTTGAAAATCAGTGTCTTCACTGTTTTCACATGTCTACCATAAATAAGGGGAGTAATTTAATTCCTATGATATGTATGTGTGTGCATATGTACATATATGTATATTTCTATATGTGTACATATGTATCTATGTGTATATATTTTTATATATGGCAATAATTACCTGTTTAATGAATAAATAGTGATGATTTAATTGTAAAAAGAATGATGCCAGAGGTCATGGAAAAAAAGCCACCTTCAAAATATGCAATAGAGAAAGAACAGAGAAACGCATGCCAAGCTCTAAATAGTTTAGTGTAATTTACTTGACTCTTGGTTTCCTAAAATGGAAATAAAGAGATAATATTGACCTTAACTCTTACTGAGACTATGATAAATAATAGAAATGCTTACTAAAATGTTTTTTAATTTCTTTCTTTTTTTTTTTTTTTTTTGAGACAGAGTTAAGACTCTATCATCCAGCCTGGAGTGGAGTACCATGATCTCGGCTCACTGCAGCCTCCGCCTCCCAGATTCAAAGGATCCTCCTGCTTTTGCCTCTTGAGTATCTACAGGCCACCGTGCCTGGCTAATTTTCATATTTTTCCTAGAGATGGGGTTTCGTCATTTTGGCCAGGCTGGTCTTGAACCCCTGGCCTCAAGTGATCTGCCCGCCCTGGCCTCCCAAAGTGCTGGGATTATAGGTGTGAGTCACTGCACCTGGCCTAAAAGGAATTTCAAACATGAGCTTTTTTTACTAGCAGAGTTCAAAAAAGTAAATTATTAGAGATCATATAATGTCTTGCTATGGGAGTTGACTGGTTTTTGGTTTTGTTTTTTTTGCTTTTGGTAAGCTTTCAAGTGCATAGTCTACATAGAGCTTATAAGAAGTAAATCTTGCTTTCAAATTAGTATTTCAATAAAATTAAACACATGAAAGACTAAGCTATTGCTTTACCATATTTTCCCTCTTTATTTTCTTCTCCTTCAGTGAATTTATTGTTGACATTGTAACAAATTACCACAAACTTAGTGATTTAAGACAACACATATTCTTCTCTTACAACCTTGGAGGTCAGAAATCAGAAATGAACCTCATAGGGCTAAAATCAAGGTGTCAGCAGGGCTGATTCCTTCTGAAGTCTACAGAGGGAATATTCCTTGCCTTTCCCAGCTTCCAGCAGCTGGCAGTATTCTTTGGCTATGGCCATTATCATTCCAGCCTCTGCTTTCCTTAACAAATTGTCTTCTCTTCTCTCTGTTCAGAGATTATATTAGGCCCAACTGCATAGCACAGGTTAACCTCTCATCTCAAGATCCTTAACTAGTCACATCTGCAAAATTCCTTTTACCCTGCAAGGTAACATATTCACATGTTCTGAGGATTAAATCATGGACCTCTTTGGAGGACTACCACTCAGCCTACCACAGTATAGAACACGTATTTTAAAAATAACATATTCTAAATCCCTTTTTGAAGTGAGGTAGGTACATGCCATGATCCAACTAACTAATCATCTCTCACTGATATTATTTCTTTCTTGCATTTTCTGCCTTCACTTAAATACCACCTAGTGCAGAGAAGGCATGAACTTAAAGGAAAAAAACAGTAGGTTCATTTCCAGCACTGGATACTTTGTTGATTCATGATGTTAAATAAGTGCTTTTTACTGGATTAGAAGGAGGGAAAGCTTCCCCTAGAACCTGACCTTTGTCTGAAGGGCATACTGCCATCTCTAGAGTGATGCGTGAATCAGTCTGAACAGGGTGAAACAAGTGACATTCAAGTCATAGCAGAACACAGGATTTGGAGAGATCATCTTTTTTATGATTAAAAAAATTTATTGATTTTTTTATTCTGAGAAAGTTTTTGACTCCCATGCAGTTGTAAGAAATAATAAAGAGATCCCATGTACTTTTAACCCCATTTTCCCAATAGCAATGTTTTGCAAAACAATGGTACACTGTTACATCCAGAATATTTACATAGATACAGACAAAATACAGGTCATTTCATCACCAACACAATCCTTCATGCCCTTTAAAGCCATTTCCACTTCCCTTTTCACATTCTTAACCCCTGGCAAACATGAATCTTTTGTCCATTTCTATAATTTGTCATTTAAAGAATGTTGTATAAACAGAATAATACAGTATGCAACATTTTGGTATGAGCTTTATTCACATGGTGTAATCCTCTGGAGATTCACCCAGGTTCAATGTGTTAATAATTGGCTTATTTGTATTGCTGAGTAGTATTCTATCATATAGATGTACCACAGTTTAACCTATTCGTCTGTTGAAAGACATCTAGGTTGTTTCCATTTGGAGGTTATTACAAATAGAGCTCATATGAACACTAGTGTACAGGTTTTTGTATGAACAGAAGTTGTCACTTCTCTGGGATTAATGCCCAGGAGTGCAGTTGTTTGGTTGCATAATAGTTATGTGTTTAGTTTTTTTTTGTTTTTTTGAGACGGAGTCTCACTCTATTGCCCAGGCTGGTGTGCAGTGGTGCAGTCTTGGCCCATTGCAACCTCTGCCTCCTGGGTTTAAGAGATTCTCTTGCCTCAGCGTTCCGAGTAGCTGGTATTACAGATACGTGCCACCACACCTGGCCAATTTTTGTATTTTTAGTAGAGATGGGGTTTCCCCATGTTGGCCAGGCTGGTCTCAATCTCCTGACCTCAGGTGATCTGCCCACCTTGGCCTCCCAAAGTGCTGGGATTACAGGCCTGAGCCACTGCGTCCAGCTCCTGTTTAGTTTTTTTAAGAAACTGTCAAACTGTTTTCCAGAGTGGCTGTGTCACTTTACATTCCCACTGGTAGTGCATGTGTGACTTGGTTTCTCCCTATCTTTGCCAGTATTTGTATCATCACCCTTTTTTATTTTAGCTATTTTGATAGGTGTGCAGTGATGTCTCATTGTGGTTTTCATTTGAATTTCCCTAATGCCTAATGATGGTGAACATCTTTGTGTGTGCTCATTTGCCTATGTAAACTGCTGTCTCCGAGAGCACCTTTGGTGTCACTATGAGGTGGACATGACAGCCAAGAGGGCTTGGCTCAAGGCCTGCAATCTCTGCTTGCACCAGAGCTGCTCCATTTATACTCATTTTACATATTGGGCTTCTGAGCAATTTCATTTAAACAGAGTGTTCTTGGTTTTGTTTGGTTTTGTTTTTCAGGTTTTTTTAAAAGGTATGACGTCAATGTACTTTGTCTAGTTTGTAGGAAGTGGCTTGGCTTTCCATAATCCTAGATGAAAACTATGTTCAAAAGTAGAAATAAATACACTCAAATATATTTAATATAAAATATGTTCAAAAGCCAACTACGTAAGCCCATAAGCTTTTCTTCCTTTATTTCTTTACAGTGAATAACTGCAAGCTGACTCTAATTTACAAAATGAAAATTGTATCTCTCACCAATTTTAAGATGGCTGAAACATCTCTCATTAATAGTTTATGATAGCTTCCTTTCATGCAGGACCAGCATGTTGATTATCCTTCTACATGTCAGGCAGGGGGCGCTGCAGTGTGGAAGAATAAAAAGTAAAGACAACTTGATTATACCTTAGTTATGAAAGTAATATACTTGTGACATGTAACAATGATGACGAACACGTGCAAAATGCTTGCATACAGCCTGGTTTTATGATTCTATAGGTTTGGTATTAGAACGTAAACAATTTCCAGGGAACATGAGTCACCCTGCAGTCCTGTATTCCTTTGAAGGCAACTTCCCATACACAGTATTTTAGCTCCCTCCCACCCCCATGCCCACCCTCAGCCCCTCTTGCTTTTTTTCCTTAAGAAAAGATATTTTTTGAGCAAGGCTAAAAAACTTGTCATGCTTTTTAAAAAGCTATCCCTACTACATTTTTCTTAGTCATTTTCACAGCCCAGCAGTAGGAGTGTCAGAGTCTTGGTGCTCTCAAAGGGGGACACAGTAGGACATCGTAGAGCTTGACTGTTACCAGTAACTCATTCTGCCTCAGTGAAGCCATCTGAGGTGACAGTCCGCTGTGGGACCAGGGCCAGTGGGAGCTGTATCCTCCCAGAGAACCAAAAGACAGAGGTCACTCCATCCCAGCTCCCAGGGAGTAGCCTGACCCTCCCAGCTGCTTCAGGGGTCAACCAGGTCTCCTGGCCGCCCATCCACGTGTGTGCAAGTGACTCTCTGGAGGAACACAAACTGGCCACAGTGGAACATTTTTCTCCTGTGTTATCATCAATCTTGATTCTTCAGCTGGGAAATCTGTGAAAAGTCAAGGATAGGTCTAGTGAAAAGAAAATTAAAACAAAAAACATACCTGTGCCTTCATTCTGTCCATGTGCCTTCCCCAGCATTGCTCTCCCCATAGCTGTATTTGAGGGCTTCATACATGGTGGTCAGAAGCTCTCTGGAGAAGTTCCCTGCTATTGGCTTGTACATGGTTTTCCTTTTCTCTGTGTGTGGTAGAAGAAATCAGTGGGGGGTAATCTGTTTTGGAATCATTTGTTTTATGTTCCCATTGGACCTTGGGTTCAAAAGCATAAATAAATGTTTAGAAGTAGTGTTTGCCTTAAGGTAGGACCAAGTCCTGCTGGCTGACTGCACCTTGGGGAAGAGCTTGGACTGCCTGACCTCACACTTCATTGGATTTCCCTCTCTAGACACATCCAGGACCACAAAAAAACTGGAAGGGAGAAACAGGGCGCCGGCCAATTCCATCTTTCCCATGAAAAAGTTAATGACATTCCCACTAAATGCACTTTAACACCAGTCAGAGGATCTTAGGGCTGGCAAATAATTCACTTTTTCCCAAAGAGAGTCAAATGCCCTAGTACCTAAAAAAATGCAAGACTTGAGCCCATCCCCAAATAATTGTAGAATCAAGTCAATGATAGTATCCATCTGGACCTGGCCCTTCTAAAATAAATGTGGCTGAGGGTTTAGCAGAAGATTACTGTTTTTCTAAAGCAGTACACTATCAATTTGCACCCTGGTTTTAATAATCTACATGTACCAATAGCCAGAGAATTATGTGAGATGTTTTGAAAAGAATGACTGAAAACTGGGATTGGGCTTTTGCGTATCTCATTTAATCTTCATAACCACCTATCAGAAGGTAGTATTATAAGCCCTGGTTTACATATGCAGGGTTGAGGATGGCATGGCTAAATAAGTTTCCCAAGGTCACACAGACAGCAAGATGAAGTGCTGGAAATTGAACATAGAGTCTGGCTTAGAGCTCTCACTCCTAACCACTCAGGAATAGCCCCAAGAAGCCCAACATGAAGGGGGGTGGGGACTCAAGGGAGAGACCTGGGGCTCAAGAGAGAAACTTGTGTTAGGGAAATAGGTTGTTGAATCCTCCAGTGGTTTTATTCATTTATTTATTTTTGAGACAGAGTCTCTCTCTGTCATCCCGAGTAGCTGGGATTACATGCCTGGCTAATTTTTGTATTTTTAGTAGAGACAGGGTTTCACCATGTTGGCCAGGCTGGTCTTGAACGCCTGATCTCAAATGATCCACCTGCCTTGGCCTCCCAAAGTGCTGGGATTAATTAGGCATGAACCACTGTGCCCGGCCCCTCCCAGTGATATTTGAGGCTATGGAGTTGTGCTCATTTTTATCTTTTCCTCCAAATGTACTCTCCATACTTGCTTTCTGATGCTGGAGCTAGGACTCTGCAAACCACATTTCTGCTTGACCAGTGGCTTTTTCTTAGGCCCTGCCAATAGAGGGAAGCTGCAGGGCTGGAGGGAGGACAGGGGTGTGAATCTCCCCACAGCCTTACTGCTTCCATCCAGCAGTTGCTCATCATTCCAGTAACAGCTGTTGGGGCCGGTGTGTAGTTTTTCTAACACTTGCAAAACCAGCTTCCTCTTACCCTTGCCTAGAGACACTAGCAGTGACCAACTACATCCCCTCTTCCAAGGTTTGTGTCCCACCCTAGGCAGTCTCTTTTCTGCATTCTAGTTTTAATAATTACAGCCTCTTCCTTTGTCCTTTCAACCCTAGAGGTGGAGTTGCTTCCTGCAGGGGCTACTTCTGCCATATCTCAGAGTTTTCTTCTCACTCTTTGGGTTGCTTGGTTAACAACTTTATGCCTAATTAACAAATCTTCATATGAATTTTTTTTTTTTTTTTTGAGACGAAGTTTCACTCTTGTTACCCAGGCTGGAGTGCAATGGCACGACCTCGGCTCACTGCAACCTCCGCCTCCTGGGTTCAAGCAATTCTCCTGCCTCAGCCTCCTGAGTAGCTGGGATTACAGGCACGCACCACCATGCCCAGCTAATTTTTTGTATTTTTAGTAGAGACGGGGTTTCACCATGTTGACCAGGATGGTCTCGATCTCTTGACCTCGTGATCCACCCCCCTCGGCCTCCCAAAGTGCTGGGATTACATAACTGGTATGGTTCCATCTCCTGACTGTTACACAATATATTTGGGAATACCAAAGAAAAGTATAAAGAGTAATGAAAGAAGAGAGCTTTGAAAACAACCTGAGACCACCTACATTAATAGGTGGTCAGCCCCAGATATGGACCAGGGAGGTGGCAGGGAATCCGGGAGAGTCTGTGTCTGCTAAGGGAAAGAATCAATCAAGGAGAGATAGAACATTCATACCAGAGAGATAATAGTTACTGGAACAAGATTCCCGAGGAAGGTGATAGAAGTAGCCTTGTCCCCTGGAATGAAAGGAAAGAAAAAAAAAAAAAGGAACGAAGGTGGGTGAGGAGTAGATTACCTTGTGAGTGGGGAGGTCATCTGTTGAGAATAGGGATGAAGGGAGGTGGTTGGGTCTGAGGAAGGGGGAGCCTTTGAAGAGCATGAAAGAGAACGCTGCCAAGGGCATCCCGTGGGACAGCTCTAGGGTAAGCGGAAGGGAGAAGTCCAAGAACATGAACTTGAAGTGGCTCAAATCCATGTGACCGTGTGTGTTTTCTCTTTGTTTGTTTGTTTAACTATTAGGACATAGCAGCCCTTTGTGGGATGTTGAAAAGTCAGACAATGGGATTAATCTAAGGAAGGAGTCTGCTCCAAAAAGACCTGGGTCTCAGCAGGAAAGGGATGAACATGGGGGACCCTGGGCCTAGGTTGTCTAAAATATGAAAGGATGGGGGGTGATAGAAAAGAAAAACCCCACACAACTCTATGTGTGCGCATGAGAGTTTGTGTAGAGGTCAACTCTCTCTTTAACTGAAGCCATAAAAGGAAAAGTTTTCAAATGTGGTCTGGCTAGAGGGAAGAAAATTCCGCGCAGAGACTGGACACTAGTTTTAATCTTCTCAATAAAACCATCATAGCTCATCCTTAGGTCCAACCTAAATTACAAATTATTCTTGTCAAATGACTTATAAATTGGTATATTTTAATTTCTTATTTATTCTAGGCAAGGAACCTCATTGGAGAGGCAGTGTGATAAAGAGCTCAAAAAACTTCAGAGCTCTCCAAATCTGAAGAATCAGGGATATTGCTGTAATGATGTAGGTCTTCTCTGAATGCTATTTTACTACTTTAAATTTTCTTAGGGCTGAGATCAAATCTGATAAGCACCTTAACTTAGGCAAATAATGATGGTAATAAAATATTATGCCACAGTGCCCAGGCTTCCAAACATTTCCAACTATTTTCTTGTAAATACATTTGTACAGGGGTAGTTTTCCCCTAGGACAGACCATAATTTTAAAAATCTGTATTCACTGCAGTCCTATAAATTACTGTTTCCCCTTAATGTTGGCAAGTAGTGATTTATTTTAGCAAAACTGCAGACCTCACTAAGACATGTATATGTACTTCCCTAGGGCAAGTGAGAGCTTTTCAGCATATTGTTTGGGGAAAGCATGAAAACTATTAATTTATACATAAATTCTTAGTTTACTCTGATTTATCATATATTTTATACAAAATGGCTGTTATATTTCTGTTATCCATGAATAACTGAAATGTACAACTTTTAGTAATTTTTACATTTCTAGAATGGAGCTTTATTGTTGCTAAACACTTTCAAATTGTTTTATGTTTGCAATTTTGATTATGAAATAATATTCTATAATAATTTATATAGAGCTGGGCACAGTGGCTCATGACTGTAATTCTAACAACTCAGGAGGCTGAGGCCGGAGACTCTCTTGAGCCCAGGAGTTTGAGGATGCAGTGAGTCATGATCATGCCACAGCACTCCAGCCTAGGCAACAGAGCAGAACATCATTTCTAAAAAAAGCAAAGTTATATAAAAGTACTTAAAAAGTACTAATAATGATGTATCTGCTCACTGACATGAAATTGATTTTAACCCTTCTCTTGTCACATATTCATCTAAGAGTAGTATAGAAAAAACAGTTGCACTGAAATAGGAGTCGATTTCTTTAATTCAATCATAGAGGCATTTGAAAATAAAATGCATCCAGAAAAATATATGGAATGATGAATTTAGCATAAATGGTGAAGTGCTAAATGGTTTAAGAAAGAAAAATAAAAGATCCAATGCCATGAAGTGCAGCTTCCCCACTAGCTGGAGTCTGCGGACAGATGCTCGGAACTGTGATGGTAAATGTCTGCAAGAATTGTCACAAATCTGACAGAAAGAAGTTATTTAGTAGAAAAAACACAGGAGTCAGGCAAATCAAGATTCAGCTTCTAGTTCAGCCACTTACTAGCATTTGACCTCAGTTAACTTTTCTTAGTCCTTATCTGAAAATTGGAGATAAAGGAATGAAGCCTTAAGGCCCTTGGGGGAAAACACTGGAATTACAAGTGTCAGGTGCTGACTCCTGGAAAGCTTGGTGCCTTGTGACCTCCTTCTCTTATGGTCCCTGACTTCTGGGCCTCAGGTTCTGACCTCCCAAAAACCATGTGGGGAGACATCAAGAAAGATTTTGCTAGCACTTAAGGGGCCAGTGCTACTGACCATCCTTTGACTGGTTACAAACTTTAAAATGTGGAACTCTTTATACTTTAAAAGACCTGATGCAAAATGTGTGATGGGAGAAAAGGAGTTTATTCCTGAAGTTGTTTCTATCAGAGAAAAGGACAGTAGATGGCACCATTGATTCCCTTACCAGTGCTTTGCCATCAAAGTCCCCAGGGATCATTACTTAATTTATATAAATGGCTGAATGTACAGACTCAAAAAGCAGTTGACATAATCGAGAACATTGGAATAACCAGCAAGTTATTTGAAGTATTCAGGAGCAAATGTTCTTGTCAAAAAAGCTTGGCTTCATGACTCCTTTGCCATCACATCCTACCCAAGGGACTAGCAGTGTGACTAATCCATTTGACTGTTTATGAGAACTATCAAAAAATCACAGTGGTACTGTTGGTTCAGGAAAGGGCTCCCTGTGGCCTTCTCCACAACAGCTGTTCAATCTTCTGCTTTTCATCAGCTTGAGTCACTGCAGTACTTGACGGTTTATGAAGGGCTTTCCTCTTGGTAACCTCGTTAGACACGCAGGACTGGCCTCATGCACTTGGGAGTTCCTGTTTCTCTTCCTCTTTATAGCAATCTCGACGCTCCTGTGAGGATCTGTGTCACCCACCCCTCGCTTCCACCAATAGTTCTTGGAGGGTGAATACAGAGTTTCTAGTCAGAACTCTTGTTCTGTGCTCTATTGTCCTTTCTGTCTGCCAGATACCTTCACACAGATGCCTCACAGGTACCTCAGCCTCTTCAGAGCCAAAGTATTATCTCATTATCTTTCCTGTTAGCTCATTCTTCCTGGCTAATGACATTATTGTGCTTCCAGCTATGCAGGCTTGAAGTTTGCCTTCTCTTTTGCCTCTAAAAATGTAAGCAGTTGCTATATTCTGCATAGCCCACCTTTATAAAGCCTTTTGTAGTGACTCCTCATTTTAATTTCTATACTTCCTGCCTTATCTCAGGTCCTTATTACCTTTCCCTAGGACTAATTCCATGGCATCTGATGACTCATCCAATTTTATCCCATTCTATATGCTCCTGCCCAGTGGAGCTCTAATGAGATCGCTTTCTGACTCTAAAATCTCCACATTTCCTTACTGCTTGCAATGGAAGTTCCAACTTCTCATCCCACATCAAAGTTTTCTGCAATATGGGTCCAACCTACTTTCTACTCTCTTACATCTACCTATATTACAACCAATTACCTTGAAACTAACTTTTATTGAGCATTTACTATGTCTTAAATATTGTAATAAACATTTAAAATGTATTATTGTTTAATCCTCACAGCATATGATGATATTATTTTGCCCATTTTAAAAATAAGGAAACAAGAAGTTGGAGAATTCAGGTAAATTACGGGTAAATATTCAAGTAAGTATTATGGCTAGTAGGCCGTATTGAGGGAATTGAAATCTGAACTACCCACATAGACCCTTTGCTTTGCTTATCTGCCTTTATTCATGTATTTTCTTTCAGTTTGCAATGTTCTCTCCGCATACATTTGCATATCAAAATCTTACTCATCTGCCAACACACATATCAAATGCCACTTTTTCCTTGGGGGTCTCTTTCCATGTCTCCAACTGATGGTGCTGTGTCCTTCATCTGAGCAGCCATGCACTAATGCATGTCTGATATTAGTGACTGGTGAGCTCATTCAGTCTCATCCTCATCACTGGGCTGTGGGCTTTGTAAAGAAAGTAAACATGTCTTTGTGATATTTTTACCTCCTGCACTAAACAAATTCTAGACGCTCAGTGTTGAAATAAATTGTCTCTTAAACAAACAGATAAGGTGCAACATTAATGTCAAAATAATGGCAAGCACTCTCTATATTACAGTCTGTGTATTCTCTGAAAATTGTAGCATTCTAGCTAGCAATTAAACAATTAATATAACACAAAAGAGGTGAAAGTGTCTTGCTACAGTTTGACTTTTGACATTAAATACCTTGTTTGTGTGATTTGTACATCTGAACAACATAGAGGCTTCCTTAGATAATCAATGGACACAGTTGCTGACTGATTGATTTTTCTTCTATAAGTGATAGGTTGTTACCCAGATTTTTGTTTTGAGAAAAAGAATTATGTAGTAATGTTGGCAACAAAATTTACTCTTCTCTAATTCCATGGGGGCAACATTAATCAATACCTTTCCCTGTGTTCATCAGTTGTAAAATCTGGGGATGTCCTTGTTCAACATTGAAAACCAGTTGAAACAATATAACCCAGCAAGTCTATTCCATATGAAACATGAGAACACATGTCCACACAAAAATTTGTGCAGCATTATTCATAACAGTCAAAAGAAGTGGAAGTGACCTAAATGTCCATTAACTGACAATAGTAATAATGCCCAACAAAAATGGGGTATTAGCAATAAAAAGGAATGAAATGTTAATCACACTGCAACATGGGTAAGCTGTGAAAACACTGTGCTAAGGAAAAGAAGCAAGTCACAAAAAAATGACATAATATATGATTTTATTTACATGAAGTGTCCGGAATAGACAAATCCATAGACACAGAAGTGGATTAGTGGTTGTCTAGGGTTGAAGGGAAAGGGAATGGGGAAATTGAGGAGTGACTGTTAATGGGTATTCTTTCTGGAATGATGCAAATGTTCTAAAATTTGTGGTGATGGTTGCCCAGTTTTGTGAATACACTGAAAGTCATTGAATTTTACATTTAAAATGAGTAAATTAGAGGGGATGTGAAATATATCTTAATAAATTTGCTATTTTTTAAAGGCAATTGAAATGGTATCCAGGATTACTATGAGATGAGGAGCTCTGCTAGTCAGCAGTGAACTAAGATGCTAACAATTCTAGTGTTTTAGTCATGAAGTCTTTGCCCATGCCTATAACCTGAATGGTATTGCCTAGGTTTCCTTCTAGGGTTTTTATGGTTTTAGGTCTTATATTTAAGTCTTTAATCTAT
This sequence comes from Cebus imitator, assembly GCF_001604975.1. Classification (NCBI taxonomy): domain Eukaryota; kingdom Metazoa; phylum Chordata; class Mammalia; order Primates; family Cebidae; genus Cebus; species Cebus imitator. The sequence continues at coordinate 770,306 of NW_016107398.1, read as the reverse complement.
CTTGAGTTAATTTTTGTATAAGGTGTAAGGAAGGGATCCAATTTTAGCTTTCTGCATATGGCTAGCCAGTTTTCCCAACAACATTTATTGAATGGGGAATTCTTTCCCCATTGTTTGTTTTCATTAGGTTTGTCAAAGGTCAGATGGTTGTAGATGTGTGGTGTTATTTCTGCTGCCTCTGTTCTGTTCCATTGATCTATATATCTGTTTTGGAACCAGTACCATGCTGCCTTTGTTACTGTAGCCTTGTAGTATAGTTTGAAGTCAGGTAGTGTGATGCCTTCAGCTTTGTTCTTTTTGCTAAGGATTGTCTTGGCTATGTGGACTCTTTTTTGGTTTCATGTGAAATTTAAAATAGTTTTTTCCAATTCTGTGAAGAAAGTCAATGGTAGCTTGATGGGGGTAGCATTGAATCTATAAATTACAGAATGGGAGAAAATTTTTGCAATCTATCCATCTGACAAAAGGCTAATATTCAGAATCTACAAAAAACTTAAACAAATTTACAAGAAAAAAACAACCCCATTAAAAAGTGGGCAAAAGATATGAACAAACACTTCTCGAAAGAAGACATTTCTGCAGCCAACAAACATATGAAAAAAAGTTAATCATCACTGGTCATTAGAGAAATGCAAATCAAAACCTCATTGAGATACCATCTCCCACCCATTTCAATGGCAATCATTAAAAACTTAGGAAACAACAGATGCTGGAGAGGATGTGGAGAAAGAGGAATGCTTTTACGCTGTTGGTGGGAGTGTAAATTAGTTCAATCATTGTGGAAGATAGTGTGGTGATTTTTCAAGGATCTATAACTAGAAATACCATTTGACCTAGCAATCCCATTATTGGGTATATACTCCCAAAATTATAAATCATTCTACTGTAAAGACACATGCACACAAATGTTTATTGTGGCACTGTTTATGATAGCAAAGACTTGGAACCAAACTAAATGCCCATCAATGATAGACTAGATAAAGAAAATGTGGCACATATACACTATGGAATACTATGCAGCCATAAAAAAGATGAGTTCATGTCCTTTGCAGGGACATGGATGAAGCTGGAAACCATCATTCTCAGCAAACTAACACAAGAACAGAAAACCAAACACTGCATGTTCTCACCCATAAGTGGGTGTTGAACAATGAGAACACATGGACACAGGGAGGGGAATATCACACACTGGGGCCTGTCAGGGACTAGGAGACTAGGGGAGGAAGAGCATTAGGAGAAATACTTAATGTAGATGACGGGTTGATGGGTTCAGCAAACCACCATGACGTGTTTACCTATGTAACAAACCTGCCCATTCTGCACATGTACGCAGAAGTTAAAGTACAATAATAATAATTTTAAAAGATGCTAACAATTCTGCATGAAATAGGAAAGTCAGCATTTGAGCAGGCACCCATCAAACCATTTCTTTCTCAAAACAGATGCTAAGGAAGCAGAAGAGGTAGAAAGAAAAAGGTATTTTGTTTTTTGCTCAGTTCCCTGGGACATTTTACTTTTATCAAAGATTATACTTTGGTTTAGATCAGTCAGGAAACACTTTTTCCAAAATATTTTTTACTCTACAATATCTTTAAAAGGCAAAAATGACTATTTTACTGTTTGGACAATGGGGAACTTTTATTTTTAGCTTTTGGTATTAAATTTGAAAGGCACTCAGTCCAAATGAGCACTTTTCTCAGCTAGAGACTTTTTTTTTTAAAACACAAACAGTTTAAAACTTATCTAAGGGCACTTAACAACTCCATTGTACACAGAGACTATAAAACAAGCAGCTGTGGTGTTAATGACTATTACGCACCCCTGGCCAGCTGGGACTTGACAGAACATTGGACCACAGAAACCCTATAAGTGAATAATATGGGAAACAGTCTATAAATAGGAAGAATATCGGTTATTCGCCAAAACACACAGATTCTGGTGTGACCACACAGGAGTAGGAACACTATCAAGATTTCTGACAAGCTGAATGAACCTTGGACACAAAGACAGCAGTGGAGATATTATGTTCTCCTGAGCAGATGTTAGGGATTAGCTTAAACCTCATCTCTTCATTTGGTTACTTTCCAGCTCTCTAGAGGGGAAAGCAGGGCCTAGAAATCCTGGCTGCTCATGAATGGGTGAGGGGGACTTTGATTCTCGAGCTGGGCTTCCTGGGTTCTCTTAAAAGCCAAGAAATAGGAATGCGGTTGGTGTGGTTCTGGTTTGCGGGACCATCCACTTGCTTCAGACAAGCTGAAAGAGTCTGGGGAAACTGGAGGACCCTCCTGGCTGATGTTCTCCCAGCAGGGAAGTTTCATCCTGCCCTACCATCTGCTTCTGGGAATGGTGCATAAGGCAGCTTGAATTTCTCCCCCACTAAAGTTCTCATCATGTCCAAACATACTTCGTTTGATACTTCTGTCTTTTGGCACATATTATTCCTTTTAGTTGGAATTTCCCTCTTCTTTGTCTGATAACCTCCAACTCATCCTTTTAAACTTACCTTTTCTGTGAAGCCTCGCAGATCCCTTGGGCAAAATTAGCTATTTCTACCTCTATATTTCTAAAGCAATGTCCATCATAGCCCGGAAGTTGTGCATGATTTTCCCTCCCTAGACAATGAATGCCTCAGACACAAGGATTACATCTTATTTATTAAAATCTCTATTGCTTGGCATGTCTGACAAATAGTAAGTTACTAAATGTTTGTGAATTCTACTAGATTGAGATCCTGATAAGCAGTCTAAGAATACAAAGATGAATAAACCAGCTGCCTGGCCTAGAAGGAGCAGTGTGTGTGTGTGTGTGTGTGTGTGTGTGTGTGTGTGTGTGTGTGAGAAAGAGAGAGAGAGAGAGAGAGATAGCAAGAGACTATAAAATTGAATAATCAGGGCCGGGCGCAGTGGCTAATGCCTATAATCCCAGCACTTTGGGAGGCTGAGGCGGGTGGATCACAAGGTCACTAGATCGAGACCATCCTGGTCAACAAGGTGAAACCCCGTCTCTACTAAAAATACAAAAATTAGCTGGGCATGGTGGCATGTGCCTGCAGTCCCAGCTACTTGGGATGCTGAGGTAGGAGAATTGTTTGAATTCAGGAGGTGGAGGTTGTGGTGAGCCAAGATCGCGCCATTGCACTCCAGCCTGGGTAACAAGAGCGAAACTCCATCTCAAAAAAATAAAATAAAATAAAAATTGAATAGCCAGAGACAAAAGACCGACTCTCTTTAATGGGAGTAAATCTAGGCACACAGAGAAGAGAGATTGGTTCAAATCATACTAGAGTGGATGTTGTAATAACTAAGTACCCTATGGTACTTAGTTAAGCCGCCCTAGGTGGCTTAAACAACAAAAATTCATTTTCACACAGTTTTGGAGACTACATACAAATTCAAGATCTGGCTGTTGGGAGGGCTGATTTCATTCTGAGGCCACTCTCCTAGGTTTGTATGTGGATGTCTGCTCTCTGTTCCTGTCTTCACATGGTTATACCTTGGTCTGTGTGTGTCTGTGTCCTAATCTCTTCTTCTTAGATGCCAATCATACTGGATTAGGGCCCACTCCCAGTCACCTCATTTAACCTTAACTATCTCTTTAAAGGACCTATTTCAAAAAAAAAAAAAAAAACAACGAGTCACATTCTGGGGTACTGAAGATTAAGACTTTAAGACAAGTTTTGGAGGGGGACTACAATTCAGCTGATAACACTAGATAACTAACTACTTTGCCTTAAGTGAAGGCTTGCTTTGTGCATTAACTCTGCACACTGGTACCTTCCTTGGACTTGACCTTCAGATCTAAGCAATGTTGACAGGGCCCCTGTAAGCACATGATTTGATGTAATTGGAACTGGCAAATACGGAGCCTGAATGCTAACGCAGACTCCAGTTTTGCTCAGTGCTGCACTTGATGAAGAGACCTAGCCTAGGGGACCTTTACCAGGATGTCAAAAGGTAGGTACACAGTATCTGGCTTTACAAGCTGCAGTCTGTGTGGGCTGCTTTTGTACCACAAATGAATATGCCTTGGAACGTTCTATGCCAGCATTCACTATCACTGCTCTCTGTTGAGCAGCCCGCAGCACCAAACCATGAGGCTGGAGAGAGAGAGAGGACCAGCCGAAGTCTCTGTACCATCCTTATAAACTAGGGTCATGCTCAGCTGAAGGAATCTGTCCCCAGCGCTGGGCTGAAAGCTAGGCTGATTGCAGCAGCACATCATTCAAGAAGTTCTGCCTCCAAGTGCAGATGTTCATTTCAAAATGGAAAAAATCATCATACTGTTCTGAAACTATTCAGAGGAGATTCCTCATGGAAAGAGCAACTAGAGTAATTTCCTGAAGTAAAATAAGTTTAGGTTTATAAGGTTGATACTCCAGAGATGTTCTTCCACTCCCTTAGTTTACTATTTCTCTAAGTGATGTCCTAGGCCTCCTATGTGGGACTCACATGGGGTTATTAATCAAAATGGAAATTTCTATGCTGCCCTACCTTGTGCCGACTGAGTCAGAATTTCTAGGTGGACCTAGGAATCTTAATGTGTATTCTTGTCTCAGGTAATTTGTATGCTTACTAACATGTGTGACCCACTAATTTAGTAACTGCCTGGAAGTGTAGGAGAGGCACTACCAGGTGAGTAGTTCTGCCTGATTCACCAGACTCCATGGTTGTGGCTCAGTAAGACCCTGAGAGACCCAGCCACGAGGTTCAGTGCCTGGCTGGTAGGTGCCGCCAGCTCAGCTCCTGATTCACTCCAGGTATCTGCCCACAGCTCCATTTTCTCTCTCCTCCCTTGGTTCTTTGAAGTCACACCTTGGATGATCCCTCATTTAAAAAAAGAAGAAGAAAAGTTGTTTAATACTGATATTACTCAACACTGATGATGGTATGGTTAGTAGAAGGGAACTATCACACCCAACTGCTGGGAGTGTAAACTGGAATGATCCTTTCCAGAAGGCATTTTGACAATCTATAGTGAGTGAGAAACTATGAATTCTATTTCTAGAATGAACCCCAATGGAAAAATGAAAGATTCTATTAAAGACTTACATTTAGAATAGCCATCAGAGCCTTATTTATAATAGTGATACATGTTCAACAGACAGGCAACTTGTCAGATTCAAAAATTTAAGATATTAAGAAGTCATCTAGGTTGTCACAAATTATCTACCCACTTAGTAGGTGGAAAAATATATTTTATTAAGCTTTAAAATGATTGAAAGTCTATATATAATAATTTTCTTTTCTTTTCTTTTCTGTTTTTATTGTATTTGGGCTCTGGGGTACATGTGCATGTCCTGTATCCTGCAGGATTGTTGCATAAGTACATATATGCCATGGTGGTTTGCTGTCTTCATCCCTCTGCCCCCATTGCCTACATCAGGCATTTCTCCCTGTGTTATCCCA
>NW_016107398.1:727858-764590 GCF_001604975.1 Cebus imitator | reverse complement strand
TGTCAGTTTGCTGAGAATGATGGTTTCTAGGTTCATCCATGTGTCTACAAAGGACATGAACTCATCGTTTTTTATGGATGCATAATATTCCATGGTGTATATGTGCCATATTTTCCTTGTCCAGTCTATCATCCATGGGCATTTGGGTTGGTTCCAGGTCTTTGCTATCGTAAACAACACCGCAATGAACATACGTGTGCATGTGTCTTTATGATAGAGCAATTTATAATCCTTTGGGTATATACCCAGTAATGCGATTGCTGGGTCAAATGGGATTTCTATTTCTAGATCCTTGAGGAATTGCCACACTGTCTTCCATAATGGTTGAACTAATTTACCCTCCCACCAACAGTGTAAAAGTGTCCCTTTTTCTCCACGTCCTCTTCAGCATCTGTTGTCTGCGGATTTTTTAATGATCACCATTCTAACTGGCATGAGATGGTATCTCAATGTAGTTTTGATTTGCATTTCCCTAATGACCAACAATAATGAACATTTTTTCATATGTTTGTTGGCCACATATTTGTCTTTTGAAAAGTGTCTGTTCATATCCTTCACCCACTTTTGAATGGGTTTGTTTGTTTTTTCCTGTAAATCTGCTTTCGTTCTTTGTAGATTCTGGATAGTAGACCTTTGTCTGATGGGTAGATTGCAAAAATTTTTTCCCATTCTGTTGGTTGCCAGTCTACTTTAATAATTGTTTCTTTTGCTGTGCAGAAGCTCTTAAGTTTAATTAGGTCCCATTTGTCTATTTTGTCTTTTGTTGCCATTGCTTTTGGTGTTTTAGTCATGAAGTCCTTGCCTGTGCCTATGTCCTGAATGGTTTTGCCTAGGTTTTCTTCTAGGGTTTTTATGGTGTTAGGTCTTATGTTTAAATCTTTAATCCATCTGGAGTTAATTTTTGTATAAGGTGTAAGGAAGGGGTCCAGTTTCAGCTTCCTGCATATGGCTAGCCAGTTTCCCAACACCATTTATTAAACAGGGAATCCTTTTCCCATTGCTTGTTTTTGTCCGGTTTGTCAAAGATCAGATGGTTATAGATGTATGGTGTTGTTTCCAAAGCCTCTGTTCTGTTCCATTAGTCTATATCTCTGTTTTGGTACCAGTACCATGCTGTTTTGATTACTATAGCCTTGCAGTATAGTTTGAAGTCAGGTAGCGTGATGCCTCCTGCTTTGTTCTTTTTGCTTAGGATTGTCTTGGCTATACTGGCTCTCTTTTGGTTCCATATTAAGTTTAAAGTGGTTTTTCCAGTTCTGTAAAGAAGGTCAATGGTAGCTTGATGGGATAGCATTGAATCTATAAATTACTTTGGGCAGTATGGCCATTTTCACAATATTGATTCTTCCTAACCATGAGCCTGGAATGTTTTTCCATCTGTTTGTGTCCTCTCTTATTTCCTTGAGCAGTGGTTTGTAGTTCTCCTTGAAGAGAACTTTTACCTCCTTTGTTAATTGTATTCCTAGGTATTTTATTCTCTTTGTAGCAATTGTAAATGGGAGTTTGCTCATGATTTGGCTCTCTGTTTGTCTGTTACTGGTGTATAGGAATGCTTGTGATTTCTGCACATTGATTTTGTATCCTGAGACTTTGCTGAAGTTGCTTATCAGCTTAAGGAGATTTTGGGCTGAGGTGATGGGGTCTTCTAAATATATGATCATGTTGTCAGCAAAAAGGGACAATTTGACTTCTTCTTTTCCTAATTGAATGCCCTTTATTTCTTTTTCTTGCCTAACTGCTCTGGCTAGAACTTCCAAAGCTATATTGAATAGGAGTGGTGAGAGAGAGCATCCTTGTCTAGTGCCAGTTTTCAAATGGAATGCTTCTAATTTTTGCCCATTCAGTATGATATTAGCTGTGGGTTTGTCATAAATAGCTTTTATTGTTTTGAGATACGTTCCATGGATACCTAGTTTATTGAGAGTTTTTAGCATAAAGGGCTGTTGAATTTTGTCAAAGGCCTTCTCTGCATCTATTGAGATAATCATGTAGTTTTTGTCTTTTGTTCTGTTTATGTGGTGAATTACGTTTATAGATTTGCGTATGTTGAACCAGCCTTGTATCCCCAGGATGCAGCCTACTTGATCATGATGGATAAACTTTTTGATGTGCTGTTGCAATTGATTTGCCAGTATTTTATTGAAGATTTTTGCATCTATGTTCATCATGGATATTGGCCTGTAGTTTTCTTTTTTAGTTGTGTCTCTGCCAGATTTTGGCATCAGGATGATGTTGGTCTCATAGAAAGAGTTAGGGAGGGTTCCTTCTTTTTGTATTGCTTGGAATAATTTCAACAGGAATGGTACCACCTCTTCTTTGTATGTCTGGTAGAATTCAGCTGTGAACCCATCTGGACCTGGGCTGTTTTTGGTCGGTAGGCTATTAATTGCTGCCTCAACTTCAGACCTTGTTATTGGTCTATTCAGGGTTTCAACTTCTCCTTGGCTTAGACTTGGGAGTGTGTGAGTTTCCAGGAATTTATCCATTTCTTCCAGATTTACTGGTTTATGTGCATAGAGTTGTTTGCAGTAATTGCTGATGATAGTTTGTATTTCCGAGGAATTGGTGGTGATCTCCACTTTATTGTTTTTTTATTGTATCTATTTGATTCTTCTCTCTTTTCTTTTTTATTAGTCTAGCTAGTGGTCTGTCTATTTTGTTGATTTTTTCAAAAAACCAGCTCCTGGATTTATTGATTTTTTGAAGGGTTTTTTATGTATCTCCTTCAGTTCTGCTCTGATCTTAGTTATTTCTTGTCTTCTGCTTGCTTTTGAGTTTTTTTGATCTTGCTCCTCCAGCTCTTTCAATTTTGATGATAGTGTGTTGATTTTAGATCTTTCCTTGTTTCTTACATGGGCATTTATTGCTATAAATTTCCCTCTATATACTGCCTTAAATGTGTCCCATACGATCTGGTATGTTGCATCTTCATTCTCGTTGGTTTCAAAGAACATTTTTATTTCTACCTTCATTTCATTGTTTTTCCATTGGTCATTCAGGAGCAAATTGCTCAGTTTCCATGTGATTGTGCAGTTTTGAGTGCTTTCCTTAATCCTGAGTTCTAATTTGAATGCGCTGTGTTCTGAGAGAGTGTTTGTTATGATTTCCATTCTTTTGCATTTGCTAAGAAGTGATTTACTTCTAATTATGTGGTCAGTTTTGGAGTAAGTGCAATGTGGTGCTGAGAAGAATGTGTATTCTGTGGATTTGGGGTGGAGTGTCCTGTAAATGTCTGTTAGGTTCACTTGGTCCAGATCTGCATTCAAGTCTTGGATATCCTTGTTGACTTTCTGTCTCATTGATCTGTCCAATATTGTCAATGGAGTGTTAAAGTCTCCCACTATTACTGTGCAGGAGTCTAAGTCTCTTTGTAGGTCTTTAAGAACTTGCTTTATGTATCTGGGTGCTCCTGCATTGGGTGCATAAATAGGATAGTTAGCTCTTCATGTTGCATTGATCCTTTTAACATTATATAATGCCCTTCTTTGTCTCTTTTGATCTTTGTTGGTTTAAAGTCCATTTTATCACAAACTAGGATTGCTACCCCTGCTTTTTTTTGCTCTCCATTTGCTTGGTAAATCTTCTTCTTGAGGAATATCTTTTTGGTGTTCTCTGTATTTCCTGGATTCGAATGTTGGCCTGCCTTGTTAGGTTGGGAAAGTTCTCTTGGATAATATATTGAAGAGTGTTTTCCAGCTTGGATTCTTTCTCCCCATCACATGCAGGCACACTGATCAAGCATAGATTTGTTTTTTTCACATAATCTCATAGTTCTTGGAGGCTTTGTTCATTTCTTTTCACTTTTTTTCCTCTAATCTTGCCTTCTTGTTTTATTTCATTGATTTAATCTTCTATCTCTGATATCCTTTCTTCTGCTTGATCGATTTGGCTGTTGAAACTTGTGTATGCCTCTTGAAGTTCTCATGGTGTGTTCTTCATCCCATCAAGTCGTTTATGTTCTTCTCTAAGCTGGTTATTCCAGTTAGCATTTCGTCTAACCTTTTTTCAAGGTTCTTAGTTTCTTTGCATTGGGTTAGAACATGGTCTTTTAACTGAGAGGAGTTTGGTCCTGAAGGCAGCTTCTGTCAATTCATCAGATTCATTCTCTGTCTTTTTTTGTTCCTTTGATGGTGAGGAGTTGTGATACCTGGGAGGAGAAGAGGTGTTCTGTTCTTTGATGGTTTCATCCTTTTTGTGCTGGTTTTTTCCCATCTTCATGGATTTATCTCCCTTTAATCTTTGAAGTTTGTGATTTCAGGAGGAGTCTCTGAGTGGACTCTTTCTTCTATTGAGGCTTGAGCTGTATCTTTTTTGGCCTGTAGAGGGCGTTGCTGGGCTCTCTCGGGTTCAGTCCAGGTGGTCCTTCCCTGGAGTTTGTTTGCAGGTGGGATTGGCCCCGCCTTCCCAATGGCGTCTCTCCCAGAGCTCGATCTTCCTGGTTGGGCTCAAGCTAGCGTATTTACTGCCTAATTCTCTAGCAAGGGCTTCAGTTTGAGTTCTGTGGAGGTGCGGCCTGCCAGGCCTTAAGGTGTTTTCCCCTGCTTTCAACTTTGCCTCCCTCTGTAGGACGGTCCGTCCCACTGGCGTTTGTCCAAACTCCCACCCAGGTCCCTGCAGCAACTTGCCATGCCCCGCGGTAGCTGCTGCTCAGATTTGCATCGACTACCTATGGCTTCCCACCGTCTGGCAGGGCTCTCGTGGACTGTGGGTTGCAGGAGTGATGAGGTAAGTACAAGTTCTGAAATGGAGCACCGAGTTCAGTGCCCTATCAGTCCCACAGAAACGAACCCGGCACCTCGCTTGCCCTCTGAGTCTCACTTGCTGGGAGCTGCATTCTGGTGCTGGCCTCTCTAGGCCATCTTGGCGCCACCCCCTCTAATTTTAAGTTTCAAAAAAATTGTTTCCCTCTTTAGAGAAATGTACCTAGTCATTAAAAAATGGCCATCATGTGTCAGGGGTTTCCACAGAGGAAAGGGCAAGAACCAGGACGATGCCGCGACCCAAATCTTCAGTAAAATCACATTAATTTGTTGCTCGGCCAGCTGGAGTGAATAGGAATTTGGATTTGGGGTGGAGGTCAAAGTATGCAATTAGAAACTAAAATTCTTGGGACAGTGGCTCTCAAACCTCAGTGTGTAAAAGGATCACCTGGGGAATGGGTTAACATGTAGATTTCTTGTCCCCACTTCTAGAAATGTTTGTTTATGGGATTGGGCTTAGTAGTCTTTTTAATAAGCACCCGGGTGCCACTGACTCAGCTGCAGGTGGTTGTCCGAAGGTAGTAGTTCCTGAGGGGAGCACAGCGGGAGAGAAATCCCTGATTGAGAACCAGGGGAGGCCGAGGGAAACACAGGCTCTAGGAAGCTGGGGTGAGGGGCAAAGATAGAGGTGTCAAATTTCAAAATCTTCCTTTGCTCTATACCTTTATTAGGACTGAACATTACTGTTTGAAAACATTTTGTAGGCTAACTTTGAAGATGTGGCTATTAATTTGAACATAAATTTCAATGGAAATTATGCTTCAAGTTTTGAACAACTATCTTGTAAACTTTTGAAATGCAATGTGTTCCTATCTGCTATGGCCACTGTGCTATGAGACTCCCAACTGGAACATGGTCAACCACTCCACTCCTGATGTAACTGACTGTATTTGGAAATTCTTCAATTTTCAGATGACATTAGCTCATGTATTAAAATAGAGAAACCTGGTTTTGAAAAGAGAGGACAGGTGCCTGCTGTTAAATAGTGAATTACATTGCATCTCAAGCCAAAAGTTCACATATCAGATTTGAGCCTCTGCTTCGTTTCATAAAGACTTTTGGATTCTTACCTTTTGAAAGAGGGATGGTATGAGAAATAGGGGATTAATCTGTTCTGGTCAGACTCTGTAGGTTAGTTTTGAATTTGGAATGGTCTTTTTAAATTTTATAAATTTCAAATTCAAACCTAAAGAATAAATTATTGAACAAACTTCTTTTGACAGGTATGGAATAGAAAATAATAAAAATTGCTAACATTAAATGTGTACACAAACAAATACGCCATTGTACATTTACAACTTGGTGACAATTATAAGTTATTTAAAGGAAAGTTCAGATGTGATTTGGAACCAGATTTGAAAAAGTTGTCAATAGACTATGAGTTGAAATTGGGCACAAATTATAGGGAATACTTAGGTGTCATTTTAGTTAATTTTCAAAGTAAATTAGTATTAAAAAACAAAGGATCTAAGAGCTGGGCTGGATGATGACAATTTGAGCTACCAAAGACTGAGCGTGCTTGAACTAGATTAGTGACATTTCAAGTTTTTCTTTTATAACAAAACCCTTGGTTCGAACAGATCCCTTTTGCTTAAGCAGAAATGGGGGCCCAGTGCCTTGCTTATCTGGCTCATCAGCCCTATGAAGACAGCAGATTAGTCATTTGTATCAGTTAGAACCTTCACTTGCAAACAACAGAATCTGACTTTGGCGAGTTTTCAAAATTGCTAGGAAAGCTGAAGAATTAAGCTTCAGAAAGGAAACCAGAATTAGTGAAACTCCTGGGTTCTGTCTCAGACACAGGAACTAAAAGGGCAGTCTCTTCAGGGATTGTCATCAGGACCAGACTTGGTGTTCCTCAGTGCTGATTGCCTTGCTTGGGTCACATGTCTATCCCTTGGTCTGGGGGTGTGGGATGTTTTGATTGATCAGGCAGGGGATGGTTAGCAGAAAAGGGGGGAAGCGGACGTTAGGAGAATAAAAACGCAAGTGTCCACCATAATGCCTTTGAAGTCCCCTCCAAGCCCAGGATTCTATGGCTGTTCCATACTTCTACTGTTCCATCATTAAAGAATTCCCACTTGCGAACTAAAATAATGCCTTGGCTTCAGAGAACTAGCTGCAGGCTCTATTCTCATTTCAGGCTTTAAACTTGGAAAATAGCATCAACACAAAATACAAAAAAAAAAAAAAAAAATTAAGGCGATAATAGCAGTTTCTTTTGTGGTTCTTTTTTATTGAGTAGTTGTTAAAAGCCTAGAGTTTCAGTCAGATCACAATTAAATTATGTATGACCTTGATTAAATACCTTAATTTTCCTGAGCCTCTGTTTCCTCATCTGTAAAATATGAGCAAAAAATAGTTCATTGAGGGTTTTATTGGGTTGTTGTATAGGAAATGCTTGTTTCAGTGCCTAGCCTTAATAAGTGGTAGTAATTACCATTTTTCTGTAAGGGAATTCCTTCTCAAATGTTAATCATGGAAATTTATATGGTCATATTTTAATGAGTTCATTTTCATTAATTCACTGAAGCTTGGAGGCATGGGAACAGAAAGATAATCTTGGATGCTCAACAACCAAGCCCAGAAGACTAAGAAAATGGTGAAAATTCACTGAAGCTACATATTTGTGCTCTGTGAACCCAAAGGCATATCACAGGATGTTTCCAGGTATGTAATTCGTATATATATTTGACAGCAACTGGAGCAACATTATAGAAGGTGCATTACAAAGGCTCACTCTGAAGATTGATCCTGGTTTTTTCTGAAAAGGTTTCCTTCCTGGTGACTTCCATATAATGACATGGAATACTAGATTTCTGTAGAATTTTGATTATATCCTGTCTATCCTCTGTCCTTTGGCAAACTGAAGTGGTTGCTATGACTCCCTTATACATCATTGCGATGACTAAAGTAAAAATGAGTTTCAGGCCAAAAATGTGTACTGGGAATTATGAAACCACATGCTTCTGGACGCAACTCACTAATGACGGATTTTAAAACAAAGAGTGACTGAAGTCTGGGGAGAGAATTTCCTTCACTCAGTTTATCACCAGCACTTTATTAGGAATGGGAAATGGGTAAAAGAGATGTTTCTAATGCAGATTTACAAATTATCCTGGTGTTACCAGAATTATATCTGAGAGGGGGAGATTCCTGCCCCTTTGTCGATAGAACGTACTTCCTTCCCGTGGAGGTTGTGAGTTGGAAAGTTTATCCTTTCCTACCAGAAACAAATGCCAGTGTTCAGAAATTGAGTCAATCCTTCAGAAGTCTTCCATCTTATTATTTCTTAAACCAATGAAGCAAAAACATTTATTGACCGCCTACCTACCTTTTTATTCATCACCATGCTGCCTGCCTGAGTTCTCAGAAGAGAAGGGTTATTCCAACACTTATGCATTGCATATTCTAGATGAGGGAGACAAGATGTAAATGTACAAAATATTAAGGCCAAGTAGAAACCCATTTGAAATGAAAACTCATTCCTGTGGCTCCCAGGCCTGTTAGAGCAGGACAGCTGGCAAAAACCCCTTGCTCAGCTGGAGGAGATTTCAATCAGCAAACTTATCTGTACCTAATGGAACAGGGTCCAAATTTGTCACTAGACCATGTTTGAAGGAACAGGCAATTTGTTCAAGTCATTTTGGATGCAGGAAATCCTGTGTTTACTACCTAGGAAATACTACATAAAAATTTGGATTTTTTCCCCTTGTAATGCTCTTTTGAATTGAAATTTGGCAACAGAGCTACTGCTGATAAGAATGTGGCTCAGGAAATGACAACACAGTGATAGCAGATCATACACAATAGACCTTGCTTCTTTGTTTTCACTCTGGTTCTCAAAGATAGTTGATAGACTTGATTCCTTTCAGGAGTCTAGACACTCCCAAGTTCATTCTAAGCCCACGTCTCTAGCACTAATGCTTCAGGGAGGCATTGCCATCTCCCTGAAAATGTCTCCAGTACATAAAGAAATGTCTTGGGGTGGCTGGCAAGATGGCTGAATAGGAACAGCTCCAGTCTGCAGCTCCCAGTGAGATCAGTGCAGAAGGTGGGTGATTTCTGGATTTCCAGGTACCAGGCTCATCTCACTGGGACTGGTTAGACAGTGGGTGCACCCAGCAGAAGGTGAGCAGAAACAGGGTTGGGTGTTGCCTCACCTGAGAAGCACATGGCCTTGGGGAACTCCCTCCCCTAGCTGTGAGAAGCTGTGAGGGACTGTGCACCCCAGCACAGATACTATGCTTTTCCCACAGTCTTAGCAACCTGCAGGCAAGGTGATTCCCTTGGGTGCCTATACCACCAGGACCCTGGATTTTAAGCACAAAACTGGGCAGCTGTTTGGGCAGACACTGAGCTAGCTGCAGGAGGTTTTTTTCTTTTTTTTATTTTTCTTTTTCATTTGTATAATTATGTAGTCCTCAGTAAAGGAGGTTTTTTTCATACCCCAGTGGTGACTGGAATGCCAGTGAGACAGAACCATTCACTCCCCTAGAAAGGGGGCTGAAGCCAGGGAGCCAGGTGGTCTAGCTCAGCGGATCCCACCCCCATGGAGCACATCAAGCTGAGATCTACTAGACTGAAATTATTTTTTTTTAAAAATATACTCCTGGATAAAGGAATTTATTACATTAATATACTATAAGTTCAAGAATGATTTACTCACAATTTAGTAATGACTTTGTGGAAAGTACAGTAAAATGTGTGAGCAATTTTAGTTATGTATTGTTTGTTGGATTCTAAAGTACTCCACAGGTGTTTTGGTATATTCCTATTTGGGGTTAGCAATCTACTTTTCTGGTTAAACATCACATGAGGATTACACATTTATCTTCTCACCAAAACAGTCTCCTGTAGTATATGTAAATAGGACAGGTCACTTTTTCTCTTAAGCTAAATGCGATAGTTCTGGCTTTGCTCATTTGCTTTCTAGCAGCCTCCCCATGTTAGCCTTGCCACATGGTCAGTCTTCTGTTTGGTAGGTTTTATAAATCCTAAAAGTTCTAGTTCAGAAACAGCTCTAATAAACAGAGCATGGATAATTTTATTCATTTCTTCTGAGGTTGCAGAATTTGCATCCATTTTTTCAGCAGCTGTCACAACTGTTGCGAAAGCCTCTGACCAGTCCTCAAGGTTGGTTAGCCTGCTACATTCTAGGTGCAGTTTAAATGCTATGCAGATGTCTGGGGTGAAATTTGGAATGCAGCCTTCTTCACTTTTCAGTGCTTCATTCTTTAGATAATAGTAAGGATTGTTGAGTGCAGTATGGAGGGCAATTCACAGAGCAGCATTTAAATGCTCACAAAGGGCATGGGCAGCGCTGAAGTACACCACCTCATGGAGATGCTGTGTCTCAGGAGGCAGAAGGTATTCTCTCACTAGACAGACAATGAAGTTCACCTCATTTTCTCTGAGTACTTCAAATTTGGTTGGCTTCGTACTTCTTCTTAACTCCTTCATTTCCAATAAGGACTTCTGAAGATGATAGAGGTCTGTCTTCTGAAGCCCCTTTGGCTGTGACCCAAAAGCACCTTCTTCCTCTTTGGTTTAATTGAGGTTCTGAAACTGGGCCAGGAACTCCTCTGTTCTCTTAGCTGTGCTGGCAGGGTGCTTTTCACAAGACTTAAAAACCTTGAAACATTTCTCAAGTATGGTCATCAATTCATCCTTTGCCAACATCCTCAGCAGTTGCAAGACTGATGCATACTCCTCTGAATCCCATATGTTCTTTTCTAAACATGTGCAGTAGAACTCTCTGATCTGTCAGTCCAGTGGATACTTGGGAAGAGAATAGGTAAACTTATGAAGACATCTCAAAACCAGGAAGTAATTCATATGATAAACATGCAAGTTTTCTAGTAATAATTGTGTTTTCTCCTTCAAACATTTCCCTTGGTCAAGAGTGCCACTTGCTTTTCTAAAGCTTACTTTTCCACGTACCTCCTAGGAGATGGAAGATGCTGAATATTTTCACATTGATTATTTGACAAAAAATTTATTTTTCTTTTGGCTTCTGGAAGATTACAGCACAGTACACTTAAGGGCTGGGAATAGAAATGCTCTAATAGAGAAAGCTGAAGTCCTTTTATAAAGTTTTGAATTGAGAAATCATGATACAAAAAGATATTGGTCAGAACCTGTAATACTTTTTCATTTATTTGAAAGGGAAACTGAGTAGTAAGAAATAGCTTATCGAGTACTGTAGTCAGGTGCTCCCTGCAAGGCAAAGATTGGAACAGTTCTATGCACAACAGAGATGATACTGCATGAGGAAGCAATCGATGGATGGTAATAGGAGATGTAGTGATTCCGAAAATGAGAATTAGTGGAAATTCATGCAGATGTTGACTATTGGCACAGAGATCTTTCTCTTTTTGGAGTTTGGCTTAAAAAGAAAGCAGCCCTTAGACACTGATGAGGTGGCCATGGTCTCAACTGGCTCTGTGGATTCCAGATCTGATTGAAATTCTTGATGACAGCACAGAAGTCTGAAGTCAACCTGGGATGCTCAAGCTTGCCTAGGGGAGGGACCTCTGTTATTACTGAGGCATGAGGAGGTGGTTTTCCCTTTACAGTCTAAACAAAGCCCCCAGAAAGTTCACACTGCAGGTTGGCAAAGCTGCTGTAGTCAGACTACCTTTCTAGATTCCCCCTCACTGGACAGGGCATCTCTGAAAGAAAGGCAGCAGCTCCAGTCAGGGGATTATAGACAAAATTTCCATATCCCTGGACAGAGCACCTGGGGGAAGGGGTGGCTGTGGGCGCAGCTTCAGCAGACTTAAATGTTCCTGCCTGACAGTTCCGAAGAGAGCAGTGGATCTCCCAACACAGCACTCAAGCTCTGCAAGAGGACAGACTGCTCCCTCAAGTGGGTCCCCGACCCCTATGCCTCCTGGCTGAGAGACACCTCATACAGGAGAGCTCCGGCTGGCATCTGGTGGGTGAAGGAACAGGCAGCAATCTTTTCTGTTCTATAGCCTCTGCTGGTAATACCCAGGCAAACAGGGTCTAGAGTGGACCTCCAGCAAACTCTAGCAGACCTGCAGAAGAGAAGACTGTTAGAAGGAAAACTTACAAACAGAAAACCATAGCATCAACATCAACAAAAAGGACATCCACACAAAAACCCCATTTGAAGGTCACCAACATCAAAGACCAAAGGTAGATAAGATAAATCCATGAATGTGAGACAAAACCAAAGGTAGATAAGATAAATCCATGAATGTGAGAAAAATGTGTGCAAAAAGGCTGAAAAATCCAAAAACCAGAACACCTCTTCTCCTCCAAAGGTTCACAACTCCTCATCAGCAAGGAAACAAAACTGGACAGAGAATGAGTTTGATGAATTGACAGAAGTAGGCTTCAGAAGGTGGGTAATAAAATTTTCTGAGCTAAAGGAGCATGTTCTAACCCAATGCAAGGAAGCTAAGAGCATTGAAAAATGGCTAGAGGAGTTGCTAACCAGAATAACCAGTTTAGAGAAGAACATAAATGATTTGATGGAGCTGAAAAACACAGCTTAAGAACTTCGTGAAGCATATACAAGTGTCAATAGCTGAATCAATCAAGTGGAAGAAAGGATATCAGAGACTGAAGATCAACTTCAATGAAATGAAGTGTGAAGAGAAGTTTAGATAAAAAGAATGAAAATAAATAAAGCCTCCAAGAAATATAGAACTATGTGAAGAGACCAAACCTATGGTTGATTGGCGTACCTGAAAGTGATGGGGAGAATAGAACCAAATTGGAAAACACTCTTCAGGATATCATCAAGGAGAACTTCCTCAACCTAGAAAGATAGGCCAACATTCAAATTCAGGAAATACAGCAAACACCAAAAGGAACTCATAGAGAAGACCAACCCCAAGACACATAATCCTCAGATTCACCAAGGTTGAAATGAAGGAAAAAAATGTTAAGTGCAGCCAGAAAGAAAGGTCGGTTTACCCACAAAGGGAAGCCCATCAGACTAACAGTGGATCTCTCTGCAGAAACCCTACAAGTCAGAAGAGAGTGGGGGCCATTATTCAACATTCTTAAAATAATTTTCAACCCAGAATTTCATATCCAGCCAAACTAAGCTTTATAAGCAAAAGAGAAATAAAATGCTTTATAAATAAGCAAATGCTGAGAGATGTTGTCACCACCATGCCTGCCTTATGAAAACTCCTGAAGGAAGCTCTAAATATGGAAAGGAAAAACTGGTAACCGCCACTGCAAAAACATACCAAATTGTAAAGACCATTGACACTATGAAGAAACTGCATCAACTAACAGGCAAAATAACCAGCTAGCATCATAATGACAGGATCAAATTCACACATAACAATATTAACCTTAAATGTAAACAGGCTAAATGCCCTAATTAAAAGACACAGACTGGCAAATTGGATAAAGAGTTAAGACCCATAGGTGTGCTGTATTCAGGAGACCCATCTCACATGCAAAGACATGCACTCAAAATAAAGGGATGAAGGAATATTCACCAAGTAAATGGAAAGCAAAAAAAGCAGGAGTTTCAATCCTAGTCTTTGATAAAACAGACTTTAAACCAACAAAGATCAAAAAAGGCAAAGAAAGGCATTACATAATGGCAAAGGTATTAATGCAACAAGAAGAGCTAACTATCCTAAATATATGTGCATCTAATACGGGAGCACCCAGATTCATAACGCAAGTTCTTAATGACCTACAAAGTGACTTAGACTCCCACACAATAATAGTGGGAGACTTTAATACCCCATTGCCAATATTAGACAGATCAATGAGACAGAAAATTAACAAGGATATTCAGGACTTGAACTCACCTCTAGATCAAGCAGACCTATTAGACATCTACAGAACTCTTTACCCCAGATTAACAGAATATACATTCTTTTCAGCACCACATACCACATTTTTGGTATGTTTTTGCAGTGGCGGTTACACTTATTCTAAAATTGACCACATAGTTCAAAGTAAAACAACAAGGTGGCAGCCTATAGGCAAAGAAGACAGTCCTCACTAGAAACCACCCTGATACATTGATCTTGAACTGCTAGCCTCCAGAACTGTGAGAAAGTAAATTTCTGTTGTTTAAGCCACCTAGTTTATGGTATTTTGTTATGGCAGATAGCAGACTAATGCAGAAGATTTTTAAAAATAATACTTCTATTTGATAGAAGCCTGGTTGGAGGATGTAGCTTAAAATGAGAACAACTAAGCCTGCTAACTGTTCCCTAGAAAAAAGCAGCCCACCCAGTGCAGGGGTCATGGTCTCACAGCAGACGTCTCCATGTGGCAGAGCCCCCTCTGGGCATCTTGTTCTCAAGAGAAAAAAGAACAGAATAAGCTTAGCATAACCTATTATTATTCTGAAGTTTACCAATCCCTAGGGCAGTGTGAGTAAATGTGTAGGGAGAGGCCAGAAGAAAACTCAGTTCTCATTGGAACCAGGAGAAGGGAAGAATTCTCCTCTAAAAACGTGTATGCTTTCTGAGCTCTTATGTGTTTATAATAGAGGACAGAGTCAAAAGGGGTTGATGCTTCCTCATGGGCTCCAACTTCGTTTCTTTTTCCAAAGGGAAGGAAACTGAAGGGAGGGCTGGCAGGGTGTTTAAAATCTTTTTAGGGCATAACAGTTTAGAGAAGTTATTTATAAAGGGTGAGGTACTGAGGAGCATAGTACTCATTCAAATGGTTATTAGGGCATAACTAGGAAGACATAAGGGCCCCTTAGAGTATGCTTGTTTCTGTCAGTCATCATTCATATTTCTATTGTCAGCTAAGTCTCATTCTTCTCTTCTCTCCCCTTCTCACGTCACTCATTCTTTCCATCCATCACTCTCTCCTACTCCTCATCCCTCTCCTTTGGAGCCCATTTCCTATAAATGTCTTATAGTAATAAAAGAATCAAGAGGTAGTTTGGAGACTTTACTTTGCCATCCCTAAATCCTTGTCAATTCCTATAAGACACCCCAAGTATTACATGATTCAAGTACAGTTAGTGTGCTTGCTCTTCATTTGTTCAGGTATCCATTCATTCCACACACATGTGCTGAGGGACCACACATACTGGGTACTTTTTCCAAATACTGAATATTCCTATAAACAAAATAGGTTAAAAAAAACTGCCTTTGTGAATCTTATACTCTAGTATGGGATGGGGGTGACAGATAATACACAAAGCATACAAGTTAGATGTGTGTGTTAGAAAGCAAGTCCCATAGCACAATAGAGCTGCGTAAGTGAGATTGGGATTGTGGGGTCAGGGGAACTTTAAATAGGGTGGTCAGAGCAGGGTAGGCCTCACTGAGATGGGATCTTTTGCATAAAGACCTGGTAAGATAGTCCCTTGGATAATGAGGGGAAGCGCATTCTAGTCTGAGGGATATGCAGTGCCAAGGCTCTGAGGTACACACATTCAAGAGAAAGCAAGGAAGACTAGGCACAGTGGCTCATACCTGTAATTCCAGCACTTTGGGAGGCCAAGATGGGTGGATCACTTGAGGTCAGGAGTTTAAGACCAGCCTGGCCAACATGGTGAAACCCTGTCTCTACTAAAATTACAAAAATTAGCTGGGCATGCTGGGAGGCACCAGTAATCCCAGCTACTCTGTGAGAGAGAGAGAGAGAGAGAGAGAGAAGAGAGAGAAGAGAGGAGAGAGACAGAGAAAGAAACAAACTACCTGGCTGGCATCAATGAGCAGAAATGACTCAGGGATGACTTGAGAAAGGCATGGAGCAGGGGTCGTCACATAGGATCTTGTTCATAGTAAAGCCTTTGGCTTTACAAGTTTAATAAACTCTGAAGTAAATGGGGACGATTGATGAAATGGGAACTTTTGATTGCTGTATCAACACATCACAAAGATAAATCCTCTAAGCCCAGTAAATTTCTCTCTCTCTACCCCCCTTTCTCTTTTGCAACTTGATTACCACCTCTAAGCCTTATTAAATAGATGTGATTAAGGCATCTCTGCTTGGGTTTGAGTCAGAGTCCATGAGATGCTAGAATGGTAGTAACCATTTATGCTGGGAGTTTTTGGTAAACAATACAGTCTGGTTACTAATTTTTTTTTTTAAAGTTTACATTTGCTACTAAAATGTTTCCTCCAAATATCTAGGTCTTGGTCTCTTTTAACTAATTTTATCTGTTACAGAGATTTTTTTTTTAGTCAAAAACTTAGGTCTTTGACTCTCTAACAGGAGGAATAATGGCCTTCTAAAGATAACCATGCCCTAATCGTTGAAACTTGTGAATATGTTATTTCATATGGCACAAGGGACTTTGCAGATGTGGTTAAGGTTGCGACCTTGAGCTGGGGAGATTTTTGTATAATAGATTATTTGAATCGATTTGATCTAATGAGATAAGTCCTTAACAGTGGAGAACTTTTCTTACATGTAGTCAGAGAGAGAGATGACCATGGAAGAAGGGTCAGGAAGAAAGAGGAAAGAATGGCAGTTCTTTGAGTGTACCTTTTCATACAGTTTTGACTTTGAAAGTACAATCATGTGCCATATAATGACATTTCAATCAGTGCGTATACAATGGTGGTCTGATAAGTTTATAATTAAGCTGAAAATCTGCTATTACCTAGTGATACCATAGCTGTTGTAACATAGTAGTGCAGTTACTTTATTTTTTATAAATGTAATAAAGCCTAGATAGACAGTGTTTGTAAAATCTACAGTAGTCTATAGTAGTGTCTTAAGCCTCCACATTCACTCACCACTCACTCACTGAGTTGCCCAGACCAGTGTTCTGTCCCGCAAGCTCAATTTGTGGTAAGTGCTCTCTATAGGTGCATTAATTTTCTCTTCTTTTCCTTTTTCCCTTCCCTTCCCTTCTCTTTTCTTTTTTTCTCTCCTTTTCTTTTCTTTCTTTCTTTTCAAGAGCTAGGGTCTTGCTCTGTTGCCCAGGCTGGAGTGTTGAAGTGTGATCATAGTTCATTGTAACCTCCAACTCCTGGGCTCAAGTGATCTTTCTAGCTCAGTCTCTGGAGAGCTAGGACTACAGGCACAGGCCACCATGCCCAGGTAATTTAACAAAATTGTTGGTAGAGTTGGGGATGGTCTCACTATGTTTCCCCAGTTGGTCTGCAACCTTTGGCCTCAAGCAATTTTCCTGCCTCAGCCTCATAAAGCACTGGGATTATAGACTTGAGCCACTGTGCCTGGTCACAATTACCGTGTATACGATATTTTTTTACTGTGCCTTTTCTATGTTTAGATACACAAACACTTACCATTGTGTTACAGTTGCTTACAGTACTCAATATGGTAATATGCTATACAGGTTTGTAGCTTCAGAGCAATAGATTATGCCATGTAGCCTAGGTATATAGTAGATTATACCACCTAGGTGTATATAAGTATATGCTATGATGTTTGCACAGTGATGAAATCACTTAAAGACCAATTTCTCAGTATGTATATCTGTCATTAAGGGATGCATAACTGTATGTTACTAGCCTACATATTTTAAAAAAGCAAATCAAATCAATAAGGATGGGAGGAGGTGGAGCAATATGGCCAAATAGAAGCCCCCACCAGTTGTTCTCACCACAGGGACACCAACTGAACGACTATCCACACAGAAAAGCATCTTCATAAGAACCAAACCCAGGTGAGCAATCATAGTACCTGATTCTAATTTCATATCAACGAAAGAGCCACTGAAAATGGTAGGAAAGACAGTCTTGAATTGCTGATGCCACCTCTCCCCCATCCCTCAGCAGAATTTGCATGGTGCAGAGAGAGAATCTGTGTACCTGGGGAGAAAGAGTGCAGTGATTGTGGGACATTGTATTCCAACTTAGTGCTGACCTGTCACAGCAGAAAGCAACAAAAGGAAGAACTCAGCTGGCGCCCGTGGAGGATGCATTTAGACCACTCCTGGTCAGAGGGGAATCTCCCATCCCAATGGTCAGAACCTGAGTCCCAGCAAGCCTCATCACTGTGGGCTAAAGTGCTCTGGGGTCATAAATAAACTTGCAAGGCAATATAGACCACAAGGACTGCAATTCCTGGTTAAGTGCTGGTGCTGTGCTGGGCCTGGAGCCAGTGGATTTGGAGGGAACACAAACTGGTAAGACTACAGCTCAACTGCAGGCGGCACACCTCACAGCTCCAGGAGAGACTCCTTCCCTCTGCTTGAGGAGAAGAGAGGGAAGGGTAACAAGGATTTTGTCTTGCAACTTGGGTATCACCTCAGCCACGGTAGGATAGAGCACGAGGCAGAGTCCTAAGGCCCCCATTCCAAGCCCTAGCTGCCAGATGACATTTCTAGACACACTCGGGCCAAAAGGGAACCTCCTACCTTGAAGGGAAGGACTCAGGCCTGGCGGTTTTATCTGCTTAACTAAGGAGCCTTTGGGCTCAGAATAATCAGCAGTAGTACCCAGGCAGTACTCACTGTGGACCTTGGTCAAGATTCAGAGATGTTCTGGCTTCAGATGTGACCCTGTACATTCCCAGCTGCAGTGGCTCTGAGAAGGGACCCCTTCTGTTGTGAAAAGGGGAGGTAAGAGTAAGGAGAATTTGTCTTGCAGCATAGGTACCAGCTGGGCCACAGTTGGATAGGGCACAAAGTGGGCTCTTGGGGTACCCAATTCCAGGCCTTGGCAATTTGGACAGCATTTCTAGACCTGTTCTTGGCCAAAGGGAAGCTCACTGCCCTGAAGGGAGAGTCTGTGGTCTTACAGCATTCATCACAATCTGGCTGAACAGCTCTTGGACCTTGAATGAACATTGGTGGTAGCTAGGCAGTACTTGCCATGGGAATAGTAGTGGCCACAGGGAGAGACTCCTCTGCTTGTGAAAGAGGAGGAAGGACTTTCTCCTGTGCCTTGGGTGCCAACTCAGCAGTAGTAGAATAGAGTACCAGGTAGATTCCTATGGTTCCCAACTTCAGACCCTGGCTCTGGGATGGCATCTCTAAAACCACCTAGGATGAAGGGACACTTACTGCACAGAAAGGAAGGACACAAGCCTGGCTGGCTTCACCACCTGCTGATTGTAGAGCCTTAGGGCCTTGAATCAACATAGGTGATAACCAGGTAGTGGTTACTATAAGCCTTGGGTGATATATGCTGGCTTCAGGTCTGACCCAGCACAGTCCCAGTGGTGGTGAACCACAGCGGTGCTTGTGTCATTCCTCACCCAGTTCCAGGTAGCTCAGCACACACACACACACACACACACACACACACACACACACACACACACAGAAAGAAAGAGAGAAAGAGAGAAAGAGAGAGAGAGAGACACTCCATTTGTTGTTTGGGAGAAAGGAAGGAAAGAGAACATGAGTCTCTGCCTGGTAATCCAGAGAATTCTTCCAGATCTTATCCAAGACAACCGAGGTGGTACCTCTAGAAATCTACAAGAGCCACAGCATTACTGGGCTTGGGGTGCCTCCTGAGGCATATATGGCTGCAGTGCCCCCTGAGGGGCACTTACATCACACTTAGACTTAGATCACAATACTCAATTCCCTTTGAATAATTGGAAAGCCTTCCCAAGAAGGACAGGAACAAACAAGCCCAGACTGTGAAGACTACAAAAATGCCTAACTCTTCAATGTCCAAACACTGATGAACATGCACAAGCATCATGACCATCCGGGAAAACATGACCTCACTTAACAAACTAAATAAGGCATCAGTGGCGAATCCTGAAGAGACAGAAAAGTGTAACCTTTCATACAGAGAATTCAAAATGACTATTTTAAGGAAGCTCAATGAAATTTATGAAAACACAGGGAAGGAGTTCAGAATCCTATCAGAAAAGTTTAAAACTGAACATAATTTAAAAGAATGAGGCAGAAATTCTAAAATTGGAAAATACAGTTGACATCCTGAAAAATGTATAAATGTCTCTTAACAGCAGAATTGACCAAATAGAAGAAAGAATTACTAAGCTTGAAGACAGGCTATTTGAAAATAAACAGTTGATCAGGCCACACACATACAAAAACCTACTAAAATAAAACATTGGAGAAATTTCCCAGGACACTGGTTTGAGCAAAGATTTCTTGAGTAATATCCTGCAAGCACAGGCAACTAAGGCAAAAATGGACAAATAGGATCAATTACATCAAGCTAAATAGCTTCTGCACAGCAAATAAAATAATCAACAAAATTAAGTAACAACCCACAGAATGGGAGAAAATATTTGCAACCTATCCATCTGACAAGGGATTAATAAACAAAATATAGAAGAAACTCAAACAACTCTATAGGAAAAAAATCTAATAATTTGATTAAAACATGGGCAAAAGATCAGAATAGACATTTCTGAAGAGAAGGCATACAAATGGCAAACAGATATATGAAAAAGTACTGAACATCACTGATCATAAGAGAAATGCTTGGACCCAAGAGTACATATATACAGTGGAGTACTATTCAGCCATTAAAAGAATGAGATCCTGTTATTTGCAACAACAGGGATGAACTGGAGGCCATTATGTTAAGTGAAATAAGGCAGCCACATTATGGAGATAGAGAGTAGTATGCTGCTCATCAGAATTTGGGGGAGTTAGTCAGAGGGGAGGGGAGTGGGGATGGCTAATAGATACAAAAATATAATTAGATAGAATGAATAAGATGTAGTATTTGATAGCACAACAGGGTGACTACCATCAACAATAATTTAATTGTACATTTAAAAATAACTAAAAGTATAATTGGATTGTTCATAACACAAAGGAAGGATACATGCTTCAGGTGATGGATACCTCATTTTCCTTGATGTTATTATTATGTATTGTATGCCTGTATCAAAATATCTCATGTAACCCATAAATACATACACCTACCATTTGCCCACAAAAATAAAAAATTTTAAAAAATCAGTAAGAATTAGGAGGGAAAAACTGACTAAATCTGAAAGAAAATGGAAGCAAATTAATCTAAATGCATTTTTTTTATGGTTGCTATAAAACCATACTGAAGAGGGAAGACAAAGAAGAAAGAATAAATCCAAGTAACTTATGAACAGTTTTTAATTATATAATCCTTGTTCTGGACCAGAGTGGGATGTGGGGAGGGGATGTAGAAGAGGGAAGAAGTATGAACAAAGCCTGAACTTTTTTTAGTAGGTTAGTTTTAGTAGTGTTACACAAGAAACAATTCTGAAACTCATTTAGATTAATATAGAACTGAGCAAATGAGTACATGTGTCCACGTGTTAGGAGTTAGGATTCTCACTGTGAAAGAAGGAACATACAAATACAGAATGGGGTAAGGCAAGAAAGAATGCTGTATGGATGGGGTAGAATTTGAGGTATCAATATGAAGTCATTATTCCTAAAACGTGTGTATGTGTATGCATGTTTCTGTGCATGTATGTGTTTGTGTGTTATGTGTATATCTACATATACACATTTTCTCCCTCTGTGGAAAAGGTTAGAAGCAAAGTTAATCTTGATCTTTAATACTATTCCCCACTAAAGGGCATCAGAGATTTTTGGAGAAATGTCTGACTCCATTACCCTGCAGCAGGGTAAGTGTAAAATAAACCTGGAAGCTTTTGTTATGTCAGATAGTTAAAAAATGCTTTTCTAAAGATGGGAGAATATTACAAGGACACAGGAGAAAGCTTGAGAGGGCTCTGTCTGGTCAAATCTGGAACCATTTGAGCCTAACATAATTAAACATGAATGAATTATAAACTGCTGTGGGGGGAAATTTATGAGCTGAGGAATTCATGAGCCCTTACTCATAATAGGTAAATTAATTAATGCAGGAGATGAGAGGGAACTCGCTTACTGTAGAATGCTGAGAACCAACTGGTAATTATGGACAGAGTGCTGGAGCTGAACAAGCATCATTTGCAGCCATCATAGTAAAGATTCAGCAGATGCTAAATCTAGGAGAAATTTTAGATGAGGAGCAGACCACATATTAATTGTAAGAGAGAAAAAAATCATATAAATATACACGAAAGAAATTGGGCAACACCTTGACTGAGTGATCAAAATGTATATCATCTATGGGAGACAGATGAAAATTGTGCGTCCTCAGGTAGGACACCCTGATACCAACTATGCTATATTCCAGCTGAGAATGCATATCTTCAAACTAATAAAAAGAAACATCAGACAAACACTAAACAAGGAAAACTAGAGTTTAAAAAAAGATGAGAGGACCTGTATTCCTTGGCTTGTGGTCCCCTTTGCATCTTCAAAGACAGCACTCACATTACTCTCACCTCTGTTTCCATCCTCATGTCTCCTCTCCCTCTGACTCTACTGTCTCTTTCTCATAAGGCTCCTTGTGATTATTACACTGGCCCTACCTGGATAATCCAAATAAGTAATCTTTCTTTCTTAAAATCCTTAACTTCATCACATCTGGAAAGTCCTCTTTGTCATGTAATGTAATGTATTCACAGGTTCTGGCGATTAGGACATGAATATTTTTGGGGAGCCATTATTCTGCATACCATAGACTATAATTCAAAAATGTCAATGTCATAAGAGACAGACAAAGCCTAGAGAGTATGAGAGAGTATGAGAATATGACAACTAAATACAATACCTGATTTTGATTAGATCTTTTTCTGGAGCAGGAAAACGCTATAAAGAACATGCATTATTATGTCAATTGACATGATTGGAACATGGTGGTATGATCAGATATATGTATCAATATAAATATGAAGCTGACATATGTACGAAGTTGTATAAGAGCATATCTTTGTTCTTAGGAAATGCACACTGAAGTACTTAGGAATTAAGAGCTGTGATGTATGTAACTTACCCTCAAATGGTTCAGAAAAAAATTATGTGTACATGTACACACAAAGGAAGAGCAGGAGAACAAATGGTGAAGTAAATGAATAAAAGTTTTAGCTATACAACAGAAACAGATTTATCTATAGAACAAAAAACAAGTGAATTTGGGAAAGAAAGCTGTTTCTGGTACTATTTTTATATTGAAACTTTCTGTGAGCTTGAACTTACAAATAAAAAGTTGTTTTTTTTTTTCTTTTTGTATTTTTTTTTTTTATTTGGGCTCTGGGATACATGTGCACATCCTGCATCCTGCAGGATTATTGCATAAGTACATACATGCCATGATGGTTTGCTGTCTCCATCCCCACCACCATTGCCTATATCAGGCATTTCTCCCAGTGTTATCCCTCCCCCTCCTCCCTGCCCCCCACACCACTGTCTCCTGCCTCCCCTCCCCTCCTCCCCCGCAACTAGCCCTGTGAGTGGTGTTCCCTTCCCTGTGCCCAAGTGTTCTCATTGTTCATCAACCGCCTATGAGTGAAAACATGCAGTGTTTGGTTTTCTGTTCTTGTGTTAGTTTACCGAGAATGATGGTTTCTAGGTTCATCCATGTCTCTACAAAGGACATGAACTTATTGTTTTTTATGGCTGCATAGTATTCTATGGTGTATACGTGCCACATTTTCTTTGTCCAGTTTATCATTGATGGGAATTTGGGTTGGTTCCAGGTCTTTGCTATCGTAAACAGCACTGCAATGAATATACGTGTGCATGTGTCTTTATGATAGAATGATTTATAATCCTTTGGGTGTGTACCCACTAATGGGATTGCTGGGTCAAATGGGATTTCTATTTCTAGTTCCTTGAGGAATTGCCACTGTCTCCCACAATGGTTGAACTAATTTACACTTCCACCAACAGTGTAAATGTGTTCCTTCTCCACATCCTCTCCAGCATCTATTGTCTGCAGATTTTTTAATGATTGCCATTCTAGCTGGCATGAGATGGTATCTCAATGTGGTTTTGATTTGCATTTCCCTAATGAGCAATGATGATGAGCATTTTTTCACATGTTTGTTGGCCACATATTTGTCTTCTTTCGAAAAGTGTCTGTTCATATCCTTCGCCCACTTTTGAATGGGTTTGTTTGTTTTTTCCTGTAAATCTGCTTTCGTTCTTTGTAGATTCTGGATAGCAGACCTTTGTCTGATGGGTAGATTGCAAAATATTTTTCCCATTCTGTTGGTTGCCAGTTTACTCTAATGATTGTTTCTTTTGCTGTGTAGAAGCTCTTAAGTTTAATTAGGTCCCATTTGTCTATTTTGTCTTTTGTTGCCATTGCTTTTGTTGTTTTAGTCATGAAGTCCTTGCCTGTGCCTATGTCCTGAATGGTTTTGCCTAGGTTTTCTTCTAGGGTTTTTATGCTGTTAGGTCTAATGTTTAAATCTTTAATTTATCTGGAGTTAATTTTTGTATAAGGTGTAAGGAAGGGGTCCAATATCAGCTTCCTGCATATGGCTAGCTAGTTTCCCAACACCATTTTTAAACAGGGAATCCTTTTCCCATTGCTTGTTTTTGTCCAGTTTGTCAAAGATCAGATGGTTATAGATGCGTGGCATTGCTTCTGTGGCCTCTGTTCTGTTCCACTGGTATATATTTCTGTTTTGGCACCAGGGCCATGCTGTTTTGATTTCTGTAGCCTTGCAGTATAGTTTGAAGTCAGGTAGCGTGATGCCTCCTGCTTTGTTCTTTTTGCTTAGGATTGTCTTGGCTATGCTGGCTCTCTTTTGGTTTCATATGAAGTTTAAAGTGGTTTTTTTCCGTGAAGAAGGTCGATGGTAGCTTGATGGGATAACATTGAATCTACAAATTACTTTGGGCAGTATGGCCATTTTCACAATATTGATTCTTCCTAACCATGAGCCTGGAATGTTTTTCCATCTGTTTGTGTCCTCTCTTATTTCCTTGAGCAGTGGTTTGTAGTTCTCCTTGAAGATATCTTTTACCTCCTTTGTTAGTTGTATTCCTAGGTATTTTATTCTCTTTGTAGCAGTTGTAAATGGGAGTTTGCTCATGATTTGGCTCTCTGTTTGTCTGTTACTGGTGTATAGGAATGCTTGTGATTTCTGCACATTGATTTTGTATCCTGAGACTTTGCCCAGGTTGCTTATCAGCTTAAAAGGAGCTTTTGGGCTGAGATGTTGGGAGTCTTCTACATATATGATCATGTTGTCTGCAAATAGGGACAATTTGCCTTCTTCTTTTCCTACTTGAATGCCCTTTATTTCTTTTTCTTGCCTAACTGCTCTGGCTAGAACTTCCAAAGCTATATTGAATAGGAGTGGTGAGAGAGAGCATCCTTGTCTAGTGCCAGTTTTCAAATGGAATGCTTCTAATTTTTGCCCATTCAGTATGATATTAGCTGTGGGTTTGTCATAAATAGCTTTTATTGTTTTGAGATACGTTCCATGGATACCTAGTTTATTGAGAGTTTTTAGCATAAAGGGCTGTTGAATTTTGTCAAAGGCCTTCTCTGCATCTATTGAGATAATCATGTAGTTTTTGTCTTTTGTTCTGTTTATGTGGTGAATTACGTTTATAGATTGGGGTATATCGAACCTCCCTTGCATCCCTGGTGTGAAGCCTACTTGACTGCAGTGGATAGGCTTTTTGATGTGCTGTTGGATTTGGTTTGCCAGTATTTTATTGAAGATTTTTGCATCTATGTTCATCATGGATATTGGCCTGTAGTTTTCTTTTTTAGTTGTATCTCTTGCAGATTTTGGTATCAGGATGAGTTGGTCTCGTAGAAAGAGTTAGGGAAGATTCCCTCTTTTTGTATTGTTTGGAATAGTTTCAACAGGAATGGTACCACCTCCTCTTTGTATGTCTGGTAGAATTCAGCTGTGAACCCATCTGGACCTGGGCTGCTTTTGGTCAGTAAGCTATTAATTGCTGCCTCAACTTCAGACCTTGTTATTGGTCTGTTCAGGGTTTTAACATCTTCTTGGCTTAGTCTTGGGAGTGTGCAAGTGTCCAGGAATTTATCCATTTCTTCCAGATTTACTGGTTTATGTGCATGGAGTTTTTTGTAGTAATCTCTGATGGTAGTTTGTGTTTCTGTGGAATCAGTGGTGATCTCCCCTTTGTTGTTTTTTATTGCAACTATTCAATTCTTCTCTCTTTATTAGTCTAGCTAGTGGTCTATTTTGTTGATCTTTTCAAAAAACCAGCTCTTGGATTTATTGATTTTTTGAAGGGTTTTTTTGTGTCTCTATCTCCTTGAGTTCTACTCTGATCTTAGTTATTTCTTGTCTTCTGCTTGCTTTTGAGTTTTTTTGATCTTGCTCCTCAGCTGTTTCAATTTTGACAATAGCATGTCCGTTTTCAGTCTTTCCTTGTTTCTCACATGGGCATTTATTGCTATAAATTTCCCTCTAGACGCTGCTTTAAATGTGTCCCATAGGATCTGGTATGTTGTGTCTTCATTCTCATTGTTTTCAAAGAACATTTTTATTTCGGCCCTCATTTGATTGTTTATCCATTGGTCATTCAGAAGCAAGTTGTCCAGTTTCCATGTGATTGTGCAGTTTTGAGTGCTTTTCTTAATCCTGAGTTGTAATTTGAATGCGCTGTGTTCTGAGAGAGTGTTTGTTATGATTTCCATTCTTTTGCATTTGCTGAGGAGTGATTTACTTCCAATTATGTGGTCAGTTTTGGAGTAAGTGCAATGTGGTGCTAAGAAGAATGTGTATTCTGTGGATTTGGGGTTGAGAGTTCTGTAAATGTCTATTAGGTTTACTTGGTCCAGATCTGTGTTCAAGTCCTGGATATCCTTGTTGACTTTCTGTCTCATTGATCTGTCCAATATTGTCAATGGAGTGTTAAAGTCTCCCACTATTATTGTGCGGGAGTCTAAGTCTCTTTGTAGGTCTTTAAGAACTTGCTTTATGTATCTGGGTGCTCCTGCATTGGGTGCATAAATAGGATAGTTAGCTCTTCATGTTGCATTGATCCTTTTAACATTATATAATGCCCTTCTTTGTCTCTTATGATCTTTGTTGGTTTAAAGTCCATTTTTATCAGAGACTAGGATTGCTACCCCTGCTTTTTTTTGCTCTCCATTTGCTTGGTAAATCTTCTTCCATCTCTTTATTTTTAGTCTTTATGAGTCTTTGCATGTGAGATGGGTCTCCTGAATACAGCCCACTTATGGGTCTTGACTTTTTATCCAGTTTTCCAGTCTTGGCTTTTGATTGGGGGTATTTAGGCCATTTACATTCAACATTAATATTGTTATGTTTGAATTTGATCCTGCCATTTTGTTACTGGCTGGTTGTTTTGTCTGTTAATTGACATGGCTCCTTCATTGCGTCGTTATTCTTTACCATTTGGTACATTTTTGCAGTGGCTGGTACTGGTTGTTCCTTTCTCTGTTCAGTACTTCCTTCAGTATCTCCTGTAAGGCAGGTCTTGTAGCGATGTAATCTCTCAGCAATTGCTTGTCTGTAAAAGATTTTATTTCTTCTTCACTTATGAAGCTTAGTTTGGCCGGATTTGAAATTCTGGGTTGAAAGTCGTTTTTTTTAAGGATATTGAATATTGGCCCCCACTCCCTTCTAGCTTGCAGGGTTTCTGCCGAGAGATCCGCTATGAGTCTGATGGTGTTTCCTTTGTGGGTGACTCGACCTTTCTCTCTGGCTGCCCTTAGGATTTTTTCCTTCATTTCAACCCTAGTGAATCTGACAACTATGTGCCTTGTGGTTGCTCTTCTTGAGGAATATCTTTGTGGTGTTCTCTGTATTTCCTGGATTTGAATGTGGCCTGCCTTACTAGGTTGGGAAAGTTCTCTTGGATAATGTCTTGAAGAGTGTTTTTCAACTTGGATTCATTCTCCCCGTCACATTCACGTACACTGATCAAGCGTAGATAAGGTCTTTTTTTTTTTTTTTTTTTTCACATAATCCCATAGTTCTTGGAGGCTTTGTTCATTTCTTTTCACTCTTTTTCCCCTAATCTTGGCTTTTCATTTTATTACATTGATTTGCTCTTCTATCTCTGATATCCTTTCTTCTGCTTGATCGATTTGGTTGTTGAAACTTGTGTATGCCTCGTGAAGTTCTCTTGCTGTGTTTTTTAGCTCCATCAAGTTGTTTATGTTCTTCTCTAAGCTGGTTATTCCAGTTAGCATTTCGTCTAACCTTTTTTCAAGGTTCTTAGTTTCTTTGCATTGGGTTAGAACATGGTCTTTTAACTGAGAGGAGTTTGGTATTACCCACCTCCTGAAGCCTGCTTCTGTCAATTTGTCAGATGTATTCTCTTTTTTTAATTCCCTTGATGGTGAGGAGTTGTGATCCTTGGGAGGAGAAGAGGTGTTTTGTTCTTTGATGGTTTCATCCTTTTCGAGCTGTTTTTTTCCCCCATCTTGGTGGATTTGTGTCCCTTTGATCTGGTTTCAGGAGGAGTCTCTGAGTTGACTTTCTTCTATTGAGATTGGAGCTGTATCTTTTTTGGCCTGTAGAGGGCGTTGCTGGGCTCTCTCCGGTTCAGTCCAGGTGGTCCTTCCCTGGAGTTTGTTTGCAGGTGGGATTGGCCCCGCCTTCCCAATGGTGTCTCTCCCAGAGCTGGATCTTCCTGGTTGGGTTCAAAGTGGCGTATTTGCTGCCAAGCTCTCTAGCAAGGGCTTCAGTTTGAGTTCTGTGGAGGTGGGGCCTGCCGGGCCTTATGGTCTATTTCCCTGCTTTCAACTCTGCCTACCTCTGCGGGATGGTCTGTCCTGCTGGCATTAGTCCAAACTCCCACCCAGCTCCCTGCGACAACTTGCAGAGCCTGGCAGTAGCTGCTGCTCAGATTTGCATCCACTGCCCATGGCACCCCACCGTCTGGCAGGGCTCTCGTGGACCGTGGGTTGCAGGAGGGATGAGGTAAGCACAGGGTCCGAAACGCAGGATGGAGGGGGTTAAGTCCCCTGACTCTCCGAGCTGGCTGCACGTTTCAGGTGGGGATGTGCCGCACCCCCCTGCCCCCTCAGTCTTGATTTGCTCCCCTGAGTGGCCTTCGCCCTGTGGCTACTTCCCTGGGCCTATTTTCAGAGCCCTATCAGTCCCACAGAAAAGAACCGGTCGCCTCGTTTGGAATAGTGAAGTCCTCTAGCCTTCTGAGTCTGGTTTGCTGGGAGCTGCATTCTGGTGCTGGCTTCTCTCAGCTATCTTGGCCTCCCCTCTCCTCCCCAGCCAAAGTTTTTTTTTTTTTAGTTGTGAGTCACGCTTATACATAGCCCTGAACTTTGGACAACATCCCTGATGTGACAGATGGTCCTCCTGTCTTGGGCATCCAGTCTAGAGATGTGAATGTCTCTAAGGAAAGGGTACTCAGTATCTTATTAGACAGCCTGTTCAATTGCTGATTAGCTTTAGGAGTTTGAAATTTCTCTAAGGGTTAAAAAAAAAATGAAACCAATTGGTTGGTCATTCTTACCCATTGATTGTTACCCTGGCTTCTGGTGAAATACGGAATAAATTTTCTTTCTTTTCAAATATTTGAGAACAGTTGCCTTATCTTTGTAATAATTTATTTTGCAGGAGAAAAGTTTGTCAGTGGCTACTTCTCAGTCTATAAACGTCCTCATCAGGATGCACTTTCATCTGGCAGTGTTGCTCTTAGAACACAGTATCTGTGAGACACAACACTCCAGCTGTGTCCACTCCAGTGAAAACAGCAGTAGGCCCATCCATTTAGTTTGATTTTTTCCTTCCTCCTCTTCCAACCACACTCTTCCTAGGTAACCACAACGGCTTCTACAGGGTAAAGCCATGTTAATGTTATACATTGATTTTATGACAAAATCAATGCAGGTGGTTTTGGTGCAATCCAGATGAGTCTCCAAGGATCAGTGTTACCGCAGCTACCTAATAAAAGGAAACCCAGGAATGAGCCTCATTACTGCTGTAGCATAATGTGCTCTAAGCAATTGCCCTTCCACCTTTCCCCTTCTCAAACAGCCAGGGCAAGAAGCTCAAGTTCTTGGCTGTAGCTGATAAACAGTGTGATGAGAACAGTTTGTTTAATTCTAGTTAATGAGTTGGCTGCAGTAAATTCCCAGCAACCAGGAACTGGGAACCTTAGAGGCAGGGCTACAGCATCCTGCAATGGGAGGTTTTAGGGCTGCTCTGTCCAGCTTGTAAAGTGTGAAGCAAAGGTGTGTGGGAGACTGACCTAAGGTCACAGCTCATGTCTGATAGCAATAGAGACAACTCTGGAACTTGGGCCATAGTGTGTTGCTTGGCTGCTGGTGCAAGGCAACAGAATAGGCAGATGGAAATTTAGGATCCAGCTTCTGTGGTGTGTACTTTAATAGCTATAGATACTTTCCGGATTGGTCAGGGTCTCTTTTGCACAGTCCAGCAGGGGAGAAGTCAGTGCCAATTGTCCTACAAGCATTACGTGATAGAGGATTCTTTCCCCAGCGCATTAATTCTTTAGCAGTGAGCCGGATAGGATAGTAGGGCCTGCATGACCCGCTCCTAGCAGTGCCTTTAGCAGACATTGGAAGCCAGCTTTTAGTGTGAACTCACAGGCCATAAAAATGTCAGGTCACTGAACAGCTGCTGCTCTTCAGGGTCAAATAGCTCACATTCAAGGCAGAAAGAGAGGGCTGTTCTCTGTAAAAGGCATTTTAAGAGAATTCCTAATAATGAAGTCTTCTGATGGGGTAGTTTAAAGGAAGGAAGAAAGAGAGGGAAGGAAGGAGGTCGGGAAGGAGCGAGCAAAGTCTTTTCTTGTGAACCTTGTAAAGACAGTCAACTTGCAAAAATTATCTTAAACTGGAAATCCAAAAGGCTTATCATCTGAACTGCCTGAGAGTGACCAGCTCACTAGTGACAAGCCCTCCTTATTATTTATGCCCTCTGACTTCTCAAGAGTTAAGATATGAATATTAAGGTCGTATTAGTCTAACAGTTAATCAGGACGTTTTAGGGATGGGGCTGAAGTCTTGAATGGTGGCAGTCTGCATGGAAGTCCAAGGAAGTATTATGAAGAGCCACCCCACTGAGCTGTTTAATTGAGATATATCCAGATGTGAATAAACTGGAAAAGTCAAAAGAGCATGAAAAGTTGCCAGAGGGAGTTTACCTGAAGCAGCCAGTGTGTTCAGAGGAGTAGGATGATGTGGCCTGACTGGTTGGAAAAGTTTCTTGGCTGTGTATACAGGGACTTTTCTTTCTTAAGTATACTTTATGTTTTGGAGTAGTTTTAGGGTCACAGCAAAACTAAACAGACGGTACAGAGATTTCGCACATACCTCCTGCCCCACACGTGTAGCCTCCCCTATCATCAACATCCCCGACCACAGTGGTCCCTTTGTTACGATTGATGGACCTACCCCAACACCTAATTATCACCCAGCGTTCATCATTTGCATCAGGGTTCACTCTTGGTGTTATATATTTTATGGATTTGGGCAAATATAAGATAACATGTAGAAAGTATTTTCACTGCCCTAAAAGTCCTCTGCTCTTCCTATTCATCCCTTCCTCCTCCTGACCCTTGGTAACCGCTCATCTTTTCCCTGCTTCCCTAGTTTTACCTTTTCCAGGGTGGCATGTGAGCGGAATCATACACTAGGCAGCCTTTGCATACTGGCTTCTTTCGCTTAGTAATATGCATTTAGGACTCCTTCATGTCTTTTCACAGCTTGATAGGTCATTTCTTTTCAGCACTGAATAATATTTCATTGTCTGAAGGTACAACAATTTATCAGTTCACCTACTGAAAGACATTTTGGTTGCTTCAAAGTTTTGGCAATTATTTAAAAAGCTGCTATAAACATCTATGTTTATGTTGTGTTGACATGAACTTCCAACCCGTTTGAATAAATTGCTGGATTGTATAGTAAGAGGACATTAAGGCTGAAATGTCCAGACTGTCTTTTAAAGCACCTGTAACATTTTGCATTCTTACTGGTAATGAATGAGAGTTCCTGTTGCTCCACATCCTCGCTGGTGTTTAGTGTCGTTGGTGTACTGGGTTTTGGCTACTCTAGTGAACATGTAGCAATATATTGTTGTTTTAATTTGCCTTTCCTTGATGACATATAATGTGGCGCATTTTTTCATATGCTTATTTGCCATCTGTATATCTTCTTTGGTGAGGAGGCTGTTCAGATCTTGGGCCCATTTTTAAAAATTGAGTTGTGTTCTTATTGTTGAGTTTTAAGAGTTTTTTGCATATTTTGGATGACAGTCCTTTACCTGGTATGTCTTTAGCAAATATTTTTCCGCAGTCTGTGGCTTGTCTTATCATTTTCTTGACTGTGTCTTTTGCAGACCGTTTAAGTTTAATTTTAATGAAGTCCAGCTTATCAATTCTTTCTTTCATGGATTGCGCATTTGGTGTTGCATCTAAAAAGTCATCACCAAACTCAATGTCATCTAAATTTTCAATTTTCTCCTATCTCCAGGAGTTTTATCATTTTGTTTTACATTTGAGTCTGTGATCCATTTTGAGTTAATTTTTTTGCAACAAAATGTGAGGTCTTTGCCTAGCTTTATTGTTTTTGCATATAGATGTTCAATTGTTCCAGCATTAACTTTTGAAAAGACTATATTTGCTCCATTGTCTTGCTGCAGAATTTCAGAGACTGGAGAGACTGTTGAGGTTGCAGAAAGAGTTTATTTTACCAGCCCATCTCAAAAACAAAATGGCTAAGCCCCTAACAAAGGCAGGGCTTGACTTTTTATATGTGAAGTACACAGTGGTGCTAAAACAAGTTTGCAGCTGTAGAACAAAGGCAATTTATAAGCAATGATTGGCACCTAACTTAGGCTTACATATGACATTGCTATGCAACCCAAATGTTTGCTATCTGTAGAGTCTAAGGATTCTAGCACAGGCCTTATCTATTGCCTTCTGCTACAGAGCCCCAGAAGGATAGAGTCCTGCCTGGTTGGGCATTTCTTCTGACCTTTGCTGTGTGACAGAAACTTAGTTATCAGCTATAGAAAACAAGAATATAGGAATTTATAACCTTATAAAACTTGCGAAGCAGGATGCAATTCCATGGGAGGGGTAAGGACTCAAGGAAGTTTGCTTGTGAAATAAAAGTTTAATTTCTGCTTCTCTTTGGTGCATTAATTTTATTTTTGTTAATGTTTCCTCTTCAGTCTTACTGTTGCTCCTTTGGCAAAAATCAATTAACTATCTTCATGTGGTTCTATTTGTAAGTTATTTTATTAGTCTATTTTTTTTCATCATTACCACACTGACTTGAGTACTATAGCTTTATAGTATGTCTTGAAGTAGGGTAGAATAAGTTCTCCAACTTGTTCTTTTCCTTTGATATTGTGTTGGCTATTCCGTATCTTTTGCCTATTTATATAAACAATAGAATCAGTTTATCAATAAAAACAAAGTAATGCTGGGGTTTTATTGGAATTGCATTGAATCTATAGATTAAGTTGAAAAGATCTTGACAATATTGAATCTTCCTATCCATGAATATGAACTATCTCACCATATATTTGGCCATTCCTCAGTTTCTTCTATCAGAGGTTTGTTGTTTTCCTCATCTAGATCTTGTATATATTCTGTTAGATTTATACCTAGGTATTTCATTTTTGGGGTGTGCTCATATGAATGGTATTCTGTTTAATTTTAAATTCTACTTTTTCTTTGCTGGTAGATAGGAAAACAATAGACTTTTACATATTAACCTTGTATCCTGCAAACTGATTTTCCTAAGCTGTTGGTAGTCACTCTTTTCCTCCCCTGTGTGTGTCTTCCGGAGTCATTGCTCAGCATCACAATCATCTCCTCTTCAGGCACCTCCTCCCATCCTAGAAGAGTCAGCATAGGCCCCAACCTGATTAGACTTAGGTAAGGTTCTCTATACTGGAAGTGAGAGTGAGGATATTAACAATAAATGCTCATGATTACATAAGAGATTGCAGATTCCTTTACCACAGAAACGTCCTCATATGACCATAATGGGTGCAAATGAAATGGTACTAAAATCAGTACCATGAAACCATTTCCTTTCTTTCTTCTCCCAGCAAAAGAAGCAAGAGAATCAGAGAAAACAAACACTTTATTCAAACGAAATGAAAAAAAAAAATCATACTTAGGAACCTCTTTTTCCACACGTTAAGGTTTGATACAAATAAGGATCTTCTTTGTCTGAAAACTCTGGGGCGCAGTCCTGTGCTTATTCATTTGATACCAGGGAAACATGTAGTTGATTGCAATAGATAAAAGCATGTTAGGGAATAGACCAAAGGGCAGGTCTGACATTTTCCACAGGAGTCAAATAATTCTGGTTGGTATTTGCTATGGAAAACACAAAATCCTTATAAACAAGAAACTTGTTCCTCCATGGACCCCAAACTTTTTCAAACATAAAGCATTCATAGGCTGGACATGATGGCTCACGCCTGTAATTCCAGCACTTTGGGAGGCCAAGGTAGGAGGATTGCTTGAAGCCAGGAATCTGAGAACAGCCTGGGGAATATAGTGAGGCACTATCTCTAAAAACATGTTATTAGAAGAATTCACAGATTTTAAGTCATCTCTTAATTATGGACTCAACAGGTTTTTAGACTTGAGTTATTATCAATAGGGGTAACAGGGATATAGACTTAAAACAGTATCTAGACCATGCAGAAAATAAGCACATAACTCAACATAGTGATTGTTATAAACACCCCATGTGAGAAGCTCTAGACCCCTGACTTTAATTCTCTCCACACAGTCCAGTGATTCTCAGATACTGTCTATGGAACTAAATAGTATCAAGTAGCTGTTAAGCCTTGGAAGTTGCCAATTAGGTTTTCCACTTGATAGGAAACAGCTGATGGTGTTAAAAAAAAAAAAAAGTTTTCCCTCCCAGAACTCAGCCTTTTGAACACAGTAATGCATCACATAGCAACATTTTAATCAACCATGAACCACATATATGGCAGTGAGCCCATAAAATTATTATGGAGCTGAAAAATTCCCTATCACCTAGTAGCATTGTAGGGCAATGCATCAATCAAGTATTTGAGGTGATGCTGGTATGAAGCAGGCTACTGAGCTACCCATTGTATAAAACTATAGCACATCCACATGAACAGTACATAATACTTGATCAGTGAATATTACTAGTTTATTACACATTTGTTATTTTGAAGTACACTCCTTCTTATTAAAAACAAAAGTTAACTGTGAAACAACCTCAGGCAGGCCCTTCAGGAGGTACTCCAGAAGGCATTGCTATCATGAATGACAGCTCCATGTGGGTTATTGCTCCTGAAGTCTTCCAGTGGGACAAGAAACGTAGGTGAAGACAGTCATATTGATGATCCTGACCCCATGTAGGCATAGGCTAATGTGTCCTCATTAACAAAAAACAGTTTAAAAAGTTAAAAAAATTAAAAACTGAAAAAAGCTGAGAATGTGAAGAAAATATTAATACTTTATGCATTTAAAGTTATTACAAATCAAAACACTAGGTTAATAAAAGTTATAGTAAGCTAGGCTTTATTAAAGAATTTAAAAAATAGTGTAGCCTAGAATGTACAATGTTGATAAACCCTATAATAGTGTAATGTCCTAGGACTTCACTCACAAACCTGGAGCAACTTCCAGTTCTGCAACGTGCACCATCTTAAAAGGTTTTCTATGGTATTTTTACTGTATCTTTTCTATATTTAGATATGTTTAGATACACAAATACCATTGTTACAATTACCTACACTATTCAGTGCAGTAACATGCTGTGCAGGTTTGTAGCCTAGGAGTAATAGGCTATACCACGTAGCCTAGGTGTGTAGTAGGCTATGCTATCTAGATTTGTGCAAGTATACTCTTTGATGTATGTACAACAATGAAATCACCTATTGGCAAAATTTCTCAGAATGTGTCCTTGTTAAAAGACACATGACTCTAATTGTGTCTAAACTACAGTATTTTAATAAAGATTATCCCCTTGCCTAACAAAAAAACCCACATTAGGCTATAGAAAAGGGGCAATATTCTGGATGGATCTCAGAACTTCACCCCTCTGTCAGAAGCACATTTCCTTCAATGATAGTTTTTTTGGGGAAACTGAAGACATTGAAGCATATGATGTGAAAATTTCACATTTCCCTTCTTTTCTATTAATACACCAAAGTCAACTGAGGATCTAGGTTCTGTATATAATTCTATATCTGAATATACAAATAGGCGGTGGCTCGGCTTGTGGGTTAGGATATAACATTTGCCTAACGTGCAGAAAAGTCTCTCTTATCTGAATGTCAGCTCCACAGAATGTTGTTACTATGGAGTTATACAGTGAGTTGATAAAAAAAAAAAAAAAAAAAAAAAAAGATGGTCAGCTATTACAAGAACATCATGAGGAGTTCATTCCAAAGATAAGAATTATCTTAAAATACCAAGCAGTGTGTGCACTGCTTGGGTATTCGATCAATGACTGGAGCAGTTTGTTTCCAGCTTGACCTTAAATTGAGCTAAGGGTGGCTAGGCAGCAAAAGTGATGCAGGACAAAGGAAAAGCTTCAACTTTCAGAGGATACTGATAAAACAAATTTCTTGATCTGTACAGGTGCCATTTCCCACACTGACCTATATCAAATTAATTTTTAATAAGAAAAAATGCCTCAAACCAAAATAGGTTTTGATTCTAGAGACCAGAGATTGTTTTCTCCACTCTAGTTAAATAATTTCACCTGTAGCCCTAATACACATGAGTTATAACATGAAATTGTATAACTCATACATAAACCAAGTACAGAAAGAGGTGCCATATGATAACCTGAGCATGTTGAATGCTGCCATAATAGAAAACTGTATTCTTCTAGGTCTAGTAAGTACAGGCTTAAAAACACATATATATTTCTGATTCAGTGAACAATTGGCAAAACTGAAATTCAGTGGTGGAAACTGCAAAGAAGTTTGATGACGCTGTTTTAATAATTCATAGAAAGCATATATGTACACCCAATGAATTCATCTCTTTATTGCATATTGCTTTTTAAAAAAAATGTACAGTCTCATAACACATACATTTTTTTTCTCAGTACTACCTAACAACAGTCTTGCACCTAAAGAGGAAGTGGTTCCAACTACTAAGCTAACAAGATACAAGACATATAATTAAGTTTACAAATTATGCATTTTCTTTTTGGCATTAAAAAAAAAAAGAACTTTAAAATACACACCCAAGAGAGAAAAGTGGCTACTTACACCAGCACCAATCTAAAAAGTT
>NW_016107398.1:686996-726456 GCF_001604975.1 Cebus imitator | reverse complement strand
GAGAATTCTTCCTTTAAGTCTTGGGTGAGATATTTTTAAGGTTTATATATCTATATTGTTAGAACAAGCACATTCTGGCAATGTTGTTCTTTAACAAAAGCATGGTTTGCATTTAGATAGTGTTTTTTCAAAAAATCTGAAGAAATTATCAAGAGCACTTGGCAGAGATAACTTGATGAAATTAAGGGAAAAAAATTGATGTCCAACTTTTAAATACACAAAAAATTCTGGTTGACGTTCTACATAATTCCAATTGTGTGTAAGATGTTCTCAATAAACATTTATAGACTGTATCCCCACACCAATGTCGGAAATTCTAAGCCCATCCTATTACTGATGTGATGCATCAACATCACATTGTCAGCTATCAAAAACCATTTTAAATCTATATTTTTCCAACTTCAGTTCCATCAATGAAAATAATTTCAAAGGATATCAAGCTTGGAAACCATAAAATATTTTGCAAGCTTTTTTTTTGTTTTTTTTCTTCTGTTTTTTTTTTTTTTTTTTTTTTAAATTCTGTTTTGTCTTTGAATCTAGGGAATGTCTCTGTCATCTCTTTCAGGAGATAGTATTGTGCTTCTGAACAGTCATGGTGTTCAGGGAAAGAAAATGAGCCACACTCAATGTGAATGCATACATGAAAGGTTTCGGAGCACATACGTTAACATATCTTTTTAACCATACGTATAGGTCTCCAGACAACACTCAGACATCTATATACATTTTTTAATATATACACACATACATTTACATACACATACATTCAAGCATTCACTCACAGATGAAGGAAAAAATTGCCACTGTTTGGATTGCAAGGCAGTGTAATGAAACGTTGTAGTCACTTTAGAGGGCTGCTAATGAGCTTTCTAAAAAAGTATTCATGGAAAATTAGAAATTAAGTTTTGTGACTGGTCTCTCTCTGCTGCTGTCGGTCATCTGGTTGGTAATGCGTTTGCGATTCCGTTTCAGTTTAGAAAGGTCTTTGTCAAACACTTCTCCTGAGCGTAAAGCTGAAACAAGGTCATCAAACTCTCCGCTTTCTTCACTATTCTCTTTAGCTTTTCTCATTTTACGTTCCCTTTCACGTTGTTCTTTGAGCTGCAAATAGAAAGAAAACTTCTTAGAGAGAGGTCAAAATGTTGCATTTTGTTTTCAGTAGAGATGAATTCCGTGAAATACGGTAATGCTCCAGACACCAAGCTGTGCTCATCCTATAACCCCTTTGGATGTCACAAGAAAGGGGTAATTGGAACCTGGGTCTCCACTGTGGAAGCAACAACCACCACCACAAAATAACCACTGCCTTGTGGTTAGAGACCTTCACCGCCTAGATTCCAGGTAAACTGCATGATATTCTAGTTAAAATGACAGCAACTGAGGCAATTTGTGTTTTTGCTAATGGGAAAAAAAAGTATCACTATTACACAGACCCCAAATGACTAAAG
This sequence comes from Cebus imitator, assembly GCF_001604975.1. Lineage (NCBI taxonomy): Eukaryota > Metazoa > Chordata > Mammalia > Primates > Cebidae > Cebus > Cebus imitator. Next base: position 725,008 of record NW_016107398.1, on the reverse strand, counting down.
CAAATGGTCATCAGGTCATTTTCCTTACATCACAGGCTTAGCTTGTGTCTTCTGTGGGAGCCTGAAACCTCATACACAACAGTTACTGTTATTAAAAGCCAACTAATACATACACACTGTAGACAATTTGGATAATTCAGATAAAAGGTGGGGGAAACATCTTTAATTCTACTGTAAACTTTTTAGAGGTTTCTCACACCACTATTATTTTCTATATGTATTAACACATCTTAAAAAACAAAACAAAGATTTCATGTAGAAATCACTTTGTAAACTTTTATATATCATTACATATTCTTTGAATACATGTCTTTTTAAGGATTGTATAAATATTCCATTATGTAGCTGTTATATAATTTAAAACTCACACCCTATTGGTAAACATTTAGGTTGTCTTTCGCTTGGGGCTATTATAAAGAATGCTGCCTCTTTTTCTTGTGCAAATTTGTGATTATTTCTTTAAAATAATTTCTAAGAAATGGAATTCCAGAGCAAAGGATGTGGATAGATTTTTTTTTTTTTTAAGGCTTTGAATATACACTGTTAAATTGTTGTCCAAGAGAAAGAACACCAATTTAAAGTCCCACAGAATTCTAGAGACTACATTGAAGGTTTCCTTCTTGCCAGCAGGTCAGAGTGCTCTCTAAATACCTTTGAAGCTGGGCTGCACCCATAGAACTTCTAGGAGGTAGAACTGGTGAATTAATCATCCTCTCACCTGAGCTTCCATGCGAGCTCGACGCTCTTCTTCCTCCTTCCTCTTTCTCATATTTTCGTTTTCTTGTTTGGATTCTGACACAGCTTGAAGAAATTGATCAAATATGCCAAAGAACTCATCTGGTTGTATTTTGCCAGCCTCTTCTCCAAAGTGCTTCACTGCTTTAGTAAACTAGAAAAAAGACGGTTTTCAGAAGTCAGTGTTTCGTGAGAATTCCATAATTGAATATAAATAACATTAGAAAGACTAAAGCCCAGATTAAGTCAAACATACATTTTGTTTACTTGTTTACTTTTATTTATTTATTTTTTTGGAGATGGAGTTTTGCTGTCACCCAGGCTGGAGTGAAGTGATGTGATCTCAGTTCACTGCAACCTCTGCTTCTTGGACTCAAGCGATTCTCCTGCCTCAGCCACCCAAGTAGCTGGGATTACAGATGCACACCACCATGCTCGGCTAAGTTTTGTATTTTTAGTAGAGACAGGGCTTTACCATGTTGGCCAGGCTGGTGTCAAACTCCTGACCTCAGGTGATCTGCCCACCTTGGGGTGTCTGTCTTTTTTTTTTTTTTAAATAGATGGGGTCTTTTATGTTATCCAGGCTGGAGTTCAGTGGCTATTCAAAGGTATGATCACAGAAAATTACAGCCTCAAACTCCTGGGCAATCCTCCCTCTTAAACCTCACGAATAGCTGGGACTATTGGCACGTGCCACCACATCCGGCTGAGTCAAATATAACCCGATGGATTTTAGTGAGCCTATATTTATCTTCAGCTGCTGAACATGTCTATTAATCATTTCTAAAGTAAAAACTTTAATACTCCTCAGCTTTTTAAATTATTTATTCCTGTCTACCTCATTTAAGCTCAACATCTATGATGACCTCCTATGACTTTTTATTAACAGTAGTAAAAACAAAATATTGTGGGCACAGCACCCCAGACATAAAACTAATAGCAAACTCAGCAGGAGTAGGGAAACTTGTACTTTTAACTTTTCTTTGAAGTAGTATAATATCATTTACTGGTGCCATATGGTAAATATAGAAAGCAAATGGGAGCCAGTGCCTCTTAGCTGCTTTTCCTAATCATAAATGCTGCTGCTATTGTTCGGTTATTTTCTGGGTCTCAATGAGAAAACAGTAACTGAGTATGGAATCTTTAATGCAACCCAAAATGTATGACAGAGAATACAATTTTATTCCAAATTTTTTGTTTTAGAACCCCTTTCAATGCCAATCTTTTTTTTAATTTTTATTTTTAAAAGATATGGGGCATTGCAATGTTACAGTTCCCAGGCAGGACTCAAACACCCAGGCACAAGTGATCCTCCTGCCACAGCCTCCTGAGTAGTTGGGACTACAGGTACGTGCCACCATGCCTCAGTGTCCATCATTTTAAATAGCCGAAATGCAAAATACCAAGGAAGAAATACATATAATTGGATAAAAATATATGTATACAGTAACAACAGTATACCCTGTCTCCCTTTAGTTCTTCCAGGAGTTATCTTCATAACTCAAGATAGTATGTTTTCAATAGTCTTAGCAGAATTATAACTGCCCAAATAATATTCAATGTCAGCCAAATTGTTTGTTAAAATTATACTTCCTTCTGTAAGGATCTAACTCTATCACTCCTAAGCTACTAAGGATAGTGTTCCTAGCTTCAAAGTTTCCTATACCCAATCAATTACTTAACATTTTCTAGATGTTAAGTTTTCTTCTTATTTAGACCATGCTGTGTTTATGCAGTACCCCCAGACAGTTTATAGTTGGTTTTATTTTTATCGGTTTATTTGCCTTTGTTATATTGTTAGGGTCTGATATTTCAGTAATACTATCTACCATAAAATATTTTCAACATTCATTTTTAAATAAAACAAGTTCTGGCTGATATATATTTATATATATTTTACAGTTACTATTTCATATGTTTAAATTTATAATAAAAGTGTCCTTTTTACCATTTCTGTCTTCACTGAGGAGTTGTTTTCAATGTTTTACTTATTTGGAAATAATTCTATTAGGAAAGAGTTATTTGGGCAAAAACATAACATTCTTCAGACGCCATATATAGTGCTTTAGCTTGCTCCATGGTTTTATAAGCTAATTTATAAAAGTTCTGGAATGACATTCAAGTTCGCGCACTTCAAGCCATCCCGAGTGATCTTTTTATCAAGGAATTCTAGTGATCATGATGTCATGTATATTTAAATCTCAGAAATCTAAAGAAAACCAGACCCAGATTAAAGTTCCACCATGTACACACCCCACCTCACCCCACCCCATTCAGGGTGCAAGGGACAAATTTACCAGGTCTTTAGCTTCTGCTAGAAGATCTTCAACATCAGAGAAGCTTGACACTGGCTACTGTGATGAACAAGCTGACAATAGCCAGTTCACACACAAAAATATTTGAGCCCCTTGATGAAGTAGGTGCTATATTGCTCAGGTGGGATATCAGGACAGGGGGAATCTCTTCCTTTATGAAGCACAAAATCTAAAGTGGTAAGGCATATAGAAAATATGGATGGGGGCTTTCACAGTGGAGGTCTGAATGGTGGTTACTGACATCAGTTGACCGATTTGCACTGTGGGATATCAGAGGTTTGGCCTCTAACAACAGCTATTTGAATATATACTGTCATTTATTTAATAAGGTTTGAGAGGAGATTTAATGTTGAGATAGGCTGATGCATGTCAACTGCCTACTTCTGAACTTTAACTGGTAAGTGTGTATATTCACATAAACAGTCATCCATATCTACAACCAAACAGGTGACCAGAGAAAAGTAACATCCATTTACTAAAGTTTCGAAACAAAAGACTCAAGTAAAAGCAAAAGAGTGTTATGGCAACTGAGAGATGAGTAGAGGAAAAGAACCAATGGGGTGGGGAAGGGTGTTAATATTATTTTAAAGAATAAGGAGAAAGTGAGAGACTTTCATGTATTGAAAGTGTACATGTATTGTATATGAATGTGAATGCATTCTGGAAGAGAAAATGTGAAATAGAGAGGAGTGAGGTGATGCTGAGGAGCTAAAAGATCTTGCTTATTAACCAACAAAAACTTCTCCTCTAAGGGAACATAAAATTTTGAAATAGCAGAAATTACAAAAATGTCTTACTAAAAAAAAAAAAAAAAACCTCTTGCAACGAGACTGTGAATTAAAATGCATCTCCTTTAGTAAGTTTGCTGGAGATTTACACAGGTAGTATCCTGTCCTCCATGGCTGTATCTCAGATGAGCACATTACATAGAGGTAATCAGGCACATGGCTTTAGTCACACCTGATCGCACATTTGATCCTGCCCCTGGTTTTCATCATCTAGTCTTTTCTGGTTCCTAGAGATAAGTACTTCAAGCCAATTTCAACCAAGAGAAAACTGTCAAAGTATTTGCTAGTCTTCCAACACTCAGAGCCTTCAAGGTCTTGCTAACCTAAAGGCAACATAGGCCAGTCAGACATAAAGGGTGTGTTTTGATTAATCACAGTCTTGGAAATGAAAATACACCACCTATGTCATACAAAACAATGGAATCTGGAAAGTAATTATCTACCACTTCATTTCCTGCACCATGAAGTCTGGATCTCACTCCTGCTATTTCCCGTACAGAATAATAACTGAAAGTATCACAACGAAGCCCAGCCCTGTCAAACAACACTCAGTGTGCAAGGGGGAAACTTACCAGGTCTTTAGCTTCTGCTAGAAGATCTTCAACATCAGAGAAGCTGAAGCTGGCTACTGTGATGAACTGGCTGACAACAGACACAAACTTATCTCCGGGTTGTGGAGGCTGAGACTTCTGATATTCCAGCTCCTTAAACACAGGAAACGAATAATGTCAATGCAAGCTTCAAATATGAGACAAGGTGTGTCTCATGTCTATATTTCACATGCCTTAAATTTAATAAATCAGAATGGCAAACACATCAAAACTTGTTCTAAAACATTTTGTTACTATACTGTGGCACCCCTAACCTTATTCCCACCATGCCAAAGCTATGCTCATGCGCACATGCATATTTGCAAATAGCAATTTACCAATCATCTAAGTACATCATCTATGTGATTTCACTTTCAGGTTTTAGAAAGCAAGCAGATTTACATGTGGATACAATTAACAGAAGTTAAAAAATAATGGGGGCAAACTGAACTCTAAGGGCTTTTGAGTGAAAATAAGAGACTCTGATTGTCAATATTCCATGCTCAGAATTCTGGTGCCTTGATTTTTTTCTTCTTTCCCTCTCAGCCAAGTCTATTTACTTCTTAAACTGTGGGATATGGGTCAGTAGAATTTTGGCTGTAGCATTTGACACCATAATCTTCTACCATTTTTCTCTTGTCCATACCATATGGTTTTTGTGAACAGGCCTAGAGGGGAAGTTGTCTCTTGTTAATTATCCATATTCCCCATAACCACAGCAATGAACACAGATGATACAAATCTAATGTTAATCATTGCCAGATGCACATTCTTATTTAAAGCCCACAACATCTCTATGAGTGAGGCATCACTATTCCCATTATACAGACATGTAAATTAAGGTTTGGAGGGATGTTACTTGCCCTGAAGTAGTGCTGACCAGTGACAGAGCCAGAATTTGAACTCCAGCCTGCATGACTCCAGAGTCTTGGTAATAACTATGTTGTGTACCAATTGACTTAAACTGGATTCTCCCGCATTTTCTTGTATTGGCAGAGATCTTCACAAGCAGGAGAGTAGGGGTCACAGGCTGTGGGTTCTGACACAGCTCTATCACTGATTTGGTTCTTATCTATGGTATGTTGCTCTGAGCCTCAGTTTATTGATTTTTTTTTTAAAGAGGGCAATATCCACATCACCATTAGACTCAAATGAAATAATGGAAGTGAAAACTCATCAGTTATGGAGCTGGCTCTGACTGGAAGAAATTGCCATGATTCTAGTACTGTGGCCTGGAAAATGAGTGTATCTGTGTTCATTGTTGAGATGGGAAAGGCATTTGAAGTGTTTTATTAATGTATAATTTTATAAATATTCATCTCTGGTGCCTTCTAACAATAGACTTAATTTGTGTAAAGCACAATTAGAACACATGTATACTTGGCCAGGCCAATCTCTGCCCCCTGCTATTTTCTTACAATACGATGTACATCTCCAGGAGTGGGGGCCCCCTTCCCATAGAAAGTGTGATGCACTGTATATGACCCAATGGACAGAGCGATTTCAGCAAAACTATCCTTTAATAAAGCAACAACACGAAATTCCCCTGGAATCCCCCACACCAGGCCTTGCTCTGACCTGGCTCAGAAGCAGGGGTCAGAGCCAGGCTTTAGGGCCATCATAAGGACCATGGACCCTCTGGGGCTGGGAGAAAAAGTTCAATCAGTTGATTTTTTTTTTAAATACTGCCCCCTACATTAAAAAAAGAAAAAGAAAAAGAAAAAAACCTTACATGCTCCTTAATTTATTGAAAACAAAAAAATTAGACATTGCGACATTAATTTTTATTAAAGGTATGTCTTTAATGAATTCAACTACTTTCTTTTTTTTTTTTTTTGAGACGGAGTTTCACTCGTTACCCAGGCTGGAGTGCAATGGCGCGATCTCGGCTCACCGCAACCTCCGCCTCCTGGGTTCAGGCAATTCTCCTGCCTCAGCCTCCTGAGTAGCTGGGATTACAGGCACGCACCACCATGCCCAGCTAATGTTTTTTGTATTTTTAGTAGAGACGGGGTTTCACCATGTTGACCAGGATGGTCTCGATCTCTTGACCTCGTGATCCACCTGCCTCGGCCTCCCAAAGTGCTGGGATTACAGGCTTGAGCCACTGCGCCCGGCCAAATTCAACTACTTTCTATGGTAATTGAGCAGGCCCGAGCGATGTGTGCTCTGAGCATAGTCACCAGGGACACTGCTCTGCCAGCCTGTTCTCATCCCTGCCCCCTCTCTTGCTGGCAGCTGCATCTGCACAGTACCCACAGGGCACTGTGCCAACAGGCATGTTTCATCCTACCGGCTCCAGTCTGCCAGCCTGACTGGTTTTCCTTGGAGGCCTGGGCCCAGGTTGTCTTGTATGCCTGGGATAACCTTCCTCCCATGCACCTGGGATAACCCACCCTCCTAAGCCATAGCTCCAACAACTTCTTTTCCAAAAGAGAAGCTTCGTCTAATAGGGATCAATTGTCCGACATACCTCCAAAGCACCCTCAACCCGCTGCCTTCCTTAAGGCACCTCTGTAATCACTCTGCTTATCTGGATGGGGCCAGGCTGAGGGAATTGGCTGCTCTGATTATTACACCTGGAGGACAAGGATTCTGAGTCATGGTTGACCCTCAGCTACAGCATGGACTACCGTGTCTGCTCAGTAAATACTCCCCGGAGGACCAACTCAAAAACAACAGAGAAGTTCTACTGCTCTACTGAAGGTGAACACCATACATTAACAGCACTTGGAAATTGAGAGAGTCTCTGAAGCTCATCTAGCCCAACCCACTCATCCTGATGAATCTGCCTCACAGATAAACTGGTGGCATGCTAGGGCCAGTTTCCAGTTACGCTGCAGTGACTCACCCATGACCCGTGCTGCCTGCAATCACACTGCCAGGCTGAACATAACCTGCCTTTGCTTCTTGTGGTGGTGGTTTTTTTTTTAAATCAATACTTGTTTATCCTGGGCATACCACATGCCAAGACAACCAGCAACTCAGCTGCCGGAAACCACCAGCACTAGAGATAGCGAAGAGACTAGGAATTAGAACAAAAAGCAAATACTCACTGTCTCTACTGCTTTCAAGCCACTTCTCAAGGTATTTATTTCTTTGTCCAGCTCAGTCATGCTGTTGTAAATAGCAACGTTTTAGCAATCAACATGTGACTTACACATATTAAATATAAGTTGGGTTTAAATATTTCATGCTTGGAAGTCCATATTAGCTTAATTTAAATGTTTAAAATTCCCTGCCATGCTCAGGTCTCAAAGACAACAGTATTTTAAACTCATGAAATTTAGGTATAAAATTATGTGTCTTGTTTTCTGTAGCCAGCAGGTATACTTTACAGGTTAAAAATAGCAGAAGAGAAATATCTTTGATCTGTGCAAAAATATTTTGTTTCAAACTCAAAAAAAAAAAAAAAAAAAAAACCTCACTTCAGCAAATTACTCCATGTAGAAATAAATCTCTTGCCACACATGGCTCCTTTGAAAACATAAAAAAAGATGGGTTCATTTGCAATCATGTTCACATTGTGCTCTGCATAATCAGTGTTCTGCTTTTCACTAAGACCCCAATAATATGAATATTACAAGGTAATGACTTACGTTGCAATAAACAATGATTTTTCTTAAAGTTGTATTAACTAGTTATTTTCATTTTTATTTTTTTTTAATAGAGAAAGGTTCTTGGGCTTTTCCCATACACAATAGTTTCTATTTCATGGCTTTTAAACATTAGAGATTAAAACTTAATTATCCCAGATAATTTACAACATATAAAAAAACTCACCAATACTTCATTTAATTTCATGCCTTATATAGTAAATTTCCACCAGATTCCATGAACAGAGGGAAAAAATGAGCCTGCTCATTATACTTTTCATATTCACTGCAAAAAGATGCAGTTTATGTTTCAAAAAAAGAGACAGCCAAAAGAGGGACGGAAAAACAGTAAGGAAAATTGCCTGCTTCTCAGTCTCTGAAACGTGGTGTGAAGTTTGTGGTAAAAGTTTGGCAACTTTCCATTTTATTTTTAGTTTCCTCATTTGCATAAAGACTGCTTCCTATTAAAGAGCCGCCTTGGTTTCTGGGAGTATGTGTGCATATGTGAAAATTATTAGCAACGCCCTGACACTTAGGTCTTTTATTTGCTTAGCCATGCATCTTGTTTAACTAAGGATGCTCCTACCTGTATTAAAACACATGCCCTTTAAAACTGTGAAAGTTAAAAACTGCATGCGGTATTCCAAAGGAACTAGAACAAATATATAATCAAAACCTTGGAACACATTTGAGCGATTTGGATGAGTTTCAAACTTTATTTCATACAATGTTCAGGGAAAACAAATAGAAGAACTGACTTCTACAGTGCTGACTACCTCAATAGCTAACACACAGTCCAAGCGATTTAAGAAACTAACACTGTTAAGTACTTACTTTACTTTTGCAGCTTGAGGAATATCCCGCAATTCTTCATTTAGATTGAGGACACTGGGGTACTTACTTTCCACAATAGTGATCAGATAGTGCAAAAGGGTAATGTTCCTACAATTGAAGAAGGGAAGAGTATTAAACATTTATTTTCCTTTAAAGTACATAAATATATGAATAGTTAATACTTGCATATGATTTATATGCTCAAATTGTAGAACCCACAATAATGCTATATTACCTGCATTAACTTTGACATTTGGAGGTTTGTGTAAGGCAGGGATTCTCAAGAGAAGGGAATAATGGCAGAGCCTCCGAGGGATTACATAAATATATGTCAAAAGAAGTATACAATTTCTAAAAAAAAAAAGGGTAATAATTACATATTTGGGTCATAATGAGAATCTTTCAAAATCTGGGTAATATGATGGGTGAGGTAAGTGAATCTGAACCACTGCCAGTGGAGACAAGTTTACCTTCCCAGTAGATCCACCCTAAAATAGGGTGTGCCCTGCAGGTTTATAACTAGTAGGCTTGGGTGGAGTGGAATGGGGTGGAGTGGAGAGTGAGGGATGTTTATTCCACTGAAAAGGGCAGCTATTCTTTAGTCTAAAGTACGAAGTAGTAACTCACTGATGACATTATTATTATTTTTGAGACGGAGTCTCACTGTGTCTCCCAGGCTGGAGTGCAGTGGCACAACCTCCGTCTCCCAGGTTCAAGCAATTCTCCTGCCTCAGCCTCCCGCGTAGCTGGCATTACAGGTGCCAGCCACCACACCTGGCTAATTTTCATAGTTTTAGTAGAGACAGGGTTTCACCATGTTGGTCAAGCTGGTCTTGAACTCCTGACTTCAGGTGATCCACTCACATCGGCCTCCCAAAGTGCTGGGATTACAAGCATGTGCCACTGTGTCCACCTATTGATACTTTTTAATAGGCTTTCAACCAAAGAGTGGCCAGAAAGTTAGAAAGCCCCCTCTCTTAGGGCTGAACCTGGAAGTGGGCCATAACTGCCATCATGTGATATCCTCGCAGCCCTGAATCCACTTCCTAATTTAGCAACACTTCAGCTCCTAACTGCATAACTCTTAGTAGTTACAACAGTTGGTTGTGCCAGCTCCCTCTCTGGTGGTGACAGGGCTGAACTCTGACTGACCTGGATTGAAAAGGCAGGCGTGTAGGATAACAGTATCTATTAGGCAACACTGTGTTCAACTGGTCCCATCGTCACTGACTGCTGTACATTACAATCACCTGGACTCCAGATGCCTGGGCCAACCCCAGAGATTCATTTAATTGGAATGAGGTGGAGTCAGACATGGGCATTCTTTAAAACTCCCTGTTGATTTATCAAGCAGCGAGAATCAAGAACTACTTATCTATTTAAGTTAGAATCAGGAGTGTAAAAATACATTCCTTTAAAAAATTTTCCATAATTTAGGCAGTTTGCTAATTCACAATGCTAAGCTCCAATACTCCTAACTCACCTCTAACCAAAATGAGTCAGAGTTTTCAATTTTCTATAACAATGAAACCATTTCTGGTTACCCTTGTGTTTCACAGAGACAATGCAATCCTATAAATCCTTATTTTTCCTCACTCTCAGTCTCTCAATAATTAGTAAACAATCGCCCACCAAAGCAAAACAGTGGCCAACAATTTTGGCCATTTATTTTTCATATGTTCAGCTGCATCCTTCCATTTCAGTTTTTTTTTTCTTTTTTGACACAGAGTCTCGCTGTCGCCTGGGCTGGCGTGCAGTGGCATGATCTCAGCTAACTGCAACCTGTGCCTCCTGAGTTCAAGGGATTCTCCTGACTCAGTAGCTGAGACTACAGGTGCATGCCACCATGGCCAGGCTAATGGGGTTCCACCATGTTAGCCAGGATGATCTCGATCTCCTCAGCTCGTGGTCCACCCGTCCCAGCCTCCCAAAGTGCTGGGATTAAAGGCATGAGCCACCATGCCCAGCCCTTTTTTTTTTTTTTTTTTTTTTTTTTTTGAGACACAGTTTCACTCTTGTTACCCAGGCTGGAGTGCAATGGCACAATCTCAGCTCACTGCAATCTCTGCACCCTGGGTTCAAGCCATTTTCCTGCCTCTGCCTCCTGAAGCAGCTGGGATTACAGGCGCCCATCACCATGTCCAGCTCACTTTTTTGTATTTTTAGTTGAGATGGGGTTTCACCATGTTGGCCTGGCTGGTCATGAACTCCTGACCTCAGGTGATCCACCCGGCCTTGGCCTCTGAAAGTGCTGTGATTACAGGCATGAGCCACTGCTCTGGCCTCCATTTCAGTTTTGCTGTTGACAGAAACTACCTGTCTGCCCATGTGCTTCTTATCTAAGGGGCTGAGGAGGAGGCAAAATGCCAGCTACCATCACAAGACAGAGTTAGGTTTTTTTTTTTTCGTTTTTTAGAGAAATGCTTTGCTTTTTGAGAGACAATTCAATTAATTTCATTAACCATATACACCTTTCTTGTTGTAGAAAGGTTTATAAACCAGGCCCGATCTTCCATATTTGTTTGCTATCCAAATACTACCTCATTTGACTAAATGAAAATTTTTAAAGAAGGAACAACAGCCATACATTTGATTCTTCCCTAGTCATTACCAGTAACCAAGCCTTCAATGCTGAGTGAATGCTCCCTTCCTGCTGTCTCACTACCTACACCATCTCCTTAGATTCAACTGAGCAACATTAATGAGTGACTGCTTATAAGCAAAGCACTTTGCTAGGCACGAAGGTGTATAAGGCATGGGTGCTGCATTTGGGGACCAAATATTAAAGGCAGAAAAAAAAAAGAGGAAAAAGATCAAATAGTTTTAGCTTGTTCTTTTTAGCTTGAAAAGGCTTGTACATTATGTAAATTCTGTAGCCTCAGTAAATAAGCAGATAATCACGTAAGGGCCAGGTTATTGGTAAGTGTTGGGGGTGGGGGATTGCTTTCATATGTCTTCAGTCGAAGAGAATGCCCTTCCTTAAAAAGGTAGCTGCTCTTTAGACGCAAATAAGATCTGCCATTCCCTACTATAACCTCCAAATAAGATCCTTCTGTTGCTAATAGAGCTGTGGCTGGACCAGCAGAACCGGTGTCAAATACCTACCTGTAAGGCCGAATATATTGCTTGTAACCATAGGCAAGGTGAATGAGCCACCTGACCCTGAGTCAGTTTCTTCTCTGACAACATATGACAACACTACTTGGCTAGTGTACTTTACAGGCTATTGGGACAATCAAATGTGAAAGTGCTCTCAAAAGGATCAAGTGTTTACATTAAAAATAAGGTGGCAGGGCTATAACAGCAGCTGCTCTTCATTAATCTATCTCTACATGATGCAAAAACAACAAATTAACACGTTGCTTATTTATTCTAGGATGGATTTAGGATTGCCAGGACACTATGCTTCACAAACACTATAGAAAATATAGGGTACAAGACCTTATTAGTTAGAAGTAATTAGGGTTAAGAGCCCATATTTCTAAAAAGAACTTGGGTATGGAGAAGCTTACCTTAGAAACAATTGTGCAAGTTCCTTTGAAGTCAGTGAGAACCTCAGAGAAACAAAGCTCTCAGGGAAACTCGAGTTAATATGCCTAATGACCCTACACTGTTAATGACATAAGAGCGTTTTCACATCTTGGTGTCTTTAATGAGAATCTGTTCACCTAAAATGCAGCATTGAACGCTTTCTAGGAAGCATTTTAATGAGTCCTGCAATGACCAACTGAATATCAATAGCCAAAATGCATTTATACATTATAAGTTTTTAATATAGATCCACTGCATAAAAGAAAAACATAACCTAAAAATCCAAAAAGGTTCATAATTTAGCATCAACTAACATTTTTTTTTTTTTTTCTTTTCTGTGGAACACAGTTTTCTGTAGAGGAGTCGTGGGGAGATGTCCAGAGTGCTGGTAACATTCTGTCCTTGATCTGGGTGCTGGGCATACAGGTGTGTTTAATTTGTGAAAAATCATCAAGCCCAACATTATTTTTTGTGAACTTCTTATGCTATAATAAAAAGTTTACAAAAAATAATTTTTTTAAAGGCAGGATGAAACAAAAACAACAGCAAAACTTGGAATAGATGATGTCCCTGTGGACCAAAAATGGATGAAGGATAATTGGTCCAACAGGAATGTGTGAGATACTTGTGGTCATGAGAGAGGTTAGAAAAGAATCAGGGTCAGAGAAGGGAAGAAAGTAGTGAGAAAGAGAAGTTCAAACTGAAGACAGCAGTGTCATGAAGGCTGAGGAGGACTAGAGGGAGACAAATCTGAGCCTGGACCTCTGCACCTGGCTACCCTAAGTGTCGGAAGATTCCCACACTTACTTGTCAATGCTGGATTTTGTGTCAGCAATTTTGTTTAGGCTAGATATCTTGAATCCATAGGCATTCCCTCTTTGTCCTTTATTCATATAGTTTCCAAATGCCAAAACCACCTCCAGCAACTGCTTCAGGGCACTGCTCCTAAACACCTCTTCTGAGCCAGAACGAATTGCTTCAAAACACAACACACAAAAACACAATGATTACCAAGTGTTTCACTGTTTGAAATCAAGACATTTCAGTGATACCCATCCTAAATTCACACACATAATAACATATATGGAAGATGTAAGACTGAGTTACTGGGTTACCCAGAGCACTTTCAAAACACTTAAACCGGAAGCAAAGAACATGGACAAGGAGAGCCACTCAAGTTGTTACCAACACCCACAGACAGCTGCAAAATCCCATCCTTTCTCAGGCCTTTCTTGGCTGACTCATCGGTCGTAAGCACTCAGGAATACCTAGAATAGCAACTCCATCTCCAATATTTCTTTCCTAACACTTACTTGTCTGGTGTAGGTCAGATTAACAGGAGTATTGATCAATTCCACTGACAGAAAACTGGTCAAATGTGTTACATGTTATAGCTTGCAGGTGTCATAACAGGGATCAGAGCTTACACAGATGCCTGATTCCAGCCTGCATTCTGTGGCTGTGCTCTTCAGTTGCCTTGCTTGCATTTCAAACATTTAAAAAATTTAAAAATCAAACCATACAACAGCCTCACGCTTCCCTTTGAAAAATCTACTAAGGCTCTGTTGTGAGGAAGCTAATTACAGCTTTAATGCTAGTAGCGGTGAGATTAATTCCTCACCAGCACCCAGGCAGTCAAAAGCCCAACCCTGTAGAGGAGCCCAGGAGGCGTGCTGTGAGCTCCCGAGCCTAGGCCAGTGCATCAAGCACTGACCTTAAGTAATCATCCCTCAGAATTTTAAAAGACTTTGAGCCAAAAAATAAAATAAAAAATCACCAAGAAGATCTTGTTTGCTATCTGCACTTGGACTGCACTTTTAAATGGGCTGTAATGATGAACATCATTTCCAATCTAGGCAGCTTGACTTTACCTTCTACTTTAGGTTTCACTTCTGCCACACGCTCTGCAAACTTCTTTTTGAAGTACAGAGATTGCAACCTTTGCTGATAGTGATTAATTCTGTAAGAGCAAACGTGGACGAATTGATATTTACTTAATACATCTATGTTCACTTAATAATGGATATGGAGGTGGGGGTGCCTAGCATCTCCCCAACACCCACCCACTCCCCCAACACAAAGACATCGGTTCTTCTCATGGACAGGAGCACAGGGCATGAAGCCAGCTTTGCCTGGAGAGCCCATTTTGGTCTGACCTTCAGGGGCTATTTGGTCAACTGCAGCAGAGTCCTTAGCTCCAATCAACACCAACTGCTAAAAGACAGTGGGAGCCGGCTGCTGTCGACTAAAGCCCCTCTCCTCCTTCAGAGTCCCAGGAAGAACTCCTTTGAGCATAGAAGAGTTTAAGGGAACAAAAATGTAAAGAATATCCTACTGCAAATAAAGGACAGTTCCCTACACCTTTCCCAAATTTCTTAACTTTCCAAAGTAAAAACTGGTCTCCAGCATCCCCTTTCCACATTGTCTCGTCCTCTTACCCATCTGCAAACCTCCCTGTTTTCACAGTGAGCACTCTCTCAGCTCCCCTAAGGGAAAGAGTTGTGCCCTGAGGTTCACTGAGAATTTCAGGACCACTGGTCCTTCTCTAATGTGGAATCAATTTTCTAGGCCCGAGATGGCAGATCGACTTAGCTCATATGCCAAACCCAATTACAAAGCTGTGGCTGCCTCAGGGCTTTTTGGAGAAGGGTTCAGAGAGCTTGCCAAGGCTCTGTGGGAAGAGTGCCATGATCGATTAGTGATGTCTGCATGTGTCATGATTTCACATCTAGATCCTGGTTGTTCAGTTGTGTGGGCTTGAGGCTGACATTGCCAGAGTTTGTCCATATATATATATATATAAATTTTCTATTTTACAACCACCTTGCCATGCTAAGCTACTTGAAAGTATGAGACACTATCCCAAGAAATCAAACTGGTGAGGAGAATGATATTAACTGGAATCAGAAAAAGTTATGACTTGATTAGGCCAAAGGGGCCCAGACATACAGATAATTGTGAAGAAACTCCAACCCTGGCTTACCCATAGGCAAGAACTGACACAAACAAAACAAATTCCATGTGACTCAGACATGAGAAGAGTTTTAGAATGAAAAAGCTTTCACGTTAGGCCAGGTTAATTAGCCCGAACAATTCAACATGAATTGAAAATTCATGAGTCTCAGAAAGGGAAGGGACATCTTCACATTCTAAGCCCTTTCAAACTCACCGGCTCATCTCAAAAAGGAACCTATCAGCCTTGGCCATCCGATCCAGTTCATGTTTATGTTCCTCCAACAGGTCAATGTCACTTTTTTCAGGAACAAATTTCAAGAGCTGAAAAGTACATGTGAATATTAAAACTGAGGTATATCACTTAAATCCATGTACTAATTTCCTACCCTTTCAGTTGGTTTGTTCCAAGATAAAATGTTAACTCTTGTTGAATTTATAAGCTATGCTCACAGGTTAAGATACAATAGATATGATTAAATATTTCCATTTTTACTTAAAAGTAAATTATAGGTATAAAATTCATTGCTGGCACCTTTCTGTTCTCTACTGCCTCTCAAATCAGAATTGTGGGAGTTCTCTACTGGAACCTCTTTTTCACAGACCATTAGAAGAACCTTAGAGAGTCAACACTGTCATCAGAAGATGATACAGCTGAGGTCCAGAGAGAACAAGCCACTGACCCAGGATTACAAAGCAAGTTTGTGTAATGATTAGTAGTAATAGAACCTAGGTCTCTTGGCTTCCAACTCTATGCCTTTTTTCTGTTACATCATGCTCTAATGAATAATTCCATTGGTAGTTTCCATTCCATTTTCTTATTTTTCTAGTCTATCTAATTTAATCTTTTACCCCCTTTCTTGGAGAGTTGGGTGAGAGGAACACAGTGGGATTTGATGTTTTTAATTTCATATGTTATTTAGAAGGAAGAAATGAGCAGGGAATGTGGAAGAAATAGTAACAATATTTAAAACTGAAACAGTACTTCTCTACGTGTATAATTTTCTTTCAAGGTATACATGTTTTGGATGTGTATGCAAGACCTGTGAACTCATGCTGTTTTCTAGATCAAATGCCTTTAGCCTTTTTTTTTTTTTTTTTTTTTTTTTTTTTTTTTTTTTTTTTTTTTTTTTAACATTGACCTTCTTGACTTTGATACTCTCCCCAAAATTTGATGCTGGAACTGGATGATCCATTTAGTAGGTTTTCAAATGTTTGTTGGATTTAACTGAGGGACCTCAGAAAGGCAGTTAGTCTGGGTGACATCAGCAGAGAGAGGGGATTGGGAATTACAAGGAAGTGTTGCGTGAGGCTGGAATACCTTCCAGGCAGAGTGTGTACTGTGTGCCGGGTTCTGGAACAAGCAGCGCAGCACTTAGGCAGGCGGAAGAGCAGTGGTAACATCAGTGGGAAAGGGCAGGGTAGGCAAGGGCAGGGAGTAGCAAGGTCTTGTAAGAAGTTCTGTCTTTATGTTGAGGGCACTGGAACATAACTTAAAAATCTCATGTAGGAGAGTGAGTTTACATTTTTAAAAAAAAATCACTGTGGTTGCAGGATGGAAAAACAATTAGAAGGGATTAAAAATATGAGGGAGTCATGATTAGATAGTGGAGTAAGTAATCTGGGTGAGAGATGATGGTGGTCTGGATAGGGTGGAGATAGTGGCCAGACTCTAGAGCTATTTATGAGACTTGAATGGAACTGGCCTGACTTGATGGATGGTGGTTTATGAGGGAGGAAGAGTCAAAGACGATGCCTGGGCTTCTGGCTTATGCAATAATGTAACAGGGAACCCAGGAAGAGAAGGCTGGAGGTAGGGTGGGCTGGGATGGGGAGGAGAAGGTGAGTTTAATGTTCAAAATGATTGCATGGAACCGAGTTGAGATTTCTAGTATGCAGCTGGAGAAAGGGTCTGAAGCCCTGGGAAGATCTGTTGGGAAGCAGAGGCATGGCATTGGTTGTAACAGGTAGGTTAGTGAAGGCATGGGTGTCAGTGAGATTAGGAGAGGTGTCATCAAGAGGAAAAAAAGCAGGGCTGGAAAGAACCAGCATTCAAGGGGCCAGGACAAGGAAAGGGAAAACCTTCAAAAGAAGGCCACAGAGATGGAGCCAGAGAGGGCTGCGTGGCTCACAGGGCCACAGGAAAACAGCATTTCAGCATGGAGCAAGTGGCCACGGGTGCCAACACCCCCAAGAAACTAAGGAAAATGAGGGCCCTGTAGTGTCCCCTGGCTCTGGCAACAGGGAAGCTGCAAGTGCCCCTGAGAAAAGCTCTAGGGAGGAAAGGAGGGCAGCATGGCAGAGTGGATGGGAAGTGAGTGTGGACGGCTTTCAAAAACTCTGGCTGTGCCAGAGAGAAGACAGCAGCTAGGTGGGGATGTGGAGTCTTGAGAGAGGCTTGTGCATAAGATGTGTGTGTGCATGTGTGTGTGCAGGGGGTGTGTAGGGATGTGTAGGTGTGTGTGTGTGTGTGTGTGCAGGGTGTGTAGGTGTGAGATATGTATGTAGGAGCTGTATGTAGGGGTGTGTTTAAGTGCTAAAGGCTAACACTTGAATGAGCTAAGAGTAGTAGGGCTGATCTAGAGGAGGGGGCAGTCAGTCCAGCTGGGGTCCTGACTAGAAGGAAGGAAAGGGGCCAGAGCGAAGGGAAGGGATATCCTCTTGTTCCTAATGGGATGGAAGTGGGGGAAGATGGAAGTAGATGCCAGGGAGTTCATAGGTCTAGGGGCCTGATAGCTCCTGGACATTTCTGTTCCTGTGTTCAAATGGTGACACTGTTCAGGATGTCTTATTCTTTTTTTTTGAGACAGAGTCTCGCTCTGTTGCCAGGTGCCAGGCTGGAGTGCAGTGGCACGATCTCGGCTCACTGCAACCTCTGCTTCCTGGGTTCAAGCAATTCTCCTGTCTCAGCTTCCCGAGTACCTGGGACTACTAGCACGCGCCATCATGCCCAGCTAATTTTTGTATTTTTTAGTAGAGACGGGGTTTCACCATGTTGACCAGGATGGTCTCGATCTCTTGACCTCGTGATCCACCTGCCTCGGCCTCCCAAAGTGCTGGAATTACTGGTGCGAGCCACCATGCCCAGCCGTGTATCTTATTCTTTCTCAGTGCAGGGAAAAAAAGGTAGGAAGGAAAGGAGAAGGGAAGAGAGAGAGGAAAGCATCACCCCAGCGTCCCTCAGCTTGGATTTTTACCTACTGGGCAAGCAAACTGAGTTCTACACTCAGAGATCCTTTCACTAATTCGCACAGTCCCCTCTCTCCCTGCCAACTTGTTGTGTCAAGCCCACTTGGCCCCCGTTCAGAATAACACAGTCACTACATCTCTTGTTACCTAAAAGGACACAGTAGGAGCCACACTAAAAACTCAGTCCCCTCTCAAAGGAGAGTTGCGTTAAAGGACTGTGCATGGGTAGTTTTAAGAGAGGATGGGGCCGGGCACGGTGGCTCAAGCCTGTAATCCCAGCACTGTGGGAGGCCGAGGCGGGTGGATCACGAGGTCAAGAGATAGAGACCATCCTGGTCAACATGGTGAAACCCCGTCTCTACTAAAAATACAAAAAAAATTAGCTGGGCATGGTGGCGCGTGCCTGTAGTCCCGGCTACTCGGGAAGCTGAGGCAGGAGAATTGCCTGAACCCGGGAGGCAGAGGTTGCGATGAGCCGAGATCGCGCCATTGCACTCCAGCCTGGGTAACAAGAGTGAAACTCCGTCTCAAAAAGAGAAGATGGAGAGTTAGACAGATATCTGGAAATAAGGATAAAGATATGTGTTCCAAGAAAGAAGAGTGTGTATAGCTCTCAGCTGAGATCAGACCTCAGCAGCTGCAAGCAGCAAGAGAGGAGAGGATGAAAGTGGCCAACAGGCACATCCTAAATAGGAGTAAGGAGATGCTGGCCTCAACACTTGTCTGGGAAGAATGCTGTATAGAGGAAAGGGAAGTAAAGAACAAATAGTAAAATGAGGAAGAAAAGAAAGAGCGTGGGAGATGACCAGAGAGCAAGACACACACAGAATTATCAGGAGAGGCCAGGTCAAAAATTTCCTACTTGGCCAGATTCTGCTTCAGTAGACTGGTTTTCTTTCTTGTATTTATTTGAAGTACATTCTATTTGCACTGCAGGCCCTTTTGGCAAGATTCTGAAATCCTTTCCCTCAAGGAGGAATTTCACTGGATGCAATTCCACAGTAAACAGATCTTGTGGAATTTTAAAACATACGACCTTGTCAATAGGAGCTGAAGGCAGGAGGACTAAAGCAGCTTTACACACAGTCCTTCACTCTGGGTTAGCACATTGGGTGCAGCAGCTCGAAGGCAGGGTCACCTGGGAGGGCCAGAGGGAGCTGCGCTCCACTGTCCCAGAGCAAAGACTATGTGACTGGTCTACAGTGAGGGAGGGAAGGGTGTGTGGAGGAGACAGAAAATGCTCTCAAAATGAATTCTGGGTTCAGAGGATCCTTTAAAACCATACACAGAGCACCCCAAGAGACTTGAGAACATAATTATTAACTATTTTGATAATTAAAGAAAACCTTTAAAGGACAGCATGGAAAGTTTTTCCACGGGAAATGTGATGGTTTTCCCCCAGGACTATTCCAGCTGCAGAGGTTGCAGGCAGGGGCAGGTCCATTACTGAGTGACTCTGCAAATATCACTCCTCCCTGTGTGGTGTCTGAGACCTTTGAGGACATCATGAGAACCATGGAAAATGCACATGGAGATAGACAGGCACTCTACCCAGAGCAACTTCACTACTCAGGATTACTGTTAACAACACAAAATACCCTTATTCTCTGCTCTTGGAGCAGGGCATGCCTACAGATGCAACCCCGAGTTCAATGTGGAATCGTAGTTGCATCTGCCCACAGTTGACCTTAGGTGGACCTGACTCTAACAAATATGGATTTCTTGACCAAAACCACTTAAAATGTGAGCCCATCCCCAAAACAATGAGACAGAAGGATGGAACAGTCTTATAGCATCCTGAGACTATCACCGTGGAGCACAGAAAAGTTTAGGCCCAGACTGAGGGGCAGGGGGCAGAGACAGGTGAATATCCCTAGAATATGTTAAAGATCAACACTGTCCTCATTGTTATTTGAGGACAACTAGACAAAGATGCCAAACAACCCATGACATAGCTGGAATGGCTACACAGGAATGCTATAGAAATACTGGCTGCTTGGTCATGGATAATAAAAATTATATCAAGATACCATGAGCAAAGATGTATACTACCTGGGTGTAAATCCTGTTCTTGCTAGCCCTAGCATTTAAATTTACTGCTATTTATAACCCAAGAGGGTGCTGTACAATGTACAAAGGTAAGACTTGGCCTCAAGACTTTTACAACCTGCCTTGTGACACACATGTGTATTTAGATACAGATGACCGTGTTAGGTGCTTAAAGGTCATTTTCATGGTTGTGGGTCTGGTGACCAAGACACAAATTATATTTAGAGTTTAGTAATGAATCAGTTTCTGTAGTATGGTTTGCAATCTCACAGTGCTAGTGGGATTCTCCATATTCCTGTGAAACACACATTTTCTACTAGAGCTAGTAGATTTATATGATTTACTAAGGTATAAGACTTAATTGCAGCTTGAGGGACACTGTGGATCCTAGGCATTTGATATACTTGATCTTCCTTTCACCCATCAGTTTGGGAAGCAATGAGAGAATAAGGTCATTAAGTTTCCTAACAGAGTCACATGGAAACTGGGTTCAGCCTCCTCAATTCATAGATAGGAAATGGTCCACTAGCAACTACTGGAGGTTCTCAATATCCCACTCCCTGTTGAGAGTCGGTTTTCACTTCTACTCTGAGATACATCTGGTAGCTCACCTGTTCCAACATGTCCTTGGGCAGATCTTCCTGCTCGTCCATTGTTAGAATTGCCCGTTTGATTTCATCATTGGATAATTTCAACCTGGAGAAAGAATATTTTGTTATCAACCATAATGATTTGAGTATTACAATTTAATATAATTCATTTTGCTACTCCAGCTGCTGATTTTCAAGTACTTTTTTTTTTTTTGTCAAAATCTCTCAGTGAAAGCTTATTTCCTGAGAATATTGAACCTAAAAATAGGATTTTAAAACTGCTTTAACATTCTTTGAGGGCTTTGTAATGCTCTGCTTACACAGAGGACAAAGCTGCTATGTTCTATGATTTAGTTTTCCTAAGCAAAGGATTGGAAGATTAGAATTAGGGAAAATACCCATACACAATTGTTTTCTTTTACACATAGTATCCGTGAATTGCAGGTGAGAGGATGGAACTAAGTTTCTGACCTGTTTATATGTCAGGAGTGTTTAAAGTTTGCTGTCAGGTAAAAAATGGATTTTGAGAAGGCTAGAAACTTCATGTTATTGTTAGAAAGTTGAGAAACAGATAATATGCATAATAAAGTGTACAAGTACTTCATAATTAAGGCGTTTGTTAATACATAGAGAAACTGAGGCCCAGAATGGCCAAGTGATTTGTCCAAGGTCAAACATAAAAAATGACAGTAACCACAAACCCAAGAGTCTTGATTGCTAGTCTCAAATTCTTTAAACAAATATTCCTTACCTAGTTAATATCTCTTAGGGAAGGATTTAAACAAAAATACAAATCTGTTTTCTCTTTTTCTGTCTACCATCAACTTAAATGATTTACTAATTTAATCAGGAATCTGTGTCTTGATTGTCAGAACAACAAAGTATTGACTATAAAATATAATGTTAAGGCCAGGCACAGTGGTTCATGCCTATAATCCCAGCACTTTGGGAGGCCGAGGCGGGCAGATCGTGAGGTCAAGAGATCGAGACCATCCTGGCCAATAAGGTGAAACTCCATCTCTACCAAAAATACAAAAATTAGCTGGGAGTGGGGGGCACGTGCCTGTAGTCCCAGCTACTTGGGAGCCTGAGGCAGAAGAATTGCTTGAACCTAGGAGGCGGAGGTTGCAGTGAGCCGAGATCATGCCACTGCACTCCAGCCTGGTGACACAGCAAGACTCTGTCTCAAAAAAGAAAAAGTAACAATAGTCCTACCCAGGGCAAAAAATCTTAATTGCATTATTAGCTACAACAAGAGAACCATTCCTTTGTTTAATTTGTAAGTGTTAGACCCAGACCTTTTCTATTTTTTTTTTTTTTTTGATAGAAATGGGGGTCTCACTATGTTGCCCAGGCTGGTCTTGAATCCCTAGCCTCAGGCAATCCTTCCACCTTGGCCTCCCAAAGCTCAGGGATTACAGGCATGACTCCCCATGCATGTAAGTAAGATTTTAAAAATCTTACTTCCTTCCAACCTATAACTAATGTGGCATATTTACATGACTTGATTTGTTCTTTTAGTCTATGCTCTTGAAGAAGAGTCATATTTAGGACTGGAGATAAAGATGTAAACACACAAATATAGAGCAAGAAGATGTACATATGTCACATGCAACTTTTGAAGGTAGGGCTTTGGTGTGACCCAGTTAAGGACCTCATCTTCTATTAGACTGAGCCCCAGTCCTGTCTCTGACACTTCCTGGCAGTGTGACTACAGCCAAACATTTTCATTAAGCCTCAGTTTCCTCATCTGTAAAACAGGGATAGTAATAACTACCTAACTGCATCCCTGCCCCCCCCCCCCAAAAAAAAAGCATTGTGTTTGTATGTGTGCACATGAGGATTAAGCAAAGTGCTTAGCAAAGCTCCTGGCCATTTTCGAACACAATAAACTATATACACGTTCTACAAGATAGACTTTTCTATACTAGAAAAACAAAGTAGCAGCACTTTTGTAACCTAAATGTTCATATGCAGCTAAGAATGCATTAAACAGTGCTTAGTATGGTAATTAAGATCACTTTTCAAAGCACTGTCATATCCATTATTTCACCAGTGTTTCCTCTCTGTGTATGACATCCATTAGGTTAAGAAGGAAATAGAAGATGAGGTCCTTAACAGTGATTATAGTCATTGGGAGAACCAGAAGATATGATGCAGCCCTCAAGACACAAAGGTGTGTAAAGCACACACTCAGCCATGGGCTTGCAGATGAAGGGGAGGGCTGAATAAGTGAAAGCGTGCACTCGAAGGCAGTGTAAAAGAAGAGAACCCCCAGGTAAAGCTGGATGAGGCACCACCCCAAGGATGCCTCTGGCTTGTCTTTTTTTCTAAACTTGGGACATGATTCTGTTAAAACCATCCACCCTACTATTTAAACTGAATGTTATTTCATGTGCCATTAAGTAGAGAAGAGAAGGAAAAAATTTGGGACCCCTACAGTAATAATACCATTCTCTTCTATTTCATGTTCTCAAACCTGATAAAGCATCTAGGCAAAATGTGAAATTGTTCAAGCTGACAAAGAAGGCCCGTTCTATCACTTCCTCTGAGCTGTGGTGCCATTATAACTCCCACACCGTTTCAGCCACCCTCACCCTGGTAGACTTTTTCAGATGGTTTTAGTCCTTCTTGGTACGATCACTGCCTCATGAACATGTTTCTCAGTATACCAATGTTAGAAAATCCCCCCTACTTAAATGGAACAATTTAGCTGTTGGCATGGGTAAAGTATACAACAGTGGGAAAACCGAATTACAGGATCAAGGCCTCAACTGGGTAGCCCTAGATTCCAGGACACTAGAGGCCCTTGAGTCAATTGAAGTGTAAACACCATTGTGCGGCCATGCAAGGCCAAGAAACAGTAACAACAGGGAAGGCTGAAACTGCCAATGATGAAAACCAACTGGCTGTGAAAACATCTATAATCACGAGAAGAGCTCTGCTTATAAGAAAAAAAATAAACTAGTTCTGTGTCCTTTCACACCGAGTTGAAGAAACCATTTTATGGTGTAGTTCTGCTGAGTCCTTCTGTTTTGCATTTAAAAGAAAAGGAGTTGAAAATCAGAGTGAGAACAATACTTGAAGTATCAGATTTGCATTTCATTAGCTCCCCATATGGAGCACAGAACTTCTTGCTTTTGAAATTGTATATATTTATGCTCCTCAACCCCCAGAGGCTGTCTGGACTAAACACCAGCTCTAATTCAAAACGATTTTGGTTTCTCTTAATGTGGCCCACAAACAGACTAGAGACTTTAATGGCTAGTACTTAAGAAAATCTACCTGTCAACAAAACGCCATGCACGTGGCCTGTTGGATCAGACAAAGAAACCCTATCTTAAGGGAAAGGGGAGAAAGGTACCCCACCCTTGGGGATGCTTCTATAGGTTGCAGAGTTCTTAGTATCATCTGTCATCCACAGAATTGGTCTCTAATCTCTGTAATTAAATGTTTTTAAAGTTTGGTACTGTTCTAGAGTGCTGGAGGGTGGCAACTTTTGAGACATCTACTCTAACTTTCTTTTTTAGGCAGGAAACAAACCAGCCATCTTAAAACAGTATTCAACTCTAGGCTGCTCTGCACAAGTATTTCAAAAATTTGCCAAGAGAATTGGAACATCCAGGCGTAACTAAGATAAGGATGGATGGCTAGATCAGCCTTAGCTCTGCTTCAGTGGATTTAGGCCAAATCCCCCTACTTTAGAGTAGCTTTTTGTGGTTTACTACACCCAGGCTGCCGTGCTAAGTGAGCATCTGGAAAAAAAAAGAACAGCAGAACACTTCATAAAATTGTGTTTTAGGTGGGCTCATTTTGCAATATAATCCTGCTTCCAAGTTTCTGTCTCCCCCAACCCCTTTGGAGGAGAGGTCTGTTTTAGGGAATAAAACAGAGTACATTTTAAATTGCTACATGTCACCCATACACAGTAGAAAAGTTGCTTATTCCCTGAGGACCTGAGAAATGAATTCTCCAAGACGTGCCCGTTTTACTCTCCTCCCATGAAAGGCATGGTCCCCGATGCTCTGTACTCCCCATTCAAACGCACACCTTTTAGGCCATCTCTCTCTCAGAGCTTCAAATGATTTGGTCACTCAGGCTGCAAATACCCTACTCACTCAGCCACAGGGAGAGTCGGCACCTCTTCCCTGCCTTGGCCTCTTTCTAACTGCCTTGCTTGGCTTCAGACAAAGCTGTGGCAGGTTCCCCTGACCAAAAGGGTCCACTGACATTTGTAAAATATGAGGAAGACCTTTAAGGCATAATCGTAAATACTGTGAACACAAGCGTTCATTAAAATATAGCCCAGGGAATACGCCACAGGCTTTCACTGTGGTAAAGTCTGGTGTAATGATGGCATTGCCAGGAAATATATCCTGAGACAGCAAGATAAGAAACAGAGAAGTTCACCAGCTTCTGGGAATGAAATAAGCTGGAAAGAAAGATAGTAAGTGTGGGCAGGTGGGAAATGCTGACATAATCTTTGAAACATTCCTATTCGTTGTCCCCAAGCACAAAACCAGCCTTCATGGGCTTCTTCATCTCTCTTAAAGCTGTCCCTCAGTCATCAAGTCTCACCTGGACAACAGAGACACTTATCTGATGGCTTCCCTGGTCCAGCTGTTAACCCCTTCTAACCTGTCCCGCAAAACTGAAAGCCCAAACTAAAAAACTTTATTAAACAAACACACGGTGTCCTCCTGAACAAACGGTACCAGTTCTGATCCCATGGATACATAAATAGGACACTGACAGGGCAGTACCCATGCAGACACCCTTCAGGAGCTGCACACATCCTAGGTAGAATTGTCACAAGCCACTGCAGGGCTGCTACTCTCATGATCTTCATTTTACAGATGAGGAGGCTATGATGTGATCCTGGGCTGACCCATGACCTTATAAATGCACAAGTCCTGAATCTCCGGCTCTCCTGCCTGGTTTCATTCAATCCAACTGATACTTCTCTGCCGGGATTGCAGGGCTCTCTTTACTAGCTATGCTTATGTCCCTCCCACATCTTTGCTGCTGCATGCCTCCTTGACATTGCCTTCCTGGTCTCCTCTCGTCATGTAACAGTCCTTGCCTTTGAGGCCCACTTTCTACAGTAAGCCCTGCTGGCACCCCTCCTACACAGCTGAGCTCTGTGTCCTTCAGTCAGACCAGTGTAAGCCCTGAACTGCGCACAAATCTTCTCACAGGTGTCATTTTTCTTCTCCAATCAGTCACGTGCTTTCAAAGGCAGCAATATTATCTTAACTTTTAGTATATCCTATGGCTCTCAACGGTGCCAGGCAAATAAATGCTCCAAAGTGGTGACTGTCTAAGAAAAAAAGTGTTGAACACGTTTTCATATTTCTTTCTCCTCCTTTTATGCCCCAGCTCCTTTTGTGCATAGTAATAAACTGCCAACAAAAAGGGAAGAATGAAAAGTAAACTGCTGATTGGTTAAAAAACTAAATAGAACACAAATTATAAGTTTGCTTAATTTTTTTCCCTTTTACCACAATATTTAACATGTCATTCTGTGCTTTCCTGATGAGAGAGTAGAACAATTGACCACTGAGCACGAAAGGATGTGGCACTGAATCCTCTGTGGGAGAGAAGGCTTCAGATCCTGAAGAACATGGCCAATGGCCAGCAGGTCAAACGGGACTCAACATTACTTTGTCACACACAACACACTATTTTTTTTTTTTTTTTTAAGATAGTCTCTCGCTCTATCACCCAGGCTGGAGTGCAGTGGTGGAATCTCAGCTGACTGCGACCGACGCCTCCCAGGTTAAAGCGATTCTCCTGCCTCAACCTCTCCCGAGTAGCTGGCACTACAGGTGTGCACCACCACGCCCGGCTAATTTTTGTATTTTTATAGAGACGGGGTTTCAACATATTGGCCAGGGTGGTCCTTAACTCCTGATCTCAACAACAGGCTTTTTGTGTTCACTGTAATAACACATCCACTAAACTGAATTTTAATTGATAATCTGACAGATATGAGGCCAGTTCTTAAAACTGTTTTAAGATAGTTTAGATACATTCAAGTTCTAAGTCACCTCAAAAGTGTCAGCGCCTAAGGTTACAAGGGAATACATACCACAAATATAAACTAATTCCCTCAATAATAGAATGGGAAATTTGCCAGAAAGAGATGTAACCTTATCTATATCTAGTTTAATTACCCTGACTGATACTTAGTACTACTGAATAATCCGTCAATGAGGAATGAGACCACAGTTTTCACTCTAAAGGCATTTCAACACTACAGAAATTCCGTGACAGCTCCCTTTGCCAAGTGTTTTAAAGCATTCATCTGGATGGTACAAGCATAAAATATAGAGAGAAATTCTAGGATGTAAAAAAATCCCTGCAACTTTCCCCAAATTAATTTAATTTTGCTATTAGAAATACTACTTATAAAAAGGTAACAAAACGAATTGTTTACACTGTACAGCAGTCTTCCCTTATTGGAGGGTGATATGTTCCACGACCCTCCAGTGGAGGCCTGAAACTGTGGATGGTATTGATCCTTACACAGACTATGTTTTTTTTCCTATATGTACATACCAATGATAAAGTTTAATTTATAAATCAGGCACAGTGAGAGATCAACAATAACTACAAATAAAATAGAACAATTATAATATATTGTAATAAAGGTTATGTGAATGCAGTTTATTTCCAAATATCTTATTGTACTAGACCATCAATAACTAACTACAGAGAGTGAAACTGTGGATAAGGGGTGAGGGTTACTGTAAAAGAAAAATAAGTTGACCTTCAAATTATTTTCAGTGGTGTCTTCCTAAAGCAGATAGATATTTTATCTAACCTTAGCATAGTTCCTGACACAAAAGTCAGAATAAATACAGGGTCTGGTCACTTGCACAGCTTTCAGCCAGAGGCAGAAATAAAACACTAACAGGATGGTTCAGGTTACCTAACTAGTTGCGTTAAAATTCAAAGATCTCACTAAGGTTCAATTTCTCTTCACTGAAAGAAACATTTGCTCCCAGAAGTAATATATATCTGGCTAAGAATCAACTTCCATGATGAAAACCAAGCAGCAGCTCTTTGTGTTAAAAGAAATTCATTCTAAGTACATTGAAATAATAAGGACTACTACTTTCCCTCTCTTCATTCTCCTTGAAAAAGAAGTCACCTTATACCAGCCTCAATGCATATGCAACATGCCTTCTAGAATGTTACTTATCTTTAAAGCCCTAACATTTAAGATTCTTTATATCTTCACTCACTCCATAAGTATTAGGTGTCTTTGCCTAACGTGAAAGTTCCTTTTATAGAAAAGAAGAAACTAGATAAAGAAAAGCTATTTGACATCCCCAGAACAACCTGACAACATTGCCCGAAGCTGCAATCAGATTTCAGGCTCCCAAATTTTCTTTCTTCTTTTCAAGTTCCAAGGCTGTGATGGTTCACTAATTATGAGAAAGATTTCTGAACAAGGCTGAACTGGGAAAATTAACATTTCATGGAGGTTTGAGATTTACATATCCTTTTAGCTATAAAAATGCTCAAAAAGAGCATGAAATCATATAACCTTGAAATGTAAAAAGGTGACTTTAGAAAGCAAAATAAAAGAGCCTTCATCTGTTGGTCCTGATTCTGAGACAATGTTACTAAATGACCAAAATATCTCTAAGGCCAAGAAGTGTAAATAAAAGTCAAGTCCATTTTACAGGCTTTCTGGGAAGAAAAGATTGACTTAAGATGTTCTGCTTTTAAATTTAGAGGTCTGTGGAAATTAAGCTTTGGGAAAGAAGGCATTCAGCTCTGATATGTTCCACTAGGGAAACTAAGCACCAAGAGCTGTTCTCATTTTAACAGAAGGGAATCCAAAGAACTGTACCTCAGCAGAGTACAATTAAAACAAAATCACTAACATGTGGTTTTGAGCCACAGAATGAAAATGTTGGTCCTACTAGGAATGTTTATTCAACATCAACAATACCTCGACAGAAGAATGTTGCAATTCTGAGCTCTCTGACCATCAATCACCGAAAGCTCTTTGACTTTAAGTTTGGAACTCAGAGTGTCATCAATGGCATCTGCTTCTTTCTGTAAAGAGCACGAAAGAAATCCATCAAAGTCCAACAGGGACATTCAGACTTCAGACACGCACTTTCCTTTACATTTTTGTTCACACACACATTACACACACTCTACACATACATACATGGGCAAAGCTGAGATGGTGAGGTGGGGAGTGTGGAGAGATGGTGGAATTGAAACAAAGGTTACAGTCTAGTTGGTAAAAGGAAATAAGAAGAAAAGCTGACCACCCACATTTGAAAAAGCATTATTTGGAAGAACAAAGTGCTTCTAAGTTGAAGATGCTAAGTGTGCATAAATTATCAGTGAGTGGTGCCCTCCTATTGTCCCCCAGATTCCTATGGATTGCAGACAGAAGAACTGTCACTATGAATCAGGCTCAGCTGAGGCTTGCCATTGCCGGTCCAGCCACTTGCAAGGCCCATTCACCCCAGAACCATTTGCACCCTGAGCACTCAAAAAAGCTAAACGATAAAACCTCTCAAACATCTCCATGTACAACAGGAAGCTCCAAAAGCCAGATGGTACCCTTCATTACCCTGGAGCCTGATGAACAATGGGAACAGGCAGTTTGAAGCATGAGTTCAGTTACTTACACTAACAATAAAACACTACTTCCATATTCTGTTGCTGTACAGAAATCTGTAAGCTATGATGGCCAGTTATAATTTTAGGTGGAACAAACAAAAATAATTATATATAACATACTGTTTGAGTAAACTGAGCAACAGGAGTGCTTGTAATAAGAAAAAGGTCGAGGCTAACTTGATAAATATCAAGTTTGATTTCATTAGCAGAGAGGATCAATTGAAAAGTAGATTATGGCATTTTAGAAATGTAAGAAAACTGATTATTAAGTAGCTCTTTCTTTTGCAAAGTTGTATGTACACTTTACACAAAGATGAAGAATCTTAGGTGAATTCATTCAACTTACCTACAAAGTTTTCTCATTTGATGAGGAGGTTGAATTAAAGTGGTATTTCTAAAGTCTATTTAAGCTTTAAAAATTCTATGTACTTTCCTGCTAACCCTCATGAATTTATGGAGAACATCAAACATTATCAGTTCTACAAACTACTGAATCTTGGACCAGACTGCTGTTTTTAACATGAGTCTGTACTACTGTTTACATTTTTAGAGTTTAAAAAGAAAATGAATTTGTAGTGACGTGACTGCAATCTGGCTTGCTCAGATGCTAAACGTATCAAGCATCTGAATTCAACTACAGCCTATGCAATCTGTAAAAAGTATATAATTACTATCAGAAGACAATAGTCCAAGTCTTACATACACCATCAAGCCTTTTTCAAATATTTCCCATTCAAAAATTAGGAGGAAAAAAAACAAACAATTACATAAATTATTATGCCAACAATGGTAGCATTAAAAAAGGTAAGGAAACCAAAGAGCTCTAGAACTGTGTAATAGTTTGGAAAACAAAGGCAATATGAAATTTATAATATGAGGCACTATGTGATCAAATGTCAACTGTCTCGTGCTAAAATTCCAGGCGAACATCTAGGTATTCATTTAAGAGTTGAAATCCAAAGTGGAGTTACCTAGGCATTAGATTACACTATTTAAAAAAACAAAAACAAAATCCTGGATAATGAGGAGATTTCAAGCTTACAGTGAGCCAAGGAGTTATATTAAGCAAGCTTTAGGTAGTAGCTCACTTACCTGCTTGGAGTTACTGTTCACAAAGAAATCCTACAGCCATGGCAGAGGCATGGAAAAGGCAAATCAGATACATGCAGTTCAGAAATCACAGCAACAAATGGGGAAAAGTCAAAGCAGTCAAGGAAATAAGTGATGCAGTGTAAGAGATGATTTATACCCCTGGGATCATCAGTGAGAGTTGATGAAGATGAGAAAGTTTGGCTGAATACCGTGAAGAGCACAACACTACGCATTCAGGGTAGAGAAAGACGATGACATTTGCTGTAGCCAATTTTCAGTGGTGGAAAATCAAAATCAGAAAAGACAGGGCTTAAAACACCCCAGAAAGACCCAAGCTGGTAAAGGAACAAATCCTCTTTGAAATGATCACTAGCTCCATTTACTCAACATGATGATTTTTACTTGAAGCAGAATATCAATCGATTCCATTAACTTGAGGAAACTATTCCTACTGTTAACAGCAAAAAAAAACAACAAAAAAACAAACAACAACAACAAAAAAACACTTTTTTGATGGAAATAATCTCCTGTCATCTTGTGCTATAAGAAGGATTCAGGAAAGACAGGTTGAACAACTCAAGTCAGTAATATTAACCCTCAGCACCCCTATAAAGTCCAAATAATGCCTGTAGGTGCTACAGGTAGGTATGAGGAAAAAGAACATGCAATTAAGAGAAAATCAGTGGTTCGTGTGCTGTGCAGCCACTGGTGGCCCTGTCTTAACTGCCTCAGGGCTGTTCAAGCATACAAGGTCAACAGTCTCTTCTGGAAATAGTTTTTAGAAAAGACTTGGAGTGAAAAAGGCAACGAGGAAGAGGTAACCGACATGCTATGAGAAAGTTACAGCATACGTCTCATATTTTTGCAATGCTGAAATGAGTAAGGCTTCATTGTGCAAAACACGCCCCAGTTTTCGGGCCAACAGCTTGCACAACCAGCATTTGCTCAGCAGATTCCTTAAGGTTTCATTGGTCTCGGCAGCACTGCCAAGGCCAATTTTACACAGATGAGCTGTTTCACATAATTCCTCTAGTGGGAAACAGAATGTGTCCTCCCCTTACTCTAGCCATACAAGGAGGGACTGCTTTTCTAGAAAGGCATTTAAAAAACAATGAATACTCCTCCTCTGATATCCCAGTTTTCTTTTGTCTCTGTTATAACTGCCAAATTATCTACTCTGAAGCTCCTTAGGAC
Source organism: Cebus imitator (assembly GCF_001604975.1). Classification (NCBI taxonomy): domain Eukaryota; kingdom Metazoa; phylum Chordata; class Mammalia; order Primates; family Cebidae; genus Cebus; species Cebus imitator. The sequence goes on along the minus strand of NW_016107398.1, from coordinate 692,898 downwards.
TCTTCCTGTGAAAGCAGTTTCCTTTCAAGGGCAAAAAAGACTATGGTGAAGTGAACTCCATGAGGTCATCTTAACCTATTTTTTTCTCTTAAAGAGAGAGTTGGTAGTGAAACTTAGATCCTGCTCTCACTTTCTGACCCTCAAAGAAGAAACGTTTTTGAAGTTCACTGGCAACTCATCCTATTTTGTAATTTCCCAATGTCAGGAAATTAAGACTTCTGACCTCTAGTGTAGAGGACTGTGGAATCAGACAACTGTTACTGGGTGTGTGGCCTGGGGCTCAGTCTGTTTGTCTGTAAAATGGGGTTAATTAACAACTGATTGGTGTGAAGATAAAACATGACAATCATGTAATGCATTTTGTATAGTACCTGATATACTGTATGAGCTCAATTCTTGGAAGCTACAATAATACAATTTCATCTTTCAAGCTGATGATTAAGTCCATTTATTCCCCTTTTGCTCTGCTTTCAGTTGAGCTAGAAAAACAGCTGGTCGAGATCTCCCATTTATAACCAGCACCAGCAGTAAGTGTAACAGTTAATAATTACATAATATATTTTATCTTTCTAGGGGAGAGGATAAAGAATGCCATGCAAGAGTTCTTCAATTATTAGCCTAAAGATTCAACTTCTTTAAAAGTCCTTTACTTGGCACATTAGAAATAAAACCATAAAGCTTATAAGTTTCATTGAAAGGGGCATGTTAGAAATAACGATGCTTCCAAGCCTATTTCAAGGTAAGTTTACATTCTTTTTGAAACCTCACTCACTCAAAACTCAGATGGAAATAACAAAAGATATTTCTAATTGGCTTGGGTCAAATGTGGTAGAATCACTTATATCTGGCTTCACCTAACAGGATGTCTGGTTTTTCCAGGCAACTTTTGGCATAAAGCTTAGGGCTTGGAGTATAAATAGGAAGTTGGGACTTGCATTTTCAGGAAGCAGTGCTGATGTGCTGTAGATTGAATTCCACAATGGAATAATGACTCAACACTTCACAAATAATCGTAACTCTCACATGATTGGTTTTTCATCTTTTTGAGATAGACTTTTGTCAATCTGGTAAAAATTATGGATCCCTATCCAGAAAAATTCATACACTGTATTTATATAAAACGCTACACTTGGTTAACTCTTACCATGAAGCCTAGTTATACAACTTACACTTGGTCTTAAGAAATATTTATAATTCTCTCTTCTGTCTTCATGTGCCATGGTAAGGATCAAGCTTATTTAAATAAATATCTTAAATCTTAAAATTTTTCAATATGAAAATTAGATATATGGAATAAACGTTGTAAAGAGAATAAAAAATGAAAATTCTTTGATAACTTATAAAAAATCAGAAGATATCATTGAATGCTCTAAATGGAACTCCCAAAATGTCATATGCATTATATATAAGCAGGAGAGGTTGGATTTCAGAGCCTGGGACCACAGTTACTCTTTGTTCCTAACCCAGAGCAGAAGCTTTGAAGTTTTACAATGTGATGACAATAGGATCCTTAAGGAAGGGCTGTCCTCAAGCAAAGACCAGGGGAAAGGAAGAGATAGTGAGTTGTTAATTGGTTGCTACAGAGATATGACTCCCTTTAGGTAAATGTAGTTCCTTTAGCTCATTTCCCCTCTATTCAATTGTACAGATAGAGAGAAATGAATTTATAGAATCTACGATGAAAATTTCCCATAAAACAAAGATGAATATTGTTTAATTGTATCTGAAAAGTACTGCTATGCAATGTGCCACAATATGTATTTAAATCAGTCTTTTGTGGCTAACTTGGAAATCATGTATAAAACAGTTTCAATGAGAAAAAGAGGTCCTGAGAGTCAAGAAATTCACTTTCCAATGAACTTTCTGAATGTGAGTGGAAAAATAACTGCCTATTAGATCCCATTTCATATGGCACATAAGCTTACATAATCAGCTTTGCACACCTTTGATATCTGCACTGAACAGAACATTCTGAATAAGAGTAGTCTTGTTCTTAAAGCTGGAGTTAAAATCCTATACAAAGTCTGACATTTATAATGAATAAAAACCACAGGGAAGAACAAAGTAGAACTGAGAATTATGTCCCTTTGGAGTCACTAAATACATACCAAGCCACGTTTTTACTATCTATAAAATTTGAATAATATCTACTCATAGTGTTGGGGGTGAGCATTAAGGGAAAAAATAAGTATAAGAGCTCCTTGAGAACTAAATCTTAAGGTTGATGAGATTGGGAACTGTGTATATCATACTCAGCATCAGGAATGTAACAGAGGCTTACTATGATCATCTTGTAGTCCGTATTACATTTATTTACAGATTTTCCTCATCTCTGCTTTTATACTCTAAGTTACGCTGTGGGCCTGTGTAAAAGTTTAATACATTTTTCATCCTTTGAAGTACTTTGTATACAAAGCAGACAATATATGTTCTGATTTTATTTGATTCCTCAAATCAACTGGATATAGGTTATGTACCTAAGTGTGTGTATATGTGTGTGTGTGAGTGTGTTTGCATATACACGTGTGTTTGTATATATTCCCTAAGTGCCATTTCTCAGTATTCATCTAAATTATACTAATCTGATATGACTGAAATTTTTCCAAAATCTTACTCTGTGCAGGGTTCCTGTTGCATGCATACATAGCATTCATGTGTTCCTTTGCCCATCTGAGAATCGTATCTAGCCAAACAACTGGCTGAAGTCTAGAGAGTTTGAACAGGGTGTCATGACTGTGGAAGGAGGAAAAGAGGAGACACCATGGAAAAAAATAGGTCCTCAGTATTCATTTGGGAGTAGAAAAGAGAGCAGTTCAAGCGAATTATACAATGCGTTGCCAAGACTGAGATGAAAATGCATAGGTCTTGAGTATTTCCATTGGTCATGAGATAAAGGGATATTCAATGACAGGCACCCTATTTCCTTTACAGTGTCCTACATATTCCAACTAAAGCGTCCACATCTTTGGATTTTCTATCAGAATTCAGTGAATTCAATAAAATGGTTCAAATTACCCTTATTTAGAAAATATATTTATGGTTTCAAAGTTCTCATCTCAAATTCTTGTACCAGAAGGGAAAACACACTTGAACTACTCAGGCTGGTCAGGTATGCTGAAATTTTTCTTCAGGAAGTGCTATTGAAAATATGGTCACAACTGATTCTACTTGCCGGTCTACTTAGTGTTAAGTGCAACTGAAATGTTCTGGACTCTCCTGACTGGAATGCCTACTGATTACTTAAACAGTGTTGGTTGCTAGGAGACAATTACCCAATTGCTAGGCTTTCTGCAGTCTTGTCTCCCAGAGCTCTTGAAAACTGTCCACATATTTGTCCCAGAGCATTTTGGCAGCATCCTTCTGCACCTTCTGCTGAAAGCCAGTTAATTATGAGTCTTGTAAACTTAGGTCTTTCAACCACCTGCCTTTATAATAAATGCAGCCCACATGCTTGGACTTGAATAGCATCATTTGGAATAACTGCTGCTTTTCCTTCCTTTAATTTACTTCTCTACAATTCTCAAATCTTCATATTAGGCAATCACCATGGACCAGTATCAGCGATCAAAACTGAAGTGGGAAAGCAATGGAGCATATAGCCAGGTTAGAAGATTATTTGAATTACCAGGAAATTTGCTAAAATGCCTCAAGATTTCACGTCAAGGCTAGGGAGACACCTTCTCAGGACAGCAGACAGAGAGAGAAGTTGCGTGTTGCAGCCAATCAGGAATGAGTCTGGTTACAGTCCCTGCCACGTGAGGACTCTAAAGACAACTTTTGTCCTTTGAAAGATAAGTTGTTTTGCTTTCTATTGGCCAATGCCTCATCTTCATTGTGTTTTTACCTTTTCCCTTATTTGGTTGCACAACATTGCCCATGTTTCCGTTCCTACTTATGGTAGGGGTGGGCAGCTGAGGGCTCCTGTTTTAAGTGTTCATGTCACTATGGCAGGCAACCACCTCTATTTTTGTATTTTATTAAACTGGCATAAAAGGCATTGCAGAAAGCTTTCCCTTTCTTAAGGAAAAATATTCATTTAAATATTGGCTTTTTCCCCCCCATTTCGGATGCATCAAAGGCCATTTTGAAAAAACAAAATGAAACAAAAAACCCTTAGTTTTTGTTTCTCCCCCCAAGTCCATCTACTCTTTTGGTGCTCAGTATTTCTTTTCTGATACACTCTTTCTTGGGGACTTAGCCAAGGAAACCAGCTAGGAAGTCTGCTGCTTGTTTAAGGATGCTCCACCCATGATTAATCTGGGAACTAAGGGCCTCTCAGTAAAGCCCAAGGAAAGCCCCTGTAAGACGCCCAGCATTCGTGTGTTCCTGTTTAGGATGAACTCTGCTCTCACCATCATTCCTCTCCTTCAGGCATACTTAAGAATCTTTCTTCTCACACTGCAAGACTCAAGTTTTCTCTTCTCAAGTCTTTGATTATTTGGGATCCTACTCCACCTTTTCTTTTTTCTTCTGAAACTCTCCAGACGTGGCCACTTTGCTGTATTCTGTTCTGGTCTAACTTTAAGAGGCTCGACCACGATGCCCTCTTGAAAAGCAAGAGGTACCACACAGATGTGACTGGGGCTCAAACAGTGATGCTGACTAGTTGGCCTTGTCAATGTGGAGAGCCAGCAGGCACCACATCACATGGTTTTGCCACTATTACAAAAGCTTTGCTCACTTTTTAGTAGCTTCTCTGGGCGTATTTGTACCATAGCCATCTCCCCACTTGCTCTGGCTTTACAACCACACTTCTGTTCATGACATATAGTAAAAACTCCTAAGTTCCATCTACCGGCCAAATTAGAGTCATTAAAAAAACCTCCGTACTTCTAAAAATTCCATGCATTTCACAAAGCATTCTACTTCAAATGGTAACCATTTGATATGTATTTTTAAAAAATTCAGATAAACCAAAATAGTTTTAGATATAAACACCGTGGGTTGACAATTGAAGTTATTTAACTCTTCTACTAACATTTTCTCCTGGTGACCTGTTTTGACTAAATACAAGTGATAGCATACAAAACTCTATACCAACACAGACAAGGTCTTAAGACATACACCAGATATTGAACTCCCTAACAAGGAGCTTATATACCTTCAGCTGTTCACATACAACTGACAGGCACTTGGACACAGACGTGGACATGCACAACCAAGCTGCTCTGCAGAAACATATCAGGGTAGATCCAACAGCCAAGAACTCATATGTGCCTGTCATATCATGGCCATGGCTGATGGGCCAGGGATCATACATGGATAAGACATGATTTTTCTACTTTTTTGGTGTCTGGAGGGCATACGCTGTTACCTGCTGTCTTTGATAGGCAGAGAAGGTTCTTTCCAGGTCTTCAAGATCTAGAAGCTTGAAGACTTTTGTATCATCAATTTCGGTCCATACTGTTCCTTCCAGTTTGTTCTAGAAACATCAATGTAATAAGTGCTATGGTTTACAGTTATACATAAAAAGAACAGGCACGGTTATTCTTTAAAAAGTGCTTCTATCCCAAATTTTTCAGTCTACCAGACACTCAAAGTGAGCAGGGTTTCAAACAATGTGTCGTTTATTTCACAAGCTTTATCACTTAAATATCTGAGCTAGTGAGAACCCTGAGTCCACACTAGAAAATGAAATCATTTAACAGCCAAGGTTGTTTTCCCTTTCAGTGACAACACAATGAGCTGCTAATGCTATCCATTAGAGGGAAAATTGGAGCAAATGGCTTACCTCTGGCAGTTTAGACCAGTTGAAGGATTTCAGGGCATTTGTGGGCTGAGGAATGTTTTTCTTCTTGAGTGCCAAGCCCATTGGAGCACCAGGAGGTGGCATGATTCCCCCTAAGGGAGGAGGCCCTGGCGGAGGAGGAGGGCCACCTGGAGGGAGGGGAGGTGGTGGAGG
>NW_016107398.1:680093-686370 GCF_001604975.1 Cebus imitator | reverse complement strand
TATTTAAGGTCTGCATCATCTCTTCCTTCTCTTGAGTCTTGGCATCACATTCTCGTTCTTTCTTTTCCAGTTTCTGTTGTAGCTCATTGTGCTCTACACATGAAAACAATTGTACATGAAAATAGGAGAGTCTTTAAAGCTGAAGCATTTTCTCTAAAAAAAAAAAGATTGACTGAGGATGATAGCAGAGATTATGAGGATCTTTATTAGGTAAAAATTATTCCTCTTCTCCATCAAAGGAAGCAACTCAAGGGCTAAATGATGTTTGTGCTTGCAGTGGGCTTCGGATGAACAACATTATTAACTATGTTCTGTAAGAGACTTAAGAGACTCTACACTCAGAGTTCTAAGTGTAAAACAAAAGTTTGAGTGATTACTGGTGGAGGAGAATGGTACCAAAGTTCATTCAAATCTTGTCATGAAAATGGTCCTTTAACAATACTAGGAAAAAATAAATATTCAAATGGACTCTTCGCAAATTAGAAATGAGACAAAGAGAAGTTCAGCTTTTATGAGTTAGGTTTGCCAGCTCACCTCCACCAGCAGAAGGGCTGGAAGGGAAGGTCTCATGTGTGAGGAAGAGCTGCTGCCAGACCCGGGGTTTGTCCCAAGAGGGACTCATTTCTCCCCTCTCCCCTCAGAAGGCTACTTGATGTATTTTATACTTTCAGTAAACAATTATTAAGACATGTGAAAGCAAATGTTATCATCTCAGTATTAAACATCTTAAAGGGAGTGGTGTCAGCGGAATGCTAGAATCATGGTAATACGGAGGAGAAAAATATTGACTCTCAGCTGTAGTTTTACTGACTTCCTCAATCCTGCTATAATAAAACAGCACATCCAATTCAGCATAATGCTTATTCACATTGCCAATGGATATAAGCTTGCTGACAGGAGTGATGAGTTTTGGAAAAGAGAACGAACGAAGTTTAGGCTGTGGATTTTTATTTCAAATACGTGGCCCTAATTCCTATTCTTTTTATATCAATAAATCCACTAGAGGTATAACCCACTGGGGCAGAGCTATGCTAATAGAGCTAGTCTCTATTTCTGAATTTGATAACACTTTTAAATTCTTGTTTTCTCTCTGACCTTCTCTCTCCTGAGTTCCCCAAAATCAGAGTTTACAGGGAGGAGTTCAAGCCACTAAAATCCCTGGATTTTGCCAGCCTTGGAATTAAAATAACCAGCAATCCACTTCTACCACTCTATGATTGCTTCCCTAACTTCTCCAGAAATATATCTAAAAATGACCTCACTATATCCCATTTTCCTTCTTTTATCTCCATTTCACTCTTCTTTTACAATTTCAGGACTAGAAACTTGCCTTCCTCTCACTCAGGGTTGGCTGTGCCTCAGAATTATCTGAGAAGTTTTAACATTTCAAGACTTCCCAGACACTATTCCAAGAAGTCTATTTTGTAGGTAGGCGAAAGGGCTTGGGAATGTGCAGTATTTAAATGATCCTTAGATGATCATGATATATGCCAGGTAGGAAGCTCCAACCTAAAGGACTCTCCCTACAAATGGTACCTGTTTACCACCTAGTTACTAAGATTTTATTGAGCACTTCCTGGGTGTGCGGCCCTAAAGAGAATTCTCCCCAAATATTCTCTACCTTTTAGGTCCATAGAACTTCTGTCTCCTTATTGCCTTTTATCATTGGACTACTATGTGCCCTCTTTAATACAATTTTGTCACCTGAAGCTTCCAGAAAAAAAAATTAACATTTAACTAGAACCTTTCTTCTTTTAGCCTCTACCCATAACTACACCTTAAAACATCAAAATAACCTGTTCCTCCCACTGACATTGGAGATTTTCTTTTGCATCATCTCAGCCACCTGAATCCTGCAACAGTGGCTATCATTTGTTGTGCAAGTAGCATGTGCCTTACACTACACTAACGTTCCTGTATTTGTTGTGTCATTTAATCTTCACAACCACACTGTGAGTTAGGCTTAATTCTCAGGTTGCAAAGGTGGAGACTAGGGGAGAAGAGAAGAGATGACTTAGCCTATCCACACAGTGAGTCAGGGGGAGAGTTGAGACTCAGACCCAGAACTCAGCACAGTGCCTGACATACAGGCATTCAACAGGCATTATTCACTGAATGAATAAATGAATGAATGAATGAAAGCTTACATCCTAAGTGCTCTCCTCAACTTGCACACTTGAGTGTCCATATTCTAGAGTGTATTCCTAAAATATTCACTCATTGACCATTTTTCTCTTTGGTTTAATCTCTTTACCCTGATTTTTAGTCAATGTTTCTATTTTTGTAGCAGTTTCTGAAATTTATTTTTTAAAATGCATGGGTAATATCACTTATTGAGAGCAATCTGAATACATATGAGGAACTTGTAACATAACAGTAGTTAGTTCACATTTGGTATTTTCTGGTATCAGTTATGGCCCTGCTTTTCTGCTCAAGGGAAACATGATGAGAGAAACGGAAATGCTTAAGCATCTCTTGGACCTGCTTTTCAGCACATTAAATATTGGGGTGAGTGCTATTCAATTTCATTGGCTGTGGGTGAATAACTTGGACAAGGAAAAGGAAGTCAGTTAACCAGTATGGTGAGAGCATAGTGGCTCGCAGTACAATTGTTTCCACAAAGGGGCCAACTTCAATTTGCTAATATTTTAAAACAGGAAGGAAAATGATATACATTTCTCCATATGGCTAGCAGAATGATGGACATAAATGTCTCTCCTATCATTTGATGCTGAGAGATAATATCAAAGACATTCAAAATATACACTAATAGCTGGTCAGCTAATGATTCATAACACATATCTCAGCAATGGTCACTGATTTTCTAAATGACTTTTTTTTTTTTTTAATAATTGGTACCAAGTCAAGGTCAGAGAGAAAACTGGGTTATTGAAACCAAGTGACCTGTTCTTCTCTTTTAAAATTTTGGATAATCCCTCATGTGCCTTATTGTATTTCTTAAAACCCAGTATGCTTTAAAGAGCCATTATGGAGTAGGGGAAGGCTTTGGATTATTAGTAGTTAGGAAAATTTGATTTAATGAATACCGAACAGCAAATGCTATAAGCTTTTCAAAACATTTACGTGATTATAATAAAAGGAAAAAATACTTTAGAATCCGCATGACAACTAAAATAGCTCAATTTAAGAAACCCAGTGCAAATGCCCTTAAAAGATAGAAAAAGGCTGCTTGAACCAAAGTCAACAAGAAACATCAATGTAAATTTCCAAAATATATGGAAATCAAGGTCACCCAATAAACAAAAGCATAGCCTCTTCTCTTGTTAGGGCCTCATCATTTACCTTTTCTCATTTTTTCCGCTTGTTCTTTCCACTGCTTAACTTCATTTTCATTAACCAACCTGTGTAAGAGTTCAAGGAGCATTTATTACAAAAAATATAAACGGTCCACTGCAAACTGCATTCTCCCTAGGTACAAAAATAGTCTACTGCAGAGAAAATCCTCAGCGCATGCTTGAAATCCATTTAAAACCAGATGTTACTTAGATATAGTGCATGTGTATAGTAACTCATATTTGACCCCTAGAACATTTCAGCTCTCCCAGTTGTTACTCTGAAATAGGATAAATATCTTACATTGTCACCATTATCTCACAGGCAGCAGAATAAGAAGAGACTTACATTCGTACGACATTCTTAATATTAAAGTTTTCCAAAGGTGTGGAGTCAGGGTCCTGTCCTTTGTCATTCTGGATAACTATCTGCTGTATAATTCTATCTAGTAGTAGCCAGTACTGAACAGTGTTGCCACTCCTCTTGTCTAAAAAAGAAGAGAACAGTGAAAGAAAATGCTCAAGTTGTTTCTAAGCTAGGACGAATATTTGTCAATAGCGGTCACCCTTCAGAGCCACAGAACCAGAAAGATGTTTACAACATCTGCACCAATGCTTCCCATAGTGTATGGAATTTTGACATGCAATGATCATTAATGTGATTGAGAGTGACCTTCTATACCTTTCTAAACAGGTTGTAAGGCATATTTTTTATTTTTAAAATCAAAATTTTGATTCATTAAAAAAATTTTGTAACACCCCTTAAGCTGTACAGACACACATTCTGGGCTGGCATAAAACAAAGGCTTGGAATCTCTGGTGTGCACCGAATGTAATCAGCACTGTTCAGGAGCCAGAACCCTTCGGACAATGTCCAAACATTCAGAAGCACACATGTAAGTCACAAACACACTTACAAGGCATTTGGAGGCAGTGGTGCAGGATGGACATGAAATGCGGGTAAGCTTCACTATGAGTCAGCCTCTTCCTGGTCAGCTCAAACATCTGAGTTGCACTTTTTGTGTCTATGTGAACCTATTTTGCAGGAAAAAGAAATCAAATCAAACATCTAAGTTCTTCAATTCCCCCAGTGTAAAATAAACTTAAAGCAAACAGAAGCTAATCCTGCCACTTAGATAACAAAATAGAGCTTCAATTTTGCTTTTAGGTTGCATTGGTCCATGTGAACTCTACAGCACATATTACAAAGAGAAATAATGTGAACTGATAAGTCAAACCAGAATAACTGTAAGCATATATACCAGTTCAAATCTTTTGGCAAATTCTAGTTCATCTTCATTTCGGAGCATTTCAAAAAAGTCTAAATGCCTGAAAAATAATGAAAGAAATATTATTAAGTAGAACATCCTACAAACACAGGTGCACAGTACTGAGGACATGAATACTAAGGTTTTTCCTGACTTTTCAGAGATATCTCAAAAAGAAACAATGGAACAAAATTTGAATGCTTCAACTTAACTATGTTCTTTCTAAGGAAAAAAGACATCACCTGAGTGAAACAGATTACAATAAGAGAAAAATTTTAAAGTCTAGGCTGCCTAGCATATAGTAGGCAATTACTAAAACGAAATCTAAAAACAATCAAGTCCAAATTCCATTCATGGATTCCCTTTACAGGAAAACATGCCCATAAAACTACACTTAACTTCCAGCTGAATTAAAGATCACAAAACAAATGATCATGCCATTCATTTATTCAGTCATGTATTTATTGAGCACCTACTATGTATTCTATACACCCAGGATGCATTTTATGAAGACAAACACATCAGGGTAAAAAAAAAAAAATTGAAAATGGTGGCAGATGAGGTGAATAATGTACACACAGTGGTTAGATAAGGTCTCTCTCCAGGGAACTAGGGAACAAACAATTTGGACATCTGGGAAAGATCTTCTGAAGCTGAGGAAATAGCAAGTGCAAAGGCCCTCATGCAACAGTGTTTTTGATATGTTCACAGACTATCAAGGCGAAGAGCATGCTGGAGTATATGAATATAGAGGAGAAGAGAACAGTGGTAGAGAAAAGCTCTGAAATCAAGTAGGGATAGCTTAGAGATAGTAAAATGATTGCAAACGAGCAAATGAACCAGCAGTGGAAATTAACATTCACAGAATGCCTATCAAAGGGGCTAAGTGATTCCAAAGGTTTTATAGTCAATTTTTACAATACTTCTGGAAAATAACTGTCATTATCATCATCACCACCAGCGCTTATTTTTTTACAGGTATAAAAATAGCAAAATTCAGAAAAATGGAGTAACTTCACCAGGATACACAGGACATACGAGGCAGGACTAGGATAAGATATGAATTCAGGTCTAACGCCAAAACCCACATTACGTTTTCTACATAATGTGCTGCTTCCCTCATCAACGAAGTCTTACTATAAAAATATCATTAGCTGAACTAACATTCTGGTACAAGCTCTTTACATTACAGACAGGGCACAAGTAACCACAGGCCAGCACTTGATGAGGCATTGCATTACAGATGGAAAACACAGAAACTTTCTCACATCAAAACAGTCTGACTTACCTATCTAATGTTGAATTTTCATGTTCCCTTAATTTATCTATTACGGGTTGAATTCCTAACATCAGAAATTCATAGCGAAGATGAAGTCTGAAGTNCCTATCTAATGTTGAATTTTCATGTTCCCTTAATTTATCTATTACGGGTTGAATTCCTAACATCAGAAATTCATAGCGAAGATGAAGTCTGAAGTCCAAACTCTCCTGAAAGTAAAAGGGCAATAAAATACATATTTGTGGTTTTTAGACTAAATAATAATTATTTTTTATAAATTATTCTTTACTAATAGATTTTTAATTTATAGTAGAAGGTTCTTACCACTCCTGCTCCTTGGCTGAGCACCGCGTTAATGAAGGACATGATTGCAGTCTTGAGACTCACTTCATCTCGATACCGCCCAGTGCTTTTATCCAAGTCGTTAATTAACGTCT
>NW_016107398.1:668242-679603 GCF_001604975.1 Cebus imitator | reverse complement strand
TCTCATAGTCCATAGTCTTTAGAAAGTTGAGGATACATGACAGGCCATCCAAGTCGATGAATCTGGTTACAAACCTGTCGTGAAGAGAAGTACACCACACTTAAGTCCCTTTGGGGTTTTATAATAGCCCCTAATAGAAAAATCCTGAGGGTGGGGGAAAGTAAGATTTCGTTCCTGAAGTCTTACACCGATAAAGTCTTTTTAATGCTCTGCTGCTTCCTTGGCACAGACCCAATGGTCAGGTCTAACCAAAAGTGTGGAGAAAAAAAAGAAAACAAACAAAAACCTCCATTTGTGATAAACACATCTCAACAAGTACAAAGAACCAACAGATCACATGCTCATAAAAAAGCAAGAGAATACTCAGAATACATATCTTGTCTTAGGTTAAAATCATTTGCAGATCCTGGGTTATTTAGCATATAGTTTCAATACCCCAACCCACCCCCCATTTTGTTTTTAAGAGAGACAAGGTCTTTCTCTGTCATAGCTCACTGCAGCCTCGAACTCCTGAGTTCAGGTGATCCTTCCACCCCAGTCTCCCAAGTAGCTGGGACTACAGGTACATGCCACCATTCTCAGTCAATTTTTTCTTTTTAATTTTCTTTAGAGACAGAGACTTGCTATTTTGCCCAGACTGGTCTTGAACTCCTGGCCTCAAGCAAACCTCCTGTCTCAGCCTCCCAAGTAGCTGGGATAGTGAGTGACAATGTCCGGCCATGCGCTTTTATGTTGACTGCTGAGGCACTTGTAAGTGCTGATCGCTGACCTAAACGCCCTATTAATGAAAGTCAAGAGCTTCCTTACATTCCAAAATATTTGCTTGACGAACAAATGATAATCTATATCCCAAAAATTTTATTAAAAAACTATTCTCTTGTATGACATGCTACATGGAATCTCATTATTCCATGTACATGGAATAGAATAATAAAGCAATACTTATGTTGTATATTAACTTTATTAATATTTGTTACACTTAATGTTAAGCTAATCAATGAGAATAACTCACAATACATATGTATATATTAAAGCCACTGAAAAGCTCAGAAGTAACATAACCTGTTTACGTGATAAATTTTCCAAAGTTACTTAGCCTTGGATATTGATCAACATCTGAGAATACAGAACACACTGACAGAAACGCTGACAGGATAGTCTAGATCTCAGTCATATAACTACACAACATTTTTCATGAATCAGACTTTTCTAAGTTTTCATTTTATAGTCAAATAAAGAAAGGGAATCTTTATATTCTAGGCTTTTCACCCAACCACATGACCCAGCTATAGCCAAGCTCATTAAACCAGTTGGCTTCATTCATAGCACCTGTGCTCATGAAATGTACATGTAAGAACCTCAACACGTCACCAAATCCTACAGGCATTAAAGGAAAATGAAAGTGCAGGAGGCACACCAGAGAAGCTGATTATCAGAGAGGAAATGAATCACTATTGCCAGAAAGTCTACCCATCTTAAAAAAATTAGTTGTATTGAGAAATAATTCACATGCCGTAAAATTCACCCTTTTAAATTGTACAATTCAGTAGTTTTTAGTATATTCACAGAGCTGTGTGACCATCAACACTATCTAATTTTAGAACAGTTTAATCACCCAAAGAGAACATTTTCCCCACTTCCTCAGCTCCTGGCAACCACTAATCTACTTTCTGTTTCTATGGATTGGCCTATTCTGGGCATTTCATATAAATAGAATCATACAGTATGTGGTCTCCTTTGTTACTGGCTTCTTCCACCTAGCATATTTCAAGGTTATTTCATGTTGTAACATGTATCAGCACTCCATTCCTTTTTTTGTAGCCAAATTATATTCCATTTTGTGGATATATAACATTTAATTTATCATTTCATTGGCTGATGGATATATGGTGGTTTCCACTTCTTGGCCATTATGAATAATGATATGAACATTTGCATACATGTTTTTGGGGGACATGTCTTCATTTCCCTTGGCTATATTCTTAGGAGTAGAATTACTGAGTCATATGGCAACACTGTATTTAAAATTCTGAGAAACTGTTAAAAGCCTTTTCAAAGTGGCTTCACCATTTTACATTCCTAGCAGCAATGAATGAGGGTTCCAATTTTTCTACATTCCTGCCTACTAATTTGCCATTGTTAAAGTCTCTGTCTTTTTTATTTTAGCCATCCTAGTGGCTGCCTGTATACCTTTTAACAGAAGAAAATAATTTTATTAAACGTTAATGATTAAAGTATATTACTCATGGTTTACTCATGGTTTTAACTTAAGACTTACTAGAAGGTTTGACTATTGCAGAAAAAAGGAGGGAAAAAGGAGAGGAAAAAAACCATGCTAACCAGGGAAAATTACCTCATTGGTTTTGTCCTCAGTGCTGTCTTCAAACTCTCTATAGTTTTACTTCTCTCTTCTTCTTCTTCCTTCTCTAAAGCCAGCAGAGATTTTCTCTGTGCAAAGAAAACAGAAGTCACTTCTTCAAATTCTATTTTTTAATTACAGTACAAACAAGACAAACCTAAGATTCTTTGTTATTATCACTTTAAATATAAATAATAAATCTATAATCAAGTAAGCTAGGTCCTTCAAATTCTAAATAAAGCTTTAAGGAAAAGTTTAGAAATCTTAGTAGAGACTATGTTGCCCAAATGTTTGTATAACTATTCTACACTTACACTTTGATGTAGATATTACTATTTGTATTTGATAGAAATAAGATTGAACCTGTAGTTGAATACAACATTCTGGCAATTACATCTGAGTAATATAGTGAAATATGAAAAATTATTCATATTGATCCTAATTCAAGAATGGCAAGCTGTAACACTTTCAGGGAACACCCAATTTGGTGGGTTCAAAAGATGTGAGCTGTATGACATGTAGGATACAAGGCCACAATTTCAAGTTCTGCAAATCTCAAGTCCCAGAGTCTGAGCAATTATCACATTATCAAAAAGGAGGTGGGCAGCAGTCCTCCCACACTACCATTCCTATTCCTCAGCCAAAAAGTGTAATCAAGATGAAAGGAATTTTGTTACATCAAATCATTTTTTAAGAAGAACAATTAAATTGGAGCTATTACTAGGATAGGCAATTCCTTTAGAGTAAAGGCTTGACTTCTAGAAATGATTCACCATCATTTAGAAATCAGAGTGTGAGTCTGAGTGAGAGAGAGTGTGTGTGTGTGTGTGTGTGTGTGTGTGTGTGTGTGTGTGCGCGCGCGCGCGCGTGTTTCTATGCAGGGATCTGCTAGAGCAGTCCTTCTCAAACTTTAATGTGGATTTGAAAATCACCTGAGGATAGTCTTAAAATGTGGAGCCTGGTATGTCTGGTTTGAGCCTGGTTTGGGGTGAGGTTTGAGATATTGCATTCCTGACACATATCTAGGCAATGCTGATGCCGCGAGAGCAAGGTTCTATGTAAGATTGCAATTATTATAAAATTGTGAATGCCAGTAAGGTGTCTAGTCTTTTCCATTCCCTTTCACTCAGTGATCACCTGGTTGTACTAAAGTACCCCCAATCTGATGACTCCATTCACTTTCACTCTGTGATCATCTGTCTGTACTAAAGTACCCCCAATCTTATGATTCCAGGAACGTCCACCATGGAGCTCCCAGTCCCTGTTCTTCATCCTATTCGGAACACATGTTGTCTAGTTTCAATCTTTTTACCTATTACAAATTCTGACAGAAATACTTGGCTAGGAAATAGATTGGGGTAACTGTATTGAAAAAGAAGAGCCTGACTCATATCCATGAGTCTCAATGATCCAGTCATGGCTTTTCTTTCAGGACCATAAATCATCAAGGGTGACAATCAATAGTATCAGCATTAAGTAACTAAATGTTAACTAAAACCTAAATATGATTTCATAATGAGAAGGGTAAAGCTCAAAGCAAAATAAATATAACACATCAGTATCATTTACGGCAACTGAAATAAAAGCCAAGACTGTTATTGTTTCTGCTAAAGTTGTCCTCTTGCTGGTGATGCTCCTGGACAGCTGTCACCAGGGGATGACGAGGAAGGAAGCTGTGTGCAGAAACAGTCAATGAATTCCCCAAAGCTCCCTGAGACCCATCCCCTGGAAAATTCACACAAATCCAGCCAAGAACGTTTAATCTCCAATGACACAGCTGAACTCGTTCGGACTCTTATGCAATCACTTGGAATCTGTAGCTCAGAATCAAGCCTTTTATGAATATCATTCCTTGTTCCTAAGCTTAATGACACAAAACTATCCCCAAATTAAAGACTATACATTTTATTGTGAGCCGCAGGTACAAATAAAAATGCATGTATTTAGCCTTTTAGAAATTTTGAAGAGGGTGGAACATTTGAATAGCAGCAGACTATATTAAGTCTCTCCATACTAGAGTTGGGAGATTTATGAAATGTCAAAGAAAATTAAATTGGAACTTCCTTTCCCAATACTGTGTAAGGAACATATAACCTTTCTCTCAAAACAGAAGAGACTACAACATTTTCTATGTGTGATATATTTAGGCTTGGGTCTGAGATTATATTTATTGGGTTGACGTAACTGAGGACATATAGCTGAACTTGTTCTAAATGTGACTTTTCAAAACAAAATAATTTATAAGAAGTTTCAAGCTTTCAAGCCTCACATTTGGGAAGAAGGTTTAATTTGCAACTTTTAGTAGATAAGGGAGATGCCTACATTTCTGAAGATGACTAATATGCCAAATATCTAGTATGTACAGGCTTTGTGGAAGTTTCGTTGAATGCTCTATGTCCTTACTCAATACCTGCTCACATGAGAAGCAGGCAAGGACAAAGTACATCCTTGCAGAGGATCTTTCTGTTAAAGCTGCTGAGGTATACATTGGAACACATGGGTCTGACAGATATGGACAAATGTGGCCCAGAAATCATTCCTGCTGGGAGTCTGGAACTTAGCTCCTGATTGAATCATTTCTTTGGTGGGAAATCAGTAAGCCAGCCTACTAGGCATACTGAACTTCACCTTGAAGTCTTCCTCCTTAAGAATGCATGGAGAAGCCACATATAAAGAAAGCCCAGGTCCTTCTCGAACCTGTTAGGCTGCACTCTTTTATTATACTATTTTTCACTCTTTAAAAGCCAACAGATCACTCAGGGGTCCTTTAAAGAACAAAGCATTCTTGTAATGAGGCTTACATAAAGTAACTGAACTTGTTCCACAAAAGGCTGGCTTCACAGACTAGTAAGTGCTGCAGTTCTCAACCTGGACTGTTTATCAGACTCTTGAGGCATTAAAGAAAACAGATGCCTGTCCCATCTCAGAAAAGTCAGTCTTGCTAGGCCTGGGGGTGGGGAGAAGGTGGGATAACCAGGCCTCATTCACATGCCATAGGGTTTCAAAAACTGAGTTAGTGAGAGGCAAATTGGAAAGGAGTCTTTGGGCTCAGACTGATGGGTTTAAATTCCCAATTAGATGGCCACCTCCTAATTAGATAACCTTAAACAAGGTAACCTTTCTGGAGTTTCAGACTCCTTATCTATAAATAGCACTTACAGCATAGGGTGCTGGTGGGACCTCAAACATGTAAAGCACCTGTTATCCTGCCTGTCATGTGAGGCACACTCCAAAGCAGTAGTTGCTGCTGATTCTACAGACAATGGGTGATGACAATGTGGAAAAACGCCCCTTCAAGAATGCCCTAAGCAGAGAACCAAAGAGTCTAGCTGCTGGGCCATGAAAGGATTTGGAGGACTTGTGTACCTTTCTACTGCCCAGAGACAGTATCTCAGGATTTCTGCTGTGTGTTATCAAGAATTCTCCAGTATGGACATCAGAGGGATTAGCCAGAACTATGCAAGAAGGTGGTGGCAGTCACACTGTTGAGAAAAACAGAAAACCCAGCACAGGGTTTCTGGTCTCATCAGATCTCCTTACTCCCTGAAGTATGCAGGATTTTCGAGGCCTTATTAATTCATGGACTATTAATACCTTTTACCTTTGACCCTGGAAAGATGCTGCCTCAGTCCTAAAAGGAACATTAGAAAGCTTTCTTAGGTGTTTGACACAAAAAGAACAGCAAAGTCACTGACAATTTAATAGACTTGTGGTGCTCTTGGGAAGGATTTTGGATTAGGATCCAAACGCACAGTAGTTAAAACGTAGATCACTCAAGAATGTGGCAAAGAATTGTCCAAGGAGCTGGATGGAGGAGAGAGGAGGCTCCTAGAGAAGGGCCACCCACATGTTGGCACATCACCAGCCCTGTAGGACACACATGAACCAGGTCTACTCCAGACAAGGCAGGGATTATGTCGCTAAAGGACAAATTAATCTAACTGTCCTATACTTGAAGAAAGGAAAAATCCATATAGTACTTAGCATTTCTCCATTTACAGAAAAGAATTCATTAACAAATAAGCAACTTCTCTTGTTAGATATCAAACAATGCAGATTTAATTAGAAGGAGAAACAATTCTTTTTTTCCTAATAGCCAGGACCAAGAATTTAGAAAATCGCCTTTCCATGCAGGAAATATAAATGGCTCCAAATTATTATTGCTTAGGCAGATGTACAGAAAATCCCTGGTGGTCATCACAAATCTTATGCTCTGTTACCATAGTCATACAAATGCTGAGATCACTCTTTTCTCATCTTTGGCATTGTGTGAGATGCTTTGAAGAAGGAGGATTTGGTGGTTATTTTCTGTTCATTTCTGCTATGCTTTTAGACTAGAAATCCTTGGGAAAGAACTTACATAGTTTCTTCTATAATTTATACAGCCCTGTTCATAATAACCAGGCTGTTTATTATTCATTGTATGACAGCAAAAGAAGCATCTTCTAAGAATAAAAGCTAAAAGAGGAAGTTACTAAAAGTCAAGACCTCTAAAAGTTGGTAAACGTGTGAATGACTCACATATTCTAATCAGTTTTTAACTATTCCAGCAGGAGGAAAATGTTATGAGACCATTTAAAATGTTTGAGTGATAAGAAATTTATTCTCCATAAAGAGAGAGGGCAGGAAGGAGGTAGAAGAAAGTATTCTAGAAGCTATCATCTACTTGCATGTTATAAACACCAAGTTGAATATAACAGATTGACTCTTAAAATCATGAGTGTGCCCACTGAGAAAGACTGCATTCCACTGCGGGCAAGCTCCAATTCTTATCAACCATAATGAGATTTAAGCTATGGAGGCTCAAAGATTGATGACTTATTTTCTGCTGTGAATTTTAGCTGTGATGAATAGGTGCCCCTCAAGCTGCTGGCAATGCTGACATCATAGACATCCATGCAATCAGGATTCATATTTTGGACATTGAGAATATATTTTAAGCAATTACTGAACCCAAAATCCACGTACTAAAGATTTTCCAAGGACATCTCAGCAATATTATTATGATGCCTTTTCATTAAACCACTTACTTCATCAATTCCTGACCTATTATATGAGTAAAAGAGCACTTGGTCCACTGTAAAATCAAGAAGCCAGGGAATAACCAAGTTCTCAGGAAGAAAGAGAATGGGAGGAATATACTAAAGAAATCACTTAATCATATTATTAAAAACGGTATTAACTTTTAAAATAGTGCTGCCATAACAAAGCTCTGAGTGACTGGTAAGAGCAATTGCAAGTTAAAGTTGAACACAAGCCAGATTTCAGACTACATTTCCACTTACAACATTAAACTCAATTATATTTTAGTGTGTGCTGATTTTATTTAAAACATACTGGAAAAATCACTTTGCCAAGTACCCCTCCTACCCCCTTTCCTTTCTTCAGCATTGAATGTTTAGGATGGAAAGGTAATGACTTTTGATAGGTCATACTCAATCGAATTTATTGTGCAACTGTGTACTTTGTACTATGCTTGCATTTTAAACAGCATGTCAAAGAACATAAAAGTCTACTTACAGCAGCCATGGAATTGAGCTGATCAATGTAGAATTCAGGCCAACTTGTAGCTCCCTTGTTTTCTTCTTGTTCCTAAAAAGGGGGAAAAAAGTGACATATCACCCAACATACACACATAGCACCCAGAAACAATCCGACTTCCAGAGCACCCAGACAATGACACATTCAAGCCTTTAGAAGACATGAAGGTAGGACATATTTATTTTCAAATGTTGGCTTTAAATTATCGGACTGCCTACTTGACTAGGGTGGTCTTCGCAGCTCAATTTCCACAGAGAGTGCTGAAGTCTGAGTTAGGTGTGATAAGGGGACATTTTCTGAAGTGTGGATCAAGAAGAATTTAAGTGGTGTAAAGTTGTTATTTCTTCAGGGGGCTATGTTATACTGGACAGTTCTGGTAGACTACACATCTGGATGGAATCCATGAGAGAAGGAAACTTGCCTTAAAGGTAACCATTAAGATTCAGCCAGTTATTTACCAGACTTTTTCAGTTAGGATATTCAGACTCCAGCAAACAATAAAAACTTGAAGAAGGGTTTCAGTTGATGTGGCAAAAATTAAGTGCTGCTTCATATGAAGAGGCAGAAGACTGAAGCCTGACACTGAATGGAAGGTAGTAGAATGAACTGACGTTAGTCCCAGGCACAGCCCTCATGCTGTAACAGCTCAGTAGTTTTGATAGAAAAGAACCAAGTGGAAAAGAACTGAAATCCAACAAATTCAGGCACCCACTCCTAAACTGTCTCAGCCAGCCTTGCCTCTTATAGAGCAGGGTGACCTGGAGCCAGCCCCTAAGCCCCCCACACCGGGCTTCTGTGGATGGGAGATCTGTGTCAACCTCAAGTCAAATCTCAAAAAAAAAAAAAAAGCAGTTAGCAGTTGGCTGTGCCCTCTGCTCCACCTGAGCACTGAGCCCAGCAGAAGATGGCACTGTGGTAAGGAATGTCTAATGCATGTTTACACATCTATGTGGCTGTGAGTTACCCATGTGATCAAACAGACCTAAAAAGGAAAATTTTGGTTCTTTAACTTCACATTCAAAGAGCACCTGAATACAATCAATATCCCAACCCAGTGGAGAAGATGCTGTGCCATGTACACACAGCTGCTGTCTTATAACGAAGTAGTGACTACCTATTATGTTTTAACAACTCTTTCAGTAGAGCTCTATATCCTGATGTCAGAATCCCAACCCTCAAGAGAGTGGTTTCAAGGTGGGGCATTTAATTTCAGTCCTATATTATACCTAAAAGAAAAAAAAAAAAACGACTTTCTGTTAGCAAACCTTTCCAGACAGGTCTACAGGTGGATTAAAAGAAACATAATTTCAAAATGATTTTTTTAAGTAGTCACAACAAGGGGGTAAAGTAACTATTGCTTACAGTGCCTTAAAAGCTGGCAGTAAGTGATATCTCAACCCAGGCAGTTGTGTGAATTTCATCTGGAGATTGAATAAGCCAGATGATGGGGACTAAGGCTACAGCAGAGGCTTTGAAGTTGGACTGGATTACACTCCCATAGTTTCAAAACTTTTAGGAAATCTGATGAGTCTTTAGAAACAGGCCTTGATTATAATTTAACATGTTAATAAAATAGCTAGAGCAGTAGTATAAATGCTAAACCCTTCTTAACTCTTAAAAGGGAGTATCCAAATTAGCAAAACCCCACTCTCACCAATGTATTTAACAAGCCAAAACTCACAGTGATATTCAATGGTATTTGAACCTATAAAACAAAGTAAAAGGTGCCAGATCTCTCCATCCCCCCAAAGTAGGGCAAATTTCCAAAACTAAAACAAAATCAAGGCCCTTAACTGAGGCCTACAAGAGCCTGTCTGTTGTAAGTTTAATATTTAACAGTTACAGAACAGAGATCATTCTTAAAACTGAAGATTGGTACACAGAGAGAAATCTTTACAGTTAGGAAATGTTTTAATAATGCAAATAGATTAACAGCACATGTAGATACTGTCCTCAAAATAAGGGAAAGAAAGCTTCATTTTTATTTCACATGCATCTGCTCTGAGAAAACCAAACAAGCAAAAGTATGTGAAACTTTCTTGTAAATATACTAACTGCTATCACTGGGGGGTGATCCTCAGAGTTCTTCATTTGGGCAATGCATCTCCAGTTTCCCCTGCACAATACTGGTCCCTGCATGCATATGTGTGCTGCAGGAGCATGTGAAACTCCCACCTCTGAACCAAAACTCTCTCCTCCTACTTTGTGAGGCTGCTAAGGGTCTGTAGCTCTGTAGAAGCATAAGCCAGAAGGAGATGAAGGCAACTGTTCTCTGGCCGGAGGATACTGGGGGGATCTGAACACTAATTTTATTTCTGTAATCCAACTCTTCCTGTTTCCTTAGGAGGTTGATAGATACCTATAAGAGAATATTCACGGACAAGATTTCCTGCTGGATGCAATTCACCTTGATACTTTGCCTTTGCTCTCAGCTTGCACTGATTACTGTTTCAATCTGTTTTCTAGATTGTATACTTTGTTCCCATTATCCCAAATTCTGTGGATGGGAGAGCCTTTTGCTAGAAGAGAGGACTTGTACAGTACAAAGTATCTTCAAGAACAACGACTTTTTTTTTTAATATCCAACTCTTTTAAAAGATAAAGAAATATACTGTCTTTCTAGTTTCACCTCATTTCCAAATAGCACATTTTTCATTCCAAATTTCTGGTCAGTGGCTAGGAAAAAATTCTAAGAGATCCTTTCCCATCCTCTTTAAATGTACAAGGATGCATTTATTTTTCTCAACATCACTTTGCCTATAAGAATGAATTTTGCATTGTTTCTTAGTTCTCTCGCTCACAGAGGACCCCACTATCATCTCTATCACCTCCAAGATGACTGTGATCCACTTCTCTCACCACCAGCAGCACTTGAATCCTAAGTCACTCACTAGCTATGTTGCTCTTAAGTAACCTCTTTGTGACTCAGTTTTAGTTTCCTTATCTGAAATAGGTGCCTCCCACCTCATAGCATATTTGTGAGAACTTAAAAAGTTAATACAAATAAAGCAAGCACTGGGAAGAGTACACACAAAACATGCTCAATAAATGCTAGCTCTGATGATAATGATACTGTTTCAGAGTCTCCGGTTACGGCCATTCAGTGTCCTTGTAACTGGAACTGTAAACATCACAGCAACCAATTTGGAAGTAAATTTTGGTAGTAACTGTTCACATTTAAAATCCATATAGCCTTTGATCCTGTAAGTTTACGTTCAGGAATTTAGCCTATAATTACATGTTCACACTTGCACAGATATATAATCATGAAAATTTTCCACTACAGTGCTGTTTGAATTAACAGAGTATACCAAAGGGGAGCAAATCTGTAGAGAGGGGCTGGGTGCAGTGGCTCACACCTGTAATCCTGGCACTTTGGGAAACCAAGGTGGGAGGATCCCTTGAGGCCAGGAGTTCAAGATCAGCCTGGAGAACATAGCAAGACCCGCCCCCCTCAAAAA
>NW_016107398.1:660432-668222 GCF_001604975.1 Cebus imitator | reverse complement strand
TAGCCAGGCTTGTTGACACATGCCTGTAGCCCTAGCTACTCAGGAGGCTGAGGCGGGAGGATTGCTTGAGCCTAGCACTTCACCAGCCAGGGTGACATAGCAAGATCCTATCTCACATACAATAAAGAAAAAACAAGCAAATATATTTTTGGGGACAGAATGCTTCAGAGTATCATCTTTCCCATCTGTAGGGAAAAATATGGATGTACTACACAAAAACATTGCCAGAAATATAAATAAAATTTAACAATGGCTACTTTTGGATAGCAGAAGGGAAGGTTTTTTTTTTTAACTTACAAACTTCTATACAATGCAAATTTTTATTTTACCAAGAACATATGCTATTTTTACATTTAAAATAGAAGTAAGTTCTAAAGCACTATGCATTGTTAGAATAAGAACTTTGCTTTTTCTGATGCTCAGGATGACATGGAATGCATCAAGACCCTTCGGCATCTGGAATGTCTCTGTCCTCTACTCCTAGGGCAGCCCTCCACCTCCCACAGCAAATAATTTAAAACATTTCTCTACTAATAGTCTTCTCTTACTGGATTTCTATTTTTAAAACTCACCATAACCTCAGTATCAGCTGTTTATGCAGAGAGAAACTCTGATTTGGGACAAAATTTGTGAACCCAAAGCATGCTAAAATTTGGTAAATTTCTACGCTCATATATTTAGAAATTTGTGTGACAATTTCTTGGTAGCAGCTGAAGTCTTCTGTTGATGTAAGTAAGACTCAAACTACAGTTAGAAAATTAAGTCTTTAAGGAAGAATAACTTCTTCTGAAATTAGCACAGGACACCACTTTCTTAATAGGATCATTTCCCAAACAAACAATAAAACATAAGTATTCGTGGAGTTTTTGTTGTTGTCGTTGTTGTTGTTTTCCAATTTAAGATGCTCTTGGTAAGTCCCAAAATAAGCTATGCAAAAGGTCAATCAATTGTTAAGGACATGCTCTGCGGTTGTTCACTAGACCACAAATCACAGGCTGAAGCAACATTCATTTGGTCAGCTAAAGCCATAAATCTCTATGTGTGCTGTTACGAATCGAGGAAGTTCTTAGATAATATTTGTCAAGGAAGAAAGACACACTCCTTAACTGTCTAGACTGGCTGAAACTCTTCTAGCAATGTATAATAATATTATCATCTCAAATACAGTGGAGATATACTAAGGTTTAACCAAATAAATGTCAACAGCAGAAGAGTACTATTTCAGTATGACACAAAGTAAATTTTATTGTGATCATTTTCATTACAGGGGAAAGGCAAATAATTACTAATAAAAACCTGTTCCGTTTGCAAAGAACATGCCATTAGAAACTTCAAGTTAACTGTAATCATATATAGAGTCAAAAAATTCTATCCACTGTTCATAAGCAAAACAGTCACCATGTTCATTAATTTGTTACTACTGGCCAGGCACAGTGGCTCACACCTGTAATATCAGCATTTTGGGAGGCTGAGGTGGGTGGATCACTTGAGGCTAACAGACTGATACCAGCCTGGCCAAAACGGTTAAACTCCAACTCTACTAAAAAAAAATAATAATAATAATAAGCTGGGCATGGTGGCACATGCCTGTAATCCCAGCTACTCAGGAGGCTGAGGCATGAAATAGCTTGAATTAGGGAGGCAGAGGTTACAGTAAGCCAAGATCGCACCACTGCACTCTAGCCTGGGCAACAGAGCAAGACCTTTTCTCAGATTTAAATAAAAAAAACAAAACGAAAAATTTGTCACTACTATTTTAGGTATCACTGGTCCAATTTCATATAGTAATAAACACAACAAATGTTAAATAAATTCATTATACACCTAAAATTTATATAGAAATCTAGCAGAAAAGGGCAGATAGGTCAAAATAGTTTTTCTCCATGATGTGTGGCATCTAAAAAAACTTTTAAGTCAGAAAATAGGTGCCAACATAAGACCAGGTCCAAGCAACAGGGAAAGAGGAGCAGAGAGTATGGAAGATGTAAAAATATTTGTGGGCAGCCTTGCTAATAATTTCTGCTAACTTCCTCCTCTGGCTCCTAACAGTATAAACGGCATCTTCTCAAAGATGGCTATGATAAAGTATGGAACAACCTGAAACAACCAAGGGTTGCAAACTTTTCCTGTAAAGAGCCAGAAGGAAATATTTTAGGCTTTGCAGACCACACAGTCTGTTGTAACTATTCAACTCTACAGCTGTCTTGTGCCAAATCAGCCACAGAGAATACTTGAATGAACAGGCAATGCCACAATTCAGTAACACTTTATTTACAAAAACAAGTGACTGGCCAGATTAGCCATGGACCATAGTTTGTCAACCCCTGTGTGCTAGATGAAGCTTGGCTCTCAAGATGGCTGGATTATATCAAAATCCTAACTTGGTCACCAACCATATTTCATGCATCAAGCCACAGCTATAAATTAAGATAAGCTCATAAAGTGTTTGGAATTTGCCCATTAACCTGAACTTTTTCTAGAGAAGCAGTGGCCTACCATGCCTGTGAAGTGTACTTTCTTGCCAAGCACCTTGATCCCTGAATCTACATTTAATCCTAGTTTTTGAAAACAGCATAGCATCATTAGGCCCTTTAAATCCTGATATTTGCCCCCAACTCTTTCCATCTTGCTCTTCCTTTTGAGAGCAAAAAAGTAGTAGGAGATTTAAAACTTGGAGTTTGGATAGTGTTGCTTTCCTCACTCCCTCCAATACCTAACTTTAACCCCTGGTGGTGGGCAAAACTATATTCTACATCTGAAGCTCACCAAAAGAAGGGCAGTTGGTTTCAGAAAATAATTCCTGTGCTGTCACATTTCAAGATAGCCATGTGGTCCCTGGGACTGCCAATCCTGGTTACATTTTTTGGCTACTGCCACAATTATATATCAAGTACATCTGTTGCCAAAATCCGCTTGGGCCCACACAAAGAATGATTACAGAACAGTGGCTTCTTCATCTGCCAGGAAATCCAACACCTCCTCCTAAGCCTCAGAATGTCAGTCATTTTTCTGGAAAGAATGATGACTTGCAATAACAGTGCAAGTCATGGAAGAAAGAGTAAACCTTCTTCTCCATTTTTCTTAATGTTTTAATGAAACATGTGCATGCTTTTAAGCAAAGCCATCATAGGATTATATAACTGGTCTTTGACCCTAGAGACAGCCTGGGCTGAGTTTCCTCTCACAGGGGTCCCTTATAAGGTTACCAGCAGGAGATCAATCATCTGCTCTTGAGAAGGCTTCCAGAGATCCATAATCTTTTGGAACTAGCACTCCCATGAACTGTTAAAAAATTCACCTGACACTGAATTGACAGATGTCCCCTTGTAACTTCAAGCACTTGTTGGCCTTAGTTTGGTCCATGGGAACTGCATGGAGTAAGTCTAATCTCTCCCATGAACAATGACGCAGCAAATATTTAAACAATTTGAATAAAGTGATTATATCCTCCCCAAACCTTCCCTTTAACAAGCCAGAAATTCTCTACTGGCTGTATAACACAAGTTTATCTTCCTCAATTCATAAACAAATCTCCAATTTTCCATAAGTTCATCATACCCTCATGTCCATTATTTGCAAGGATAACTTTAACAAACATAACTAAGCTCCTGTAAAAGGACTTTTTACACATATTTGTATTAGTCATTCACAATTCTAGACAAACTCTGAGAGGGAAGATTTATATCCAAAATGTCTCTCCAAGAAGAAACAGAACAAGCTCTCACTCCTCTGAGAGTCCTCACAGATAACATTTATGGCTTAGAATAAAAGACACGTCTCATTAAGTGGAGGGAAACATGTATAGTCCTTGCTTTGTAAAGTGTACATATTTTAACAAAGTTGGCCACAAACTAAACAGCAAAATGGGTTTTCTTATTATAAGATGGAGGATACTTCACCTCTAAAACATAAATCCAAGTTGACAAAATTGAAAATCCATGAATAGGACCTTGGCTTGCCAGCTGTCAAGAAATTTGGGGGGATGTTTGTTTTTCACACCTCTAGATGACTCTTGCTATCTCTGCTATTCACCTGTACATCCATCCATTCACATATCATAGGAATGTCTTCTATATATGCATATGAAGCCTGATACCTCCTCTGACCCCCAGGGCTCTGCTCCTTCCTTTTTTCTGGTTTATGCAGGTAGAAAGACTACTTGAGCCAATACAAAATGCCATGTTTGCCCAGAGAAAGCCTCTTGCTACCATATCACGTACTCAAAAATAAAATATACTTAAAGACTTCAGATCACTTAGAATCAGTTAGCTCCCTCTTTATCAATTCTCTAAGTTTAAAATTCCGTACTGGTAAAGAGTAATTTTTTAAAAGCATGACATGAATTCATGTCAAATACTTTACCAAACTTGCTAATAAATGAGAGACCTAGGAAGATATTACAACTGGTTCAAAGGAGAACCCA
The DNA here is from genome assembly GCF_001604975.1 of Cebus imitator. Taxonomy (NCBI): domain Eukaryota; kingdom Metazoa; phylum Chordata; class Mammalia; order Primates; family Cebidae; genus Cebus; species Cebus imitator. Next base: position 663,799 of record NW_016107398.1, on the reverse strand, counting down.
AAGAGTAGACTTACGATAAGCATCATGATGTTGCAAAGAGTTTACAAACAGATGCAAAACTGGCCAAGAGGGCAACATTTAATTGTATCAGACTCAATTTGCATTTCAGTGGATAAGAATCACTGTAAGTACCATCAGGTTTTTAAAAAAAATATTTACAGATTTGTGAAATAAGCCTGAGACAAAAGTAGAGATGACTCTGAAGAGTGCTATAGACAGGATATTTAGTCTGTCTGATATTTACTCCATTTCACAATAACTGTAGCTTAGCAAAATAAAAGATGCATGACTAGTATATCCTGGTTGAAGAAAACACAATCTATAAAGGTACAATGCAGAAGCCACACTGTGTGACTAACACTACTCCAGGCTCCTCACATCTAAATTACCTAAATGCCCAGGCTTTCCCAGAGTTCTTCTTGCTCAAGAACATCTATCTCATTCTGACCATTTTACCTCAATTCTGTCTATTTCTGTTGCCCTACCTGGGCTGTATAACATGGTTTCTATCTGTGCATCACTGAGTCTCATACTTGAGACCACTGGCTCCTAACCATTCCATCTCCCTTGGAAGACAGCACTTGGTCTTCTATTCCACCCCTCAGGAATTTGTTGGTTAAGTATCTGGTGTATTACTAAGTCTTTCTGCACTATTGATCAAAAAAAAAAAAAAAAAAAAAAAAAAAAAGAAAGCTGTGAACTCAATGAAGGTGGACCCTCCAGCCAGAAAAGAGGCTATATATACTCAACTGCTGCTCCCTAACAGTTTGGTCTAGAGCTGGGTGCCATGTTACAGTAACATACAATCTACTAAATCTCCCAAAGACACAGCAGCATTTTAAAATCTAAATACTTGTGTAGAGAGCCAAACTCTGTGGCAGCATTAATATTATACTGCTAAACATAGGGCTTCTCAAGGGCAGGGCAGGAGCAGAATTGTTTTCACTGAACTCATATCTACAATGCTGAATGGAATCTAAAAAGGCATTTGCTTTCCTTCTCATTCCTTTACTTACCCAACAAATAGTTATTGAATTCTATTAAATAATGAGCTAAGCACTGTTCTAGGTGTTGGAATACGTGAATAAAAGAACAAAGTTCCCTGCTCTCCTTGAGAGTTATCTGTGAATATCAGACATTTAGCAGATCCTAGACTTACACATTTCTAAACTTTAGAGTTGAGATGTTCTGAGAATATTCCAAGTTTACTCTGACAATAGGTTCTAAGTCTTTGCAAGTATAGCTACAAAGAAGTAGGCCTATTTAAACTCTTCACTCTCTTTTGCCATCATGTTAAAAAAAACAACAGTCAAGTATCATTAATTCTCCTTCCTTTTCTACCAAGCCCTGGTTTTTATCAATGGATCTTCTAACTTCAAGGTAAAGATACAGTGCAAGCATTCCTGAATTCCACTGGGAAAAATCCTTTGAGACATTTTGATAGTACAAAATGTTACATTAATATTTTCCAATATCACAAACTTTATTTACACTGGTAAAAATGTTACATTAATATTTTCCAATATCACAAACTTTATTTATACTGGTAAAAATCATCGAAGTTTTTTCAATGACTTGAATGAAATAGCACACAGCTGTTATTTTTGTTCTCCCCAGAATCACACACCCCAGAAAAGAAGAAAAGAGTGCCACTTTACAGAGACCTAGTCACCCTGTGGGGAAGAGCAGCAAAGAGAAAAGCAACAATATCACTGCATTTCTGTAAGAGTTCAGGAGCCCTCTGCTCCAACACTCTCTTCTTTCCTGAACGAGCCTCAGCTGACTTTACAAGGAGCAGGGGGGTAGTTAGAGGGGTTGTGAGGGAATGTGTTTTATATGCACCTGGTATATCTAAGAAAGCAGCCACAACTTTTACCTAGAACTAAGAACTGAGATTTTACAGTCTACTTCCCAAACTATGAGACACTTACTTTATTTATTTTAACAAGTCATTACTTTGGCAAAGCACTTCACAGCATGGCATATGACTGAAGCCTAAAACTCTCAAGCAGTACAACTCTAATATCTGAAACCAATTTATATGACAACTCCCCCTCATTCTCATGGCAAAGAAAAAGAAATATTCTCCAATTATTATTTTCAGAAGTGATACAAGTTCACAACTTCCTGCTGGCAGGCACTGTGCCTATGACACAAGAGTGGCAAGGACATAAAACAAATTATTCCTACATAGCTTGTTAAGAGCCAAATCTTTGATCCACATGTCACCATGGAGTGCTACAGACCCAGGTACAATGTGGTTCTGTTGGTTTGTAAATTAACGTACTTGGACATACATCGCTAAACCCTTATGCAGTGTGCAAATTCAATCAGCGGTGTCAATGGCCTTTGCTGTCTCACATCTTGCTACCACATTTGGGCTATGAGACCCACCTTTCAGAATGTCATAAAGCAGGTTTTGATGTTCTGTAACCAGCCCTTGGGAAAACAATCAAAGTGTGTTTATGATTTGCAATATAATGTTTAACACAAGGCTGTAACAAGAGAGGACCCTTTGGAAAACAGTAATTAAGCTAATAGGAGAATCAGGGGTAACAGTAAGCACATAAAGGCATATTCCATTCAGGGATGCGTCCTCAGAATGAGAAAAAATTGCTAATGCAACATTAACTGTCCCCGAGGAGAGTCAGAGCCCATTATAAACTCTACAATGTACCCCTGAATTAATGATGGCATTTTTGGCAAAAGAAAGAAGAAAAGCACTAGTCAGAAGATACCACTATATCGGAAACATCTCTATATGGAGACACAGCGAAGAACCTCTTAGAAATTGAGAAAACAAATGGGGACAGATAAAAGGATACTGCACAAGTAAATGTTGCTCTGTACCACACTGAAGAATAACAGAATTTAAGACACTGTAACTTAAGGGTGGTATTCTTTGGTAGACTCTCTACTCTAACCTATTTCTAGTGCCACAAATTACCAGGTTCCTAATGTGTAAGGAATTTTGAGAACCTTAAATTATAAGTATTAGTGGCATGTTCTAACTTATACTAGAAGCTCAAAGCTTCTTCCTACTTTTCAAAGAGGAGAAATTCTGAAATACACCAAGAATGAAATGATTCAATACTATTAAGTATGCTGGAGCTATTAGTTAAAAAATAAATACATATAGGAAACACACAGGAAAAGTGTTTTCTGTTCCTCTTTGATATATCTTCTAAAGGGGCCATTTCCTTCCATATTGATGTCTTTCATAATCCTATCACCTGGAGTTGGAGTTGGTGAAGTCATGCAGCCTCGGGGCAGTCTTTCTGTCAAAGTATGGGCCATTCCACCTGGAGAGTCTGCGGAGAACCAGAGAGAAGCTCAAGGGAAAGACATCTCCATTACTGGAGATGGG
>NW_016107398.1:641227-660418 GCF_001604975.1 Cebus imitator | reverse complement strand
GAATCTGACCATAATCTAGTGGCAAGAGGACCCTTTAAAGACAGAGATAGCAAATATTTGCCACATTCTCCATCATATGTCATGGCAGATGCTGCTATTTTTCTTTTCTTTTTTTTTAAAAAGGCTAGAGTGCAGTGGTACAATCTCAGCTCACTGCAACCTCCACCTCCCGGGTTCAAGCAATTTTTGTGCCTTAGCCTCCCAAGTAGCTAGAATTATAGGCACACACCACCATGCCCAGCTAATTTTGTATTTTTAGTAGAGATGGGTTTTCACCATGTTGGCCAGGCTGGTCTTGAACTCCTGACCTCATATGATCTGCCTTGGCCTCCCAAAGTGCTAGGGTTACAGCAGTGAGCCACGGCACCTGGCCCTATTTCTTACTGAAATCATTCATAACCTCTGAATGCTTCTCAAAGTGCTCTAGGCATCTACCCCCAATTGTTCAGAGCTAGCAATCAAAATAAACCTTTATGCTAGTTTTGCTTGAGGTTTTTAGTACTCCACTGCTCCAGGGCAGGAAGCCACAGTTCTAAGGAATGCTGTAACAAAGGGTGTGCATCGGTCTAGCACGTCTCCAGTGCTGTATGTCCCTCAGGAGGTAGCCAGAATGGACAGCTCCTTGTGGATTCTCAGATGTGAGATACACATCAGAGACTATTTACTCAGATTATTGAAACTTTGCTCAGACTCTCTAAACAAACTTACTCTGAGTTCCACAGGACACCATAGGAGTCCATTTTCATGACTAGTGAAATTCTGCATTTGCAGATTGAAGAATTTTGGAAATGAAATGGCGCCATGCCCTTATTCTTCAACACACTCAGGCAAGGAGTTCAAAGAATCTTGCAAACCTTTAGAATCTTGGTTCCACGACAGCACTGTTGTTAATATTCTGTGGCAACCATGGAGGACTCCAAGATAGTCACACTCCTACCTCAGCAACTGACACACAACCGAGTTTTTCCTGCACCAGAGCTGTTAAAAGGAACCTGCTTAAGAATAACTTGAGGGCCAAAGATTGCTGTTCTGTGAAAGTCGAGAACCACTGTCTTCCAGGACTGCCATTTAGAGCGTACATTCCAAATCCCCTCCAGGGATAGCAGCCAAGACAGGAGCATTCTTCCCACCATGCAGCACCAATGCAGGCATGAGTGACAAGCCCTGATTGATGCTGAGGGAGTTGCCTCTCTAGCCCAAGAGAGTTCCACAGGACACACTACCCTCATGCTCCCCATGACTCACCATTAATTGGGTTGTCCAACTAATCTGTCTTACTTTTTCTCAGCTGTATATTGCTAACTTATTTTTGTTATTGTTGGATTATAAATGAACATAAACACAAGGACATTCTCTTCCACTCTCTTCCAGGCTGGTGTTCCACAGTTACAGGGAATGCAAGACCTTGAGTAAGGGGGTGTTACTCACTGAAGAAATGCAAGTTTGGGTTAACTAAAGTGCTTGCGTATTTTGGAATTGTTTCAAATTTTGGATTTTTTTCTTTCAGATTTTGGAATATTTGCAGTATACATACCTGTTCATCTTCCCTAATCCAAAAATCTGAAAATCTCAACTCCAATGAGCATTTGTTTTGAGAGCCATGTTGGCACTCTCTTTAGAAGCTTTGGATTTTAAAGTTTCAGATATGGTATACTCAACCTGTATTAGCACAAGAGAGAGACAATATACACAAAGCAGACTCATTTATACTGCTTTTACAGTTCTGTAAACAACAAAGAAAAGTACTTACAGACTAAGGAATCAACAACCCCCAAATCCACAAATTGACCTGTGTGTAGAAACTAGCTCAAAATTTAGGAATAGGGGCTAGATAGCCAGTTAGGCCTCTCAACTTCTGAATAGCCAAAGGAATCAAGGAAAAGGAGAGAGTCTCAAAACTTTTATAAAGAAATGCTCAAGATAAAGTTGCTCTGGCTAGAGGAAGAAGAGGCTGATTTCATGAGTCCCAGCCACAGTCCCTCTGCTTGCTTGTGCAGATGTGTTGATTCTGCACCTGCACTTTAGTCACCAACCAGGGAAGTGGCAGATGCCTCAGAGGAACTTCCTGTGTTCAGTGACGGCAAATATCAGTCAAGAGCTTGCTAAAGATGGAAGGGCAATTTGCCTGGTCTGGAAATCAGGGTGCAAAGAGGTCTAGACGAAAGGAAGAGTGAGCCATACACTGAGCAAACCAAATAAATATTGAGTGAATTGTTCATTTAAACAATTCATTTGAACAATATGAACAATTCACTCAATATTTATTTGGTTTGTTCTGTGTATGGTTCACTCATCTAGACCTTAATATACTTCTAATATTTTTGTACTTTTGTATGGCTTTGTATGTATTTGAATAGAATACATTTAATTTTCTAAACTTTGAGTTTTTGTTTTTAATGAGCACTTTTTATTATAGTAATTTTTACTTCAATTTGATTTGTGAGACATAGGGGAAAAAACTGAAAACTTCAATGACAGTTTCTTATACTGAAAACATTTAAACTTTTATAAAATGACTGATCAGAGTAATGAGATATTAGTTTCCTTCCCTCAGACAGTACCAACTCTACACATGGTTGACAAGTAATTCACTGCACGCATAAGTTATTATAACCACTTTGGAGAGCAATTAAAGGTGAAAATGTTCACATCAAACAACTTAATAACTACATGTCTAGGTTTCTATTCTAGAGAAATTCTTGAATATATGCACAAACACATTCATCGTAATGTTTTTAAGTAGTAAGAAAAACTGAAAATAAGCATGGTCTAATGGGGATAAACTGTGGCATGTTCATAAAATCGAACACTATACAGCAGTTAAAATGAAGAAACAGTATATACTGTTTAGGAACAAACGCACATGGAGTTAGGCTATAAATATATGGGTAAGTAAAAGAAACACAAACTACCATCAGAAGAGCAGTCACCTTTGGGCTTCAACTATATTTATAATGTTTTATTTCTTTTTTTTAAAAAAAAATCTGAGGTGAATATGGTAAAATGTTACTAGCATTTGTTAAATATGGGTATTTATTATATTCTGTACTTTTTTGTATATTTAATGTTTTCACAATAAAAAGTAATCAACCAGAAAGCAATAGTTTATATCTCATGACTTGAGAGGAAAATCATCAGAGGCTTAGTTTTATCTGTTAGAAAATTTGAGAGTGTCAATTTATTGGAACCTAGAATGGTTGCTCTAGTAATTACATTTAATACTTCTAATAATAACAGTATCTGCAAATGTGCTGAAACGTTATCTTCCCAACACTGAAGTTTTGTTTCGTTAAGTTCAGAAATAACATAGTTAGAATGCACTATTGAATTATAATGCTGCAACTTTTGAGCAAATGTGCGGTTGAACAGGGCATTTGTGAATCTGGCTCACTTTGACCTAATAACTTAGTTATTTGGAAAAATTGGCTTACTTAATGAAATCTCTTTGTGTTGGGTCCTATAAAGGGATTTTCCCCCATTGCAAACAACAGCAGTAGCAATGTTTTCATCAAAAAATACTCTTATTTCAAAACTGAAGATGTTCATCAACCACCTACCTTTTCTAAGCAGCAGAGTACAAATTTAAATTTTATTTAATAAGTGGCTAAACTTGGCCGGGCACAGTGGCTCATGCCTGTAATCCCAGCATTAAGGCAGGCAGATCATGAGGTCAGGAGTTTGAGACCAGCCTGGCCAATATGGTGAAACCCCATCTCTACTAAAAATACAAAAATTAGCCAGGCATGGTGGCACACACCTGTTGTTCCAGCTACTCTGGAGGCTGAGGCAGAAGAATCACTTGAACCCAGTAGGTAGAGGTTGCAGTGTGCCGAGATCACGCCACTATACTTCAGCCTGGGCGACAGAGCGAGACTCTGTCTCCAAAAAAAAAAAAAAAAAGTGGCCAAACTGTTATACCCAACAGATGGCTCCAAAAGTTGTCCACAATATTGCAGATTAATTCAATTCTCGAAGCACCAAAGAGAAAAGACAGCTAATGTTTCGGTTCAACCTTTGAGTACATTCACTTACTGCTGCTTCATTAAGAGAATGGGCATCTACTGAGAAGCAACATTTATGAAAATGCACACTGTAGGCACAGGACCATTCTGGATACACAAGGCAGGGGTGGTTGTAGGGACAAATGACACAAGTGGTAAAGCTGACAGGAATATAAAAATAATACCCAACACTGGTATCATTAAACAAAGGAATTAGAGGACAGAGGAGGAAGAGGAGGCAAATAAATATTCAAAAATGAATTGCTTTTTGTTAGACTATAATCTAACATTGACTTGACTGTCAGAAGGCGAGAATCTGAATGAACAGTATTTCACACTTCAGATCTAAAATTCGGTGTTCATTTTAATAGTGCTGCCTTTTGCAATAAAAAGAAAATAAAGAAAGGAAATGGGTTACTAGCTTTGAGATGATAGCACTTAGGAGGGCAAGGACAATGAGAAACATGCCCACAAGGGGTTTCTGGGCAGAAAACCAGGAGCATCTCATCAGGGCCACAATCACTATGTTTTCAGAGTCACTGCTTAAATAGATAAGTGTGCTAAAACCTGGGTGGTTTCTGGATTAACCTTTGCTTTACTCTCCCTAGGTAAGAGTAAAAAGTGAGAGACAGAGACAGTGAGAGAGAGAGAGAGAGAGAGAGAGAGAGAGAGAGAGAGAGAGGGAGGAGGGGGAGAAATTGAGCTGGACAAAAAAAAAATATGCCAACATTGTCTTGACAACACAAGCATTGGCTGCATTTTAAATATTTATTTTTTTATCCTAATTTTAATAGAAATATGTGGTGACTTTGTAAGCTTCAAGTTGGCTAAGCTGAACCACATCTGTTGAGACAGAGAGAAACAGACCATGTCCCAGTGGTCCCGCTTCTCTGGCTAAAGCCTAATATAAAATGCACTGCATGAATTTTTAAACAGAGCAATTTTATTTTTTACAATCAGGAAAAAATATTTTAAGGTAAAAGAGAGAATAATGTGCTTCAGAAAACTTGGAATCACCCACAATTCTAGCTCACAATTACTTTTATGTCCACCTACCTCTTGATACATACTTTGACAGACATTTGATTCCACTAATTACAAAGTTTTACAGTAGTTCCCCTTTATCTATGAGGGACACATTCTACGACCTCCAGTAGATGCTGGAAACCTCAGATTGGATAGTACTGAACCCTACAAACACTTTTTTTTTCCATATACATACCTATGATAAAGTTTAATTTATAAATTAGGCACAGCAAGAGATTATCAACAATAATAATAAAAGTGAACAATGATAACAATAGACTGTAATAAAAGTTATGTGAGTATGGTCTCTCTCTTTGTCAAAACATCTTACTGTCCTGTAGTCACTTATTTTTGGATCTGAGTTCACTGTAGGTAAGTGAAACCATGGAAAGCAAAACCATGGATGGGAGAGGAGTAGACTTACTGTATCTTTTTAAAAATCTTGCTATTACATGCTAAGCAGAGTCCCATGTCATTAACATTTCTTTCTTTTTTTTTTTTTGAGACGGAGTTTCGCTCTTGTTACCCAGGCTGGAGTGCAATGGCGCGATCTCGGCTCACCGCAACCTCCGCCTCCTGGGTTCAGGCAATTCTCCTGCCCCAGCCTCCTGAGTCGCTGGGATTACAGGCACGCGCCACCATGCCCAGCTAATTTTTTGTAGTTTTAGTAGAGACGGGGTTTCACCATGTTGACCAGGATGGTCTCGATCTATTGACCTCGTGATCCACCCGCCTCGGCCTCCCAAAGTGCTGGGATTACAGGCTTGAGCCACCGCGCCCGGCCAACATTTCTTTAGAAACCTATTTTTCCCTGGCTGCAAGATGCTCTGCTGTCTGCATGCATAGTATGGCTATGGCTACAGTGTGGCTATCCTCTAAGTTGTTCACAGTCATTGGCTTTTAGGGACAACATTGCCAAAAACATTCTCGCACAAAATTCCTCTTCTACATCTCTTACCACTTTTTAGAACAGCAACGTTCCAGACTCTGGACCCACATTACCAAATGGTTTCGGCCAACATCCGCAGATCAATATTCAAAATGTTGACCAACCAGTGTAACAAGCGCATTGATGAATAAGAACCAATGATGCAGTGTAGGAACAGGGCAGTGAAGTTCCAGGCTGTGCCGGACCAGGAGTTAGCCCTTCCGTTCTAGACTCATGGGGGAAGACCTGTGGGTCTTTGGGAGAAGGGCCAGATTGTCAGGGTGGCTTTTAGTGGGAGGGCTTAGGGCAGCTCCTATTGACCAATTGGAATTTGGTAATATTTTGACCAATAAAACAGTTTCATTGGGGCACATCCACTGAACATTAGCTAGTGTTGGAGTTTCCATCTGACTCTCTTTCTTAGACTGAACAAGCCTCAATTATTTTAGTCTTCCCCTGCACTGACTTTGTTCTTCAAAAGTTCAAGCCTTTTACAGATTTCCTAACAGGATCTACAAATTGTGTTTAGCAAAGATCAGATTCAGTCAATAGTCCAAACTTGACCTTTTAAGCAATGGCAAAGGGACAGAAAACAAAATAGAAATCAAAAGGGAAAGTGTACAGTACATGTAAATATAGCTCAAATGTTGAAAAAGGAGCCAGTTTCTAGATGATGAGATCAAAGCCAAACATCAACTCTCACTGCTGTAACCAATGGCGGGTCAAAGTGGTGAGGGAATGGTTGTCTCAGTCACACATATGCACACCTAGAGGTTGGCTGCTCCTTCCTCTGTGCCCCAGAGCCTGTCTGCTTACCCTTTTATAAAGCTTATGACGACACTTGATTATTATTTGATTCTATTTGCTTCTCCTACCAGGGCCATCCACTCCAATAAATTTGGCTTATTTTTTAAAAAATATATTTATTATACATTAAGTTCTGGGGTACATGCGCAGATCGTGCAGGTTTGTTACATAGGTACACAGATGCCATGGTTGTGGTTTGCAGCATCCATCGCCCAGTCAGCTACATTAGGTATTTCTCCTAATGCTACCCCTTCCCAATCCCCTCACCCCCTGCTATTCTTCCCCTAGCCCCACAAACCCCAGGCCCTGGTGTGTGATGTTCCCCTCCCTGTGTCCATGTGTTCTCATTGTTCAGTACCCACTTATGAGTGAGAATATGTGGTGTTTGGTTTTCTGTTCTTGTGTCAGTTTGCTGACAATGATGGTTTCTAGTTTCATCCATGTCCCTGCAAAGGACATGAACTCATCCTTTTTTTATGGCTGCATAGTATTCCATGGTATATATGTGCCACATTTTCCTTATCCAGTCTATCACTGATGGGCATTTGGATTGGTTCCAAGTCTTTGCTATTGTGAACAGTGATGCAATAAACATTTGTGTGCATGTGTCTTTATAATAGAATGATTTATAATCCTTTGGGTATATACCCACTAATGGGATTGCTGGGTCAAATGCTATTTCTATTTCTAGTTCCTTGAGGAATTGCCATACTGTCTTCCACAGTGGTTGAATTAATTCACACTCCTACCAGCAGTGTAAAGAGTTCCTATTTCTCTACATCCTCTCCAGCATCTGTTGTCTCCTGATTTTTTAATGATCTCCATTCTAGCTGGCATGAGGTTGTATCTCACTTTTTAATCATCCTCAGAATCTAGCCAAGAGTCTAGATGCTCTGTCTAGTTTACTCTGTCCCAGAGAAGATAATACACAACAAACAAATCACACACTAACTTCCCTTGCCCTTCATCAACTGCATTGCTTTGATGTGTGAAACACCAGATACTCGAAGCTTGTTATTTCTTACTGTTTCAATATGGGATTATACACAAATCCTCCTCTCTCAATGTCAGGGACTACGTAGATAAGACAGAGAATTTCAGAGCCTTCAGAGTCTAGAATGCTGGTTGTTCTGCAATGACTATGCTTTCCTTATACAGTCTTTGGAGAAGCAGGGAGGAAAAGGCAGATAAATTTCTTTCTATTCACTGCTGTTTCTGCCACTTTCTATAAGCCCTTATCAAGTAAGAGCACAAATGCCAGTTTGAACCCATCACCGGAGTTGAAAACTCAATTGCAGAAGACTGAACCAGGTACTTCCGAAGAAGTCTAGTAATATTGCCACTGAAGTCTAGTTTTTTCCCTTTTACTGGTTCCCTCTCCCAAATCTTAACACCTAGCAAAGTGGGCACCTGGAAATCCAATGCTCACTCTACTGTATATTTAATCAATCACAGTACAAGAAAGAAGAGGACATCTAACTTCTCCTCCCTCTCACATCTTCAGGCCCAGTGCCCAGCCACTGCTTCCCTTCTCAGTTTACCCCTTTTCTCATTAGGATATTGGGAAGAACCAGAGGACCAATATCTCATCTTGTCTCCTCATTTTCCAGCTAGTTTGGGTAGAAATGGATGGTTTGTCTTTAATTCCACTACTTTAACACAAGTTCATTTAAATCTGTGTAATGCCATGTTTTGCTCAAGCTACTGCCTCTCTAGCACTGTAAACACAGGAGGGCTTCACCTCTCCAGGAACTGAAAGAATTGCATCCCAATGGCCACACACAATACAACTTTAATCTTTTTGTAAATGTGGTAAACGAATTCCTTTTTGTAGGGAAGAGTGAGGAATGGATCCAATCCGGGTACACAAACCAAATTAAGGATCTTTTCAATGAAAAGTACTAGCTGAACTTTCAGCCACTTTCCCTGGATGTCTTCAGTATGTACCTAGTACCAGATCAAGTTTGCAGAAATCACGATACCGGAACTGCAGCCGGGATAGGCAAGATTATTGAATGATTTAATTAAGGTAGAATCCAACAGCAGCAGAGGAAAAACTCACCTTCCCCAAAGTGGAACTCAGAACACACAGAAATGTAATAAGAACAATCTAATACCATTTACTTAAGCTTTGGCTTTAGAGATCAGAAACAAAGCAGGAAAAACTAGGCAGAATCATCAAATCCTCATCTTTGCCTCAAATATCTGCTGTCATCACAGCTAACAGTGTCTATAGCCCCCATTTACTTACTTTGCAAACTCCGACACCCAAGGAGGGGTACAAGTATTTTCTGGATACTAATAAGGACCGGTTAAGTGACACAACTTATACATTTGCAAATCTTTAATTTGCAGAACAGCAATTAAAGATTATTTCTTCGTGTGCTGTTAAGATTGCTGTCAGCATAAGACATGTATATACCCATTTTATTTTCTCCTCTCTAAAGACTTACTCCTTACTTTTCCCAGGATTTAAAAATCATGTTAACAATAAGCAAATACAGTATGGCCAGATGCCTTTTGTGGTCAGATGGCTCATTGTTTAAAAAGCTTCAGTTTAAAGTCCAAAAGATTGTTAACAGATGCAGTTTCTGGCTAGAGACTGGGAAAAACCTCATTTAAACAAAAGAGTATGTTGTGATTGGAACTAAAAAGGGAATTACCTTTAAAGATAAGAACCACAAACATTTCCTATCTGAAAATACCCCATCCCAACCAACAGAATCTTTTTTGGACCTTTTATGAAAGTTAAAAAAAAAAAAAAATGACAGCAGATTGCTGTCTGTGACAAAGCAAGGATGACCAACCAGTCCAGTAAGTTTTAGATTTGTTTGGACTTTCAACAAGGCCTCAACATCCATCTCTTACTCCCCTACCAGATATTACTCAATTAGACAAAATTTCAATTAACTTCTTTACAACCATTTTAGTCTGCGAAATACTTTCTGCTTTCATTTTGGCTCTGGAAATAGGTTTTCAACCAGAGACGGAGATAGAGAAGTTTCATAAATGAGCAGAAAGCCTGATAAGCAGATAGCTGCTGCCGGGACTCTAGTCGCTGTTGCACAGGGAAACAGACACTTGGCTGAGCCAAGCTTGGCCCTGTCTTTCGGTCCCAGGCTCACTGGCCTTGACAACTTCTGTTCATTTTTACATGGAAAGTTTGCTTTTCACCAGCTCACACCATCTGTTTCAGTTGGCTCCAGTGGCCCCTTACTCTATGACTTTACTATGTGTGAGAATGTCTGTAATGCCCTGTGTTCTAATCTTGAAAGATGGGAAATGTTGACAGAGCCCTGAGGTGTAGCTTTCCTCAGCCTGAGAAATGGATGTGGCTTGGCTTGCTGGTGATAAGCCCAATTTGAATAGGCTACACAAGAGATGTTCCAAGGAAAATAATCTGTTCTTAATATTAAGGATGGCCACCATGGGCCTCCATTCTGAGAATGGGCAACCTGTCCCTCAGGAAATTACATTCTCTGAAAAGAGGTAAACATAATATCCTTCTCCTGGTTCAGTTTTTGTGTTCTCATATTCATTGTGTATTTATTGCAGTGCCCTAAAAGTTCAGTTTAACAGTGTTAGAAGCTCAAATCAAGAAAATCTTTGGTCAAGCAATGTTACCATCCATTTTAAAGTGAGGCAAATCTAGAAGCCCATGAGATTCCCTAACGAGTTAAAATGGCTTTTCCACTGATTGCTAAGTCATATAAGGAAGCCAAGCTGTTGGAATGAGGCTAGAAGGAGAAGTGCATTCTCAAAGGTTTGTGCAATCTGGCCAGGTACTAGTAAGAAAGGCTCATCTGTCAAAACGTGAGATTCTGAGGCCAGTGGCCACATCCATAACCATCCTCCTACAAAAAGCAAACCCCACATCCTGCACACTTGAGATGAGGTTTGCAAGGGGATTTGATAGGTGTGGAAATTGAAAAATGAGCAGCAGCTGCAAGCCCGAGGTCATTACTATTCTCCAGGGTTTGCCTTTTCTAATCTAAGGGGCAGTAGTTTCCATGATTAACTTTCTATTGCTGTCAAGGGTGTAATAAAATCTGGGAAAGAAGAAAACTTTCCTCTCAGTAAGCTGCTCCCATTTTCCTGCCCTTTTCTTTCCTCTAGTGAACATTCTCAATCCCTTCTTTGTATTGTTTCCTAATTTTCAGAAAAAATCTGCACTAGCATGAGCCAAAATAGACAATGTCCTCTGTGTTTACCTGCAACATGAGGATTTCTCTTTCTAGGTTCTAGTGGCAGGTTTTTAAGATGACAGTGCAAAAAGTTCCCTTGTTTCCAAAGACTATATGACACCAGTTTCAGAACTGAACACATTTTATTTCATCTTAAAATTCTTTCTCAATGTATCGTATTTGTTTCTTGAGCCATGACAATCAGTTCAACAGAGAGGTTTTCTAGTTGGTTCAATGTATACAAAGGGAAAGGGCAGAACAGGAGAGGAAGACATTTATTTCACAATGGTATCATACTGGTTACCACTCGATTAAGAACTCTTAAGGCTTCAGTTTGGGAATAATCTGATAGAGGCTCAGAGATCATACTGAGGGGTTATGGCTGACCACATTTCTCAGCAAAGGCCACCAGAACCAAATCCGACACAAGTTATACCAATTACAACTGCTCAGGTGGAAAATTAATGTGCTTTAGTTTTTTTGACAGTATTCAGTATAACACTAATGACAATTCAGTGGTTCAGTCATCATGCATTCACTTCAAAGTATCAGATGCTGGAGTTACAAAGATGGATGAGACATGGTGTCTCTTCATCAAAGGCATAAAGTCAGATGGAGAGCCACTCACACAGGCTCACTGCTAGGCAGAGAGTCCCTTTACTGAGTAATTTAAGATGCTCCCAGGAGAGTGACACAGGGCAATTACACAAGGTAGCAAAGAGGGGGCAGATGTGCTGAGAGATGCCAAACAGGAGGTCCCAACCCGCATATTGGTTTCACCTAGTAAAAGGTTCCCTAGTGGTGTCTTGAAAAAATATTGGATTATTGTGGTTTGTTCCTGTTTCCCTGGGTCAGGAGTAAGTAATCAAAGTGTCCACTGCCTGCTGGAGAGCTAGGTGCTAGCCCTGCTCTTCTCATTACCCCATCTTGGTTTAAGTCTCTGCTGGAACAGAAGGAAAAGTGGTAAAAGGTGGCCATGAACAGGATTAGTCCCCAAAATGGGTGTGAGGATATACTCAGAATCTGCTACAGCGTTTAAAAGATAGCAGAGTGCACTATATTTCAGGAGATATAGTCACCATGGAGCAATGCCTGGTGCCGCAGATACTAGGGAATAAGAAGAGCTTTGGTGTTTCACTGTCCCCTATATCCATTCTTCTCATCTCTTGAAGTAACAGAACCCCCAGATCTTAAATGGGAAGTGACTGCCCAGAATAAAGACTTTGGTCCTTTCAGCAAGTGTGGCCATGCAACCAGCAGTGGGATATGAGAGAGAGTCAAACATATAACTCCAGGAATGTGTCCCTTAAAGTGGGAGTTGGGGAGCCTGTGCCTTCTTCCCTTTCTTCCATTCTTGTTTTGGAACATGAAGTGGCTGGAGAGTCATCTTGGAGCACGGGATGAGGCCACACCAGAAAGATGATGAAATGGAAAGTTGTCAGAAGGTGGCTGTGACCCCATACCAGGTCCTAGACAACTGTATACAGACTGCTGTGTAAAGAGCAGAGGCGAATTTCTAACTTGCATAAGCAAACGTTATTTTAGGTCTCAGTTACACATGATTATGAATGATGGTTACAGATGGAGGAGAGTCCAATGAAGTGTTGATAAAAACATCATCCAGCCAGTAGCACTGGCTACATCTAACACCACAGCCACAACATAACACATTCAATCTGGTTTCATATTACAAACAGCTGTCCAATCCTAGTGGTAAATTGGAAGAGCAGAGGGAATCAAAATGATTATTTTCCAGTTAACCATAATCACAATGAAAATCTTACCTTTTTCTTGCTACAGTATATTTGCCATTTTTTCTCAGCTGGAAGTGCAAACATGGCTTCTCTGTGTTTGTCTGTGAGGTCAAGTTCATCCTGAGAAAAAAGAAAATAATTAGTGTTTCATAGGTTAAACGCTATTCCTGTAGGGAATGTTATCAGTATCATCAAGGAAGAAAAAAAAAACAACACAACAACACATATTTAAATGAACTTGAGAGGAGGATCCAAGATGGCCAAATAGGAACAGCTCTGCAGTGCAGAGAGAACAACACAGAGGGTGAGTGATCACCGCATTTCCAAACAAGTTATTACTGCCCACAGACCAGGAGATTCCTGGGCTGAAAAACACCACAAGCTTCCAGCACGGCTGTTTCGGCTGGTGCAGCGGGTCTCTGCGTAAAAACTCACACAAATCTGGGCAGCTGTTTCAACTGGCGCCTGGAATGCCTGGGAGACAGAGCCACCCATTCAACTGAAAAAAAGGGGACTGAAACAGGGAGACAGGTGATCTGGCTCGGTGGGTCGCACCCCGACAAAGACCAGCAATCTGAAATGCTCTACATTGAGAGTTTCACAGCAAGCACAGCTGGACCCAGGATGGTCCAGCTCTGTAGGGGGAAGGGCGTCCACCATTACCAAGGCAGTCCACCACTACTGAGCCAGTCTGCCATTATCAAGGCAGTCAGCCATTACAGAGGCAGTCCACCATTACTGAGGCAGACCGCCACTACTGAGGCAGACCGCCATCACCAAGGCAGTTCTGACTATACCCCTATAAACAAAACCACAAGGAAATTCACACAGCAGCTGGGCAGAGGCCACAGCAGCTCAGCAACGCCTCTGCTGGCAGACTGTGACTAGGAACATCCCAGCTGGCCAGGGCAGCTCTGAAAAAAGGCAGTAGCACATCAGAAACTTATAAATAAAGCCCCACCTTCCCAGGACAGAGCACCTGAGAAAAAAGGCAGTTATGAGTTCGGCTGCAGCAGACTTAAACATACCTGCCTAGCAGATCTCGGTGGAACAACGGAGCTCACATCTCAGCACTTAAGCTCCTACAATGGTGAGACTGTCTCCTCAAGCAGCTCCCTGACCCCCATATATCCAAAGAGACACCTCACAAAGGAGAGCTCAGACTGACATCTGGGGTATCCTTCTGGGACAAAGATAACAGAAAAAAAAACTGGCAGAAACCCTTACTGTTCTGCAGCCACTGCAGGTGATCCCCAGGTAAGCAGGGTCTGGAGTAGACCTCCAGCAGTCCTACAGCAGAGGGGCCTCACGGTTAGAAGGAAAACCAAAAACCAGAAATAAATAACTTCATCATCAACAAAAAGTACGTCCACGCAGAGACCCGATCCAAAAGTCACCAACTACAAAGACCACAGGTAGATAAATCCACAAAGATGGGAAGAAATCAGCACAAAAAGGATAAAAACACCCAAAACCAGAATGCCTCTCCTCCTGCAAGGGATCACAACTCCTCACCAGCAAGGGAACAAAGCTGGATGGAGAATGAGTCTGATGAATTGACAGAAACAGGTTTAAAAAGATGGATAATAATAAACTTCTCTGAGTTAAAAGAACATGCGCTAACCCAACACAAAGAAACTAAGAACCTTGAAAAAAGGTTTGACAAAATGCTAATGAGAATAAACAGCTTAGAGAAGAATATAAATGACCTGATGGAGCTGAAAAGCACAACATGAGAACTTCGTGAAGCATACATAAGTTTCAATAGCTGAATTGACCAAGCAGAAGGAAGGATATCAGAGATCGAAGATCAACTCAAAGAAATAAAATGAGAAGGCAAGATTAGAGAAAAAAGAGTGAAAAGAAATGAATGAAGACTCCAAGAAATATGGGATTATGTGAAAAGAACTAATCTATGTTTGATAGGCATACCTGAATCTGATGGAGAGAATAAATCCAAGCTGGAAAACGCCCTTCAGGATATTATCCAGCAGAACTTCCCCAACCTAGCAAGGCAGGCCACCATTCAAGTCCAGCAAATACAGAGAATACCACAAAGATATTCCTCAAGAAGAGCAACCCCAAGGCACATAATCGTTAGATTCACCAGGGTTGAAATGAGGGAAAAAATGCTAAGGCAGCCAGAGAGAAAGGCCAGATTACCCACAAAGGGAAGCCCATCAGATGCACAGTGGATCTCTTGGCAGAAAACCTACAAGCCAGAAGAGAGTGGGGGCCAATATTCGACATCCTTAAAGAAAAGAACTTTCAACTTAGAAATTCATATCCAGCCAAACTAAGCTTCACAAGCGAAGGAGAAATAAAATCCTTTATGAACAAGCAATTGCTGAGAGATTTCATCACCACCAGGCCTGCCTTACAAGAGCTCCTGAAAGAAGCACTAAACATAGAAAGGTACAACCAGTATCAGCCACTCCAAAAACATACCAAATGGTAAAGAACATCTACACAATGAAGAAACTGTGTCAACTAACGGGCAAAACAACCAGCTAGCATCAAAATGGCAGGATCAAATTCACACATAACAATATTAACCTTAAATGTAAAGGGGCTAAATGCCCCAATCAAAAGACACAGACTGACAAATTGGATAAAAAGTCAAAACCCATCAGTGTGCTATATCCAGGAAACCCATCTCATGTGTAAGGACATACACAGATGCAAAATAAAGGTATGGAGGAAGATTTACCAAGCAAATGGAGAGCAAAAAAAAAGCAGGAGTTGCAGTCCTAGTCTCAGATAAAACAGATTTTAAACCAACAAAGATCAAAAGAGACAAAAAAGGGCATTACATAATGGTAAAAGGATCAGTGCAACAAGAAGAGCTAACAATCCTAAACATATATGCACCCAATACAGGAGCACCCAGATACATATAGCAAGTTCTTAACGACCTACAAACAGACTTAGACTCCCATATAATAACAGCGGGAGACTTTAACACTCCACTGTCAATATTAGACAGATCAACGAGACAGAAAATTAACAAGGATATACAGGACTTTAACTCAGATCTGGACCAAGCAAAGCTAATAAACATCTACAGAACTCTCCACCCCAAATCCACAGAATATACATTCTTCTCAACACCGCATTGCACTTACTGTAAAACTGACCACATAATTGGAAGTAAATCACTCCTCAGCAAATGCAAAAGAACGGAAATCATAACAAACAGTCTCTCAGACCACCGTGCAATCAAATTAGAACTCAGGATTAAGAAAATAACTTAGAACCACACAACTTCATGGAAACTGAACAACTGGTTCTTGAATGTTGACTGGATAAACAATGAAATGAAGGCAGAAATAAAGATGTTCTTCCAAACCAACGAGAACAAAGACACAATTTACCAGAATCTCTGGGACACACTTAAAGTAGTGTCTAGAGGGAAATTTATAGCAATAAATGCCCACATGTGAAGCAATGAAAGATCTAAAATCGATACCCTATCATTAAAATTGAAAGAACTAGAGGAGCGAGACCAGAAAAACTCAAAAGCTAGCAGAAGACAACAAATAACTAAGATCAGAACAGAAATGAAGGAGACAGAGATACAAAAAAACCTTCAAAAAAATAAATAAACCTAGGAGCTTGTTTTTTGAAAAGATCAACAAAATATACAGACTGCTAGCCAGATTAATAAAAAAGAAAAGAGAGAAGAATCAAATAGATACAGTAAAAAACGATAAAGGGGGTATCACCACTGATTCAACAGAAATACAAACTACCATCAGAGATTACTACAAACACCTCTATGCACATAAACCAGTAAACCTGGAAGAAATGGATAAATTCCTGGACACTTGCACCCTCCCAAGCCTAAACCAGGAAGAAGTTGAAAACCTGAATAGACCAATAAAAAGGGCTGAAGTTGAGGCAGCAATTAACAGCTTACCAACCAAAAAAAGCCGGGGTCTAGATG
Organism: Cebus imitator; assembly: GCF_001604975.1. NCBI lineage: Eukaryota > Metazoa > Chordata > Mammalia > Primates > Cebidae > Cebus > Cebus imitator. The sequence goes on along the minus strand of NW_016107398.1, from coordinate 643,772 downwards.
GGTTCACAGCCGAATTCTATTAGACATACAAAGAAGAGCTAGTACCCCTCCTTCTGAAACTATTCCAAACAATCTAAAAACAGGAATCCTTCCCAAATCATTTTATGAGACCATTATCATCCTGATACCAAAACCAGGCAGAGACTCAACAGAAAAAGAAAACTTCAGGCCAATATCCATGATGAACATCGATACAAAAATCTTCAATAAAAACTGGCAAACCGATTGCAACAGCACATCAAAAAGCTTATCCATCACGATCAAATAGGCTTCATCCTGGGGACTGGTTCAACATAGGTAAGTCTGTAAACATAATACACCACATAAACAGAACCAAAGACAAAATCCACATGATTATCTCAATAGATGCAGAGAAGGCCTTCAACAAAATTCAACAGCCTTTATGCTAGAAACTCCCAATAAACTAGGTATCGATGGAATGTATCTCAAAATAATAAAAGCAATTTATGACAAACCCACAGCCAATATCATACTGAATGGGCAAAAACTGGAAGCATTCACTTTAAAAACTGGCACTAGACAAGGATGCCCTCTCTTACCACTCTTATTCAATATAGTATTGGAAGTTCTAGCCAGAGAAATCGGGCAAGAAAAAGAAATAAATGGCATTCAATTAGGAAAGGAGGAAGGCAAATGGTCTGTTTGCATACAACAAGATTGTATATTTAGAAGACCCCATCGTTTCAGCCCAAAATCTCTCCTGAAACTGATAAGCAACTTCAGCAAAGTCTCAAGATACAAAATCTATGTGCAGAAATCACAAAAATACCTATACACCAATAGCAGACTTAAAGAGAGCCAAATCAAGAACGAACTGCTGTTCACAACTGCTACAAAGAGAATAAAATACCTAGGAATACAACTAACAAAGTAGGTGAAAGCAGGAGGCATCACACTGAACCTTTTACTTTAGGTCCAGGGGTACATGTGCAGGTTTGTTACATAGGTAACTTGCATGTCACAGAGGCTTTGTGTACAAATGATCCCATCACCAAGGTAGTGAGCATTATTTGCCACCACCCCCACCACCTTTTCTGTTCAAGTCCCCAGGTTCTATTGTTCCCATCTTTGTGTCCAATGTGTCTTCAAAAAGTTTAGCTCCTACTTCTAAGTGAGAACATGTGATATTTAGTTTTCTGTTCCCGGGCTTGTTCACTAAGGATGCTGGCTTTTGGCAGCATACGTGCTGCTGCAAAGGACATGATCTTGTTCTTTTTATGCTTGCATAATATTCCATGGTGTGTGTGTGTGTGTGTGTGTGTGTGTGTGTGTGTGTGTGTACATATCTGTATCTAAATCTACTTCTATATATCACATTTCCTTGATCCAGTCCACTGTCGATGAACATCTTGGTTGATTCCATGTCTCTGCTATTGTGAATAGTGCTGCAATGAACATATAAGTGCATATGTCTTCTTAGGAGAACAACTTAGTTTGCTTTGTTTATATACCCACAATAGTGGGATTTCTGGGTCGAATGCTAGTTCCTTTTTAAGTTCTTTGAGAAATCATCACACTGCTTTCCACAGTAGCTGAACTCATTTACATTCTTACCAGCAGTGTATAACTGTTCCCTTTTCTCTGTGACCTCACCAGCATCTGTTGTTCTTTGACCTTCAAATAATATCCATTCTGACTGGTATGATATCCCATTGTGGGTTTGATTTGCATTTCTCTAATGACTAGTGATTGATATGATTTGGCTCTGCATCCCTACCCAAATCTCATGTCAAATTGTAATCCCCCTGTGTCAGGGGAGGGGCCTGCTGGGAGGTAACTGGATTATGGGGGTGAATTCCCCCTCACCATTCTTGTGATGAGAGAGTGAGTTCCTATTAGATCTGACGGTTTAAAGGTGTGTGGTACTGCCCCCTTCACTCTCTAACTCTCCTGCCACCTTAGGAAAACGTGCTTGCTTCCCCTTCTGCCGTGATTGTATGTTTCCTGAGGCCTCCCAGTCATGCTTCCTGTTAAGCCTGCTGAACTGCAAGTCAATTAAACCTCTTTTCTTAGTAAATGACTCAGTCTCAGGTAGTTGTTTACAGCAGTGTGAAAACAGACTAATACAGTGATAATCATTTTTCATATTGGCCACACGCCTGCCTTCTTTTGAGAAGTGTCTCTTAATGTCTTCTGTCCATTTTTTTCATTGGGTTGTTTTTTGCTTGCTGATTTAAGTTTCAAACAGATTATGGATTTTATAACTTTGTCAGATGCATAGTTTGCAAATATTTTCTCTAATTCTGTAGGATGTCTACTCTCTTGATAGTTTCTTTTGCCATCCAGAAGTTTAATCAGGTCCCGGGCCAGGCACGGTGGCTTAAGACTGTAATCCCAGCACTTTGGGAGGCCGAGGCGGGTGGATCACGAGGTCAAGAGATCGAGACCATCCTGGTCAACATGGTGAAGCACCGTCTCTACTAAAAATACAAAAAATTAAGTGGGCATGGTGGCGTATGCCTGTAATCCCAGCTACTCAGGAGGCTGAGGCAGGAGAATTGCCTGAACCCAGGAGGCGGAGGTT
>NW_016107398.1:638159-641122 GCF_001604975.1 Cebus imitator | reverse complement strand
AAAAAATCAGGTCCCACGTGTCAATTTTTGTTTTTGTTCTCATTTCTTTTAGAGGCTCAGTCAGAAATTCTTTGCCAAAGCTGATGCAGACAATGGTATTTCCTAGGTTTTCCTCTAGGGTTTTTTATTGTTTTAGGTCTTAGTTAAGTCTTTAATCAATTCTGAGGTCATTTTTGCTTAAGTGAAAGGAAAGGGTCCAGTTTCAATCTTCTGCCTATGGCTAGCCAGTTATCCCAGCACCATTTATTGAATAGGATGTTCTTTCTCTACTGTTTGTTATTGTTGACTTGATTAGAGATCAGGTGGTTGTAGGTGTGTGGTTTTATTTCTGGGTTCTCTATGCTGTTCCATTGGTTTATATGTCTGTTTTTCTAACGGTACCATGATGTTTTGGTTACCGTAGCCTTGCTGTATAGTTTGAAGTTGGGTGGTGTGATGTCTCTGGCTTTGTTCTTTTTGCTTAGGATTGCTTTGATCATCTATGCTCCTTTTTGTTCTAGATGAATTTTAGGTTACTTTTTTCTAATTCTGTGAAAAATAACATCGGCAGTTTGACAGGAATAGCACTGACTCTCTAAATTGCTTTGGGCAGTATGGTCATTTTAACAATACTGATTCTTCCTATCCATGAGTATGGAATGTTTTTCTACTTGTTTGTGTTGGCTCTGATTTCTTTCTATAGTATAATTCTCAATGTTGAGATCTTTCATTTTCTTGATAAGCTGTGCTCCTAGGTATTTTATTCTTTTTGAAGCTATTGTAAATGGAATTGTGTTCTTTATGTAGGTCTGAGCTTGAATGTTATTGATGTATAGAAATGCTACTGATTTTTTCACATTGGTTTTGCATCCTGTAACTGTACTAAAGCTGTTTATCAGTTCTAGAAACCTTCCAGCAGAGTCTATGAGGTTTTCTAGGTATTGAAACATATAATAAAGAGAGATAGTTTGACTTCCTCTCTTATTCTGATGCCTTTAATTTCTTTCTCTTATTTGTTATAGATAGCAATTCCAGTACCATGTTGCATAGCAGTGGTGAGAATGGGCATTCGTGTCTTATTCCAGTTCTCAAAGGGAAGGCTTCCAGTTTTCATCCATTCAGTATGACGTTGGCTATGGGCTTGCCATAGATGGCTCTTGCTATCTTGAGGTATGTTTCTTTGATGCCTAATTTGTTGAGGGTTTTTAACATGAAGGGATGCTGAATTTTATCAAAGGCCTCTTCTGCATCTATAGAGATAACTGTATGGTTTTTATTCTTCTGTTTATGTGGTGAATCACTGTTTATGTGGTAAATCATGTTTAAGCCAATGAAACATGATTGGCATATGTTAAACCAACTTTGCATCCCAGGAATAAAGCCTACTTGATTGTGGTGAATTAACTTTTTGATGTGCTGCTGAATATGGTTTGCAAGTAATCTGTTGATGCTTTTTGCATCTATGTTCATCAGAGATATTAGCCTGAAGTTTTCTTCTTTCATTGCATCTCTGCCAATCTTTGGTGTTAGGATGATGCTGGTTTCAGAGAGTCAGGGAGGAGTCCCTCCTCCTTGATTTTTTGGATTAATTTCTGTAGGATTGGTACTAGCTCTTCTTCATACATCTGGTAGAATTCAGCTATGAATCTATCTAGTTTGTTTTTTTTATATATTACTGATTCAATTTCAGAACCATTATTGGTCTGTTCAGGATTTAAATTTCTTCCTGGTTCAATCTTGGGAGGCTGTGTGTTTCCAGGAATTTATCCATTTCTTGAACACCTTGTTTGTATGCACAGAGGTGTTCATAACAGTCTCTAAGGATTTTGTTTGTTTGTTTCTATGGGGCCAGTTGTAATGTTATCTTTGTCATTTCTGATTGTGTTTGTTTGGATATTCTCTCCTTTTTATTAATCTAGCTAGCAGTCTATAAATCTTGTTTAATCTTTCCAAAATCAATTTTTAGTTTTGTTGATTTTTTTTGTATGAATTTTCACATCTCAATTTCATTCAGTTCAGCTCTGATTTTGGTTATTACTTTTCTTCTGCTAGCTGTGGAGTTGGCTTGCTCTTGTATTTCTAGTTCCTGTAGGTACAATATTAGGTTGTTAATTCGAGGTCTAACTTTTTGATGTTGGCACTTAGCACAACAGACTTTCTTCTTAACACTGCTTTAGCTCAGTCCCAAGACTTCTGGTATATTTTATCTTTGTCTTCATTAATTGCAAGGATTTTTATATTTTTGCCATAATTTCATTATTTACCCAAAAGTCTTTCAGAAGCAGGTTAACTACCATGTGATTTTTATGGTTTTGATAGATCTTCTTGGTATTGATTTCCATTTTTATTCCACTGCGGTCCAAGAGTGTGATTGGTATGATTTTTATTTTTCTGAACTTGCTGAGACTTGTTTTATCGCTGAACATGTAGTTGATCTTAGACTATGTGCCATATACAGATAAGAAGAACGTATGTTCTGTTGTTGGGTGGCATGTTCTGTAGATGTCTACTATGTCCAACAATTGGACATAGTAGACATCTACAGAACATGCCACCCAACAACAACAGAAGTGTTGAGTTTAAGAACAGAATATCTTTGTTAGTTTTCTGCCTTGCTGATCAGTACTACTGTTTAGTCCTATAAATCTCTTTGTAGGTCTCTAATATCTTGTTTTATGAATCTGGTTGATTCCAATGTTGGGTGTGTATATATTTAGGATAGTTAAGTCTTCTTGTTGGGTTGGGCCCTTTATCATTATGTAATGCCCTTCTTCCCTTCTATGTCTTTTTTTAATCATTATTTAAAATCATTGGTTTAAAATCTGTTTTATCAGATACAAGAACAGCAACCCCTCTTCTTTTTTGTTTGTCAGGTACAAGAATAGCAACCCCTCTTCTTTTTTGTTTATCAGATACAAGAATAGCAACCCCTCTTCTTTTTTGTTTTCCATTTTCCCAACATATCTTTATCCATCCTTTTTTTT
>NW_016107398.1:625786-638149 GCF_001604975.1 Cebus imitator | reverse complement strand
GAGACAGAGTCTCACTCTGTCACCAGGCACTAAGCTGGAGTGCAGTGGCACAATCCTGGCTCCCTGCAACCTCTACCTCCTGGGTTCAAGCAATTCTCCTGTCTCAGCCTCCTGAGTGGCTGGGACTACAGGTGTGTGCCACCACACCCAGTTAATTTTTGTATTTTTTTAGTAGAGACGGGGTTTCACCACGTTGGCCAGGATGGTCTCAATCTCTTGACCTTGTGATCTGCCTGCCTTGGCCTCCCAAAGTGCTGGGATTACAGGCGTGAACCACTGCACCCAGCCTATCTTTATCCATCCTTTTACTTTGAGCCTATCAGCACCATTATTTGTGAGATGGGTCTCTTGAAGGCAGCAGACAGTTGGGTCTTGCTTATTTATCCAATTTGCTACTCCATGCCTTTTGAGTGAGACATTTAGCCTGTTTACATTCAGAATCCGTATTAATATGTGAGGATTTGATCCTTTCATTGTACTGTTAGCTGGTTGTTATGTAGACTTGATTGTATGCGTGTATGTAGACTTCATTATCATGGCAGGTATTATTTTTTTATGTCTATATTTAGCCCTCCCTTAGGAGCTCTTATAAGGCAGGTCTAATGATAAGAAGTTCCCTTAGCATTTGCTTGTCTGAAAAGGATTTTGTTTCTCTTTCACTTTATGAAGCTTACTTTGGCAGGATATGAAATTCTTGGTTGGAATTTATTTTAAGGATACTGAAAACAGTCCCCAAATCTGGCTTATTAAGGATTCTGCTGAAAGGTCCACTGTTAGCCTGATAGGGTTCCCTTTGTAAGTGACCTTCCCCTTCTCTCTAGTTGCCTTTAAGATTTTTTCTTTTGTATTGACCTTGGAGAATCTGATGATCATGTGTCTTAGGGATGGTTATCTTGCATAGGAGTTCTCTGAAATTCTTGAATTTGCATGTTAATTTCTACTGAGACTGGGGAAATTTTTGTTGACTATATCCTCAAATAGATTTTACAAGTTGCTTGATCTCTCTTTTCTTTCTTAAATGCAAGACAGATTTGGCCTCTTCACATAATCCCATATCTTTTGGAGGTTTTGTTCCTTTTGTACATTCTTTCATTTATTTTTTATTTTTGTTTGCCTGTGTTTCTTTGAAGGAGTGGTCTTCAAACTCTGAGATTCCTTCCTAAAATTGGTCTATTCTGTTGTTAATGCTTCCAATTGTATTTTCAGATTCCTGTAGCGACTTTTTCCATTTCCAGAAGTTCAGTTTGGTTCTTTCATAAAAGTGGTTATTTCATGTTTCAACTCCAGGATCATTTTACTGTTTCCTTTGGACTGGGTTGCAACCTTCTCTTGTATCCAAATGAGCTTTCTTGCCATCCAGATTCTGAAAATCTACATCTGGCATTTTAGCCATTTCAACAAAATATGTACATTAAACATAGTAAGATTCAGATCTCCAAGGAATATTTTAAAAGTCCCTCTCTGACTGGCTCTTGTATATATCTGCACTTCTATTATGCTCATGGACATGAGGGCTTAGGACACTGACTTCACATCTTATATTCCTACCTCCATTCAGCCATCAAGTTCTGTTATTTCTTCCTTGAAAAACCTCATATTTTTCCCCTTTGATTTTCCCTTTGTTTCATTCTCACTGAAACCACCAACACTTATGTCCTAATAACCTCTCCTTGGCTTCTGGCTATAGCCTCCCAGTGTTCCTCCTCTTTGCCTTTCCAATCTTTCCTACTAAATATGGCCAGATTTCTCCTAAAGAAGTGGTTCTCAAATACAAGCAAGCATCAGAATCACCAGGCAGGCTCCTTAAATCATGTATCATCAAACATTTAGGATTGAACAGGGAGGAGAAGGTACAAGAATTTGCATTTTCAGTAACTTCCTAGGCGTTGCTGCTGATCCTAAGACCACATTTTAGAACTACTGCCTTAAAAATGGAGCACCTGTGCTGTTTTGAGCTCCCAGTTCAAAAAGCTTTATTAGTTTCACATTGCCTACAAAATTAATTCTCCACTCCTCAGCCTGCCTTTGAAGTCTTCCATTTATAACCCCAACTGACTTTGCCAGGCTTGCTCCCAGTTATCACCTTACACCGTAACTTGTTAATACCCACACCCTCAATGCCTAGCCATGGCCTAAAATATGCTAGTTCCCTTGGGAACTTCATGATCTTTTTAAGCCTCTATGTCCTCATCTTCAGGATAGGTACATCGTTTTTCCTGCAAAGCTGTTGTGAGGATTGTCAAAATCAACTAAGCATGCAGTCATGCCTGACACAGAGGTGGCAACTGTACTGTTGTTATTTCATCATTTAAACATAAATCAGTTGCTACTTTCAAGAGCAAGGTAAACAGTTATGTCACTAAAAAACACACAGACAGTATTACACTCTAACCGCAAAAACTAGCTATTACAAATTTCAACACAATGAACAACCAGGGAAGTAATGAGGGATTTTTACAGAAAATTCCATTATGAGAGAACATGTCAAAAGTGTTAGAATTTTGGCATACAACTATTATATAGGTGAAGTAATTATTTTTCTTCCTTTTTAATTTCCTGTTATTCATACCTGTGCTTACCTATTGATGAATGGGAAAATAATGGTGACATAAATCACTTCTCAACAATCAGGTCAATTATTTAAACAGCTCAATAGTAAGTTGCTTAGTCTGGGGGAAATGTTTGGTTTGTGTGAGAGAGAATGGTACTATTAATAGTGTATCCTTTACTACACTACAGCACAGTTTTTGTTAACTGAGCAGAGGTGTGAAGAAATGTGTGATTCCTAAAACCTAGAAATTCAAAGCAAAGGGTTTTAATATTACTATGTTTTGCTGCTACAGGTAGATAACTTCTGCTTCTACTGAAATGCAGAAATGACCAATTCTGAATTGAAAGAACACAGATGAACTAGGAAGGTGATTTCATGCAAGAAGATAATTTTCATTGAGCAAAAAGATAAATACCGTAGTGTCTCTGCATATAATTTTGGATTACAGTAGGAAAATGGAAAGGAATAAATGGATACTGCTAACGGTAATACCTAACAATTATTGAGCAGTTTCTATGTTCTTAATAATAGTCTTTTATATTGATTAATATACTGTATCCTTACAACAATCCTACAAAGTAGGTCATATAATTGTACTATTTTCCAGAAAACTGAGTCAGAGAGGATTAAGTATCTTGCTCAAGGCAACAAAGCTGGTAAACAGTAGAGGAAGAACTTGAGTCTAGACTGTCTGTTCACACAGCCTGTGTTCTTAACCACTACACTGTTCATTCTCTCAACACAGGTACATAAAATCACGATACTGATACAAACATAAAAATGCATTCATCTAGTGAGTGTCTCTAAGCAAAAAGAGTAGGGGTTTGTTGTCAGATATCCCTGAGTTCTGGCTTTTCAGCTTATGTAACCTTGCACGAGTGACTCAGCCTCTGAACTTCAATTTCTTCTTCTGAAAACAGAACAATCACATATGGCTGATAGTCATCTCAAAGATCCATTAAAAAAAATGTTGAGTATCTATCTATTTAATGCCAGGCATTGTGATAGGTTGCAGGGATCAAAAAGGTATCATGGAGCTCAATCCTTACACAGGCGGAGAGGAAATCAAATAGTCACACTAACTCAAGAATGATCAACACAATGAACAATCAGGGAAGCAATGAGGGATTTTTACAGAAAATTCCATTAGGAAGGAACATGTTACACAGTAAGTTGAGTTCTGATAGCCCACTTGTTATGGGGAAAGGTGGGATAATTAAAGCTTTCCCTGGGAAGTGTACAGAGCTTAGAGGTAAATAGGAAGTAAAGAAGTAGAAAGCAATGCAGACAATGAACAGCAGCCTCAAAAGCCACTGTGAACTTAATTCTTTATGCTAAGAGCAATCTGGATTGGTGGATTCTGAGTGAGGAAGAGTGACACAGATTAAATTAGATAATAACTGAGAGAGCCTAGGCACAATGACCAGCGTATAAGAAGACGACACCTACCCCTCCATTTCAAAAGTATCTCTGCTCTCACTCATTCTGTTTTCTTAATATGGCTGAATCAAGCATGCAAGACTCTTAAGAGACTATCACAGCCTTACGAGATCAATCAACACTTACTCACTGTCCTACCCATTCCAGGACCAGGGCCAGACATTACAAAGAATACAAAGATGAATACAGACCTTGATTTCAAGGAATTTATAATCTAGTTAGGAAGACAAGATGATAGAAAGCTTTACAGGTTCCCATTCTTTTCAAGATAAAGTCCAAATTCCTTAGCAGGTAAAGGCCCTTCACAACATGGCTTTTGCTGACCTTCCCACCTCCCCACCTCCCCTCCTCCTCTCCAACAGCAGCACCTTCTAGTGTATCCAAAAAGCAGATTAGTTACTCACTGCATGCAAAGTCTAATTATTAATAAGAGTGAGGTCTGGTACAAGGCAAGCGAATTTACTCCAAAGCTAGCTTGGGGAAGGGGCACAAAGTGTCCTGTCTTTAAATATGCCACTTCACCTTTTGAGCAGGACACTTTTAAAAGGTAAGGGGGGGAGTGAGCAAGGGCAAGGGGGTCCCCCTGCTAGCCTGGTGTCTTATCTACCGAACAATTGAGTTTGTGCCTTTCTGAGCAGAAGTAAGTTGTAAAAGTGGCCAAGCGGGCATGCTTTCAATAAGCCCTCCTGGTAGATGCAAGTCCTGAGGCAACCCCCAGAGGGTGGAAGGTCTGAGGCTATTCCCTAGAAGTGAACGTTCCATAGAGGTACGTTTTGGTCTGCAAGTTGACTGTCAACTCTAGCAGAGAAATCTGTCTTCAGACAGACAGTAACAACTTGTCCTGCAGGAAATGTCTCGTGAGGGGGAGGTGACAGGTTATATTTGCATTCTAAAGGGCTAATGGGAAACAGAGAACAGGGGGAAAAGGGAGAGGAAAGAAAATGAAAAAATAATAGTAACACATTCCCTTTTTCTTAGAAAAAATGATGGCACTTAAAACTATCACCTCTGACCACAAAGTGCCAACTTGTGAAAGTTTGCACATGCCGTTCCCCTTTTCCAAAGAGCCCTTCCCACCATGTCTAAGAGCAATCCTATTCATACAAGCTTTTACAAGGCATTAGCTATTCCCTCCAGGTAGCCTATCCTGGCTTTCTGGGGATGAGCAGCTCCTCTGTGCTTTGTGGCATTTATCACACTGCTAAAGCTATGTTATTGGTATGTCTGACTCCCATTGGGAACTCATTCCCAATAGACATGAACTCAATTTGTTCTATTCATCCCTGTATTAGTTGCCATTACCAAAAGTAATCTGACATAGCAGAAATGAAAAAAAAAAAAGGAAGGTGTGAAGAAAGTAGAGAAGATGGGGAAGCTGGGAGGGAGGAAGGGAGGAGATATTTTAAGATATAGTGATGATTATTTGATTATTTTATTGTTTAAAGATAGAGTCTCTCTGTCATCCAGGCTGGAGTGCAGTGGTGTGATCACAGCTCACTTGTAGGCTTGACCTCCTGCACTCAAGTCATCCTCCAGCCTCAGCCTCCCAAAGTGCTGGGATTACAGGACTGAGCCATGGCACATGCCCAGTGCATTTTAAAGATTAAAGCCTATTATTTGAGGTAAAATGTACATACAGTGAAATATAGAAGTATACAGTTTTTGATTTTGGCAAAGCTATACACTGAAGTGGTTGTAACACTTCACACCTTAGAATCTAGTGGTACCATCTTATACTCCTGTCAACAATACATGGCAGTTCCAATTACTCCACATTCCCATCAACATTTGGAGCCATTTTTTTTTTTTTTTTATTTTAGCTCTTCTAGTTTCTGTTAAATATGATCTCAAGTAGTTTTAGTTTTTCCTGATGACAACTGGTGCCTAATATAACTTTTCACATGTTTACCGGCCATTCATACACGTTCTTTTGTGAAATATCTGTTCAAATCTTTTGCCCATTTTTATTGAGTTGCCTTATTTTTACTGATTTAAAGGAGTTCTTTATATATCCTAGAAACATGTCCTTTGTCAAAGGTATATATTGAGAATATTTCTCCTGGCTTGTGGCTTGCCTTCTCATTTTGTTAATGACGTATTTTCATCACCACGTGTTTTTAAAAATTTTAATGAAGTCTAATTTGTCAATTTTTAAAATATAGTGACTAAATCTTCTCTAAGAAATTTTGTGACTCACAGGTAAAAAAAATTTGTATGGTGACTTCTGGAAGCTGTACAGTTTTAGTTTTAGCTTCTATGTTTGAATCTAGAGTCCCTATCACAGACCCTACTTCTGGATAACACACAGTATTTCTTTAGTTACAGAACAGCTGGATTGCTTTTGCCTTTTCTCTTCTAACTATGCATATTCATTTAGATAGGATGCTGGGCAAGAAGGGCAATAAAAACACAGTTGATGGGAGAAGGAAAAAATAATTGAATATAAAACAATTTGAAAACCATTCTTCAAATTACTTCAAAGTAATAGTTCAAAAGATTTTTTCATTTTGGTAATTAAATACTAAGGAAGCATTCATGAAAAACAAAGCAATTGGTAACACTATATCTCAATAGTATCTCTTTACATGAACTTCTTAGGAAAAGTCGATCCATGGAGGCAGAAAGCAGGTGATTGCCTGGGGCTAGAGGCAAAAGCAGGGATGACTGCAAATGGGCACAAGGGGAGATGGGGTGCTGGAAGTGTTCTAAACTATGGCAGTGATGGTTAACAACTATAAACATTTATTAAAACTTAAACTGTACAATTACAAGAGGTAAATTCTATGACATATAAATTATCCCTCAATCAAGCTGTCAAAAAAAAAAAAAAAAAATCAAGCCTGCTTGTTGGAGCCCCAGGAAAACAAACAAAAAATTCTATGTAGACAAAATATAGAAAATATAGTCTTGTATACATAGTAAGAAAAGACAATTCTGTTTGAACATGAGGTACACCAAGGAGCTGGTTTAAAAGAGAAACTGATTGGAAAGAAGTTTATGAAGAAGAAGGAAAGAAAAACTGTGTACCTCTTTAAAGTAAGTAACTCAGTCTGGGAAATTTTACAACTTCAAATATAGCATTCCTTTAAAATCAAAGATCGCTTCCTTAAAATATCCTTATCCTTTCTTTGACAGTTACATAAATCCTATTAGTGTGTATTCCATTTAGGCCAAGCGATAGGCAATGTTTCCCCCAAGGTCCCTCAGTAATTAAGTGACATGCTAATATTAACAAGAAGTCCCTAAGAACCTTTTCAATTTTTTTCTGTTTTTCCCCCTAATACTGGCACTACAGAAGAGTACAGTACTACCCTCTTATTCTCTGAATTGCGAATTTGCTTTCTGCCATTTCAGTTACCCCCATCCAACTGTGGTCCAGAAGTATAAATTAAGAATTCTAAAAAAAATAAATTCCAGAAATAAAAAATTCACAAGTTTTAAATTGCATGTCATTCTGGGTATTTCAAGGAAATCTCACTTAGTCCTATGTAGGATATGAATCACCCTCTGTCCACCATATTCAGGCTGTATACATTCCTTGCTCATTAGTCATGAATATCTAACCATCAGCATCCTCATGGTTCAATGATCCAGGTTCACCGGCAGCAGATGATCCTCCTCCTGACATTTCATCTCAAGGTCAATAGTAGGCTAACACTAACTCAAGATGCCTACGTTATTCACCTCACTTCATCTGATTACACAGGCATTTTATTATTTCACATTATCACCAAAAGAAGGGACAGTATAATATTTTAAGAGAGAGGAGGAGACGGAGACCACATTCTCGTAACTTTTATCAGAACCTATTGTCAGAATTGACCTATTTTATTATTGTTGTTAATCCCTTACTATGCCTAGTTTATAAATTAAATTTTAACAAAGATATGTATGTATAGGAAAAAAACATAGTATATATAGAGTTCAGTACTATCTGTGGTTTCAGGCATTCACGAGAGAGGGGAGGGTCTTAGATGGACCGTATCTCCTGCTGAAAAGGGAGGACTACTGTACCAGATTGTCTATGAGTTAACAGGCAAGTTTTTCACTACGATTACAAACAGATAATATTACTCAAACTCCAGGAAGCACCCTAGTTGAGTCTAGAATCTAGCTTTTAATACATTTTAGACTTGGGTGGCCTAGCTCCTTTCACTGGTCACAGAATTTTTTTCTCATGTTATTCTCTATTGGACAGAGTTTTAAAAGTCAAAGGAAAATGATTTAATGAGTGATAAAAGGAGAAACCTTTGCATCAAGCATCATGCCTTTCCAGAGAAAGTTTCTGTTTCTCAAAACCTAAAACCAACAGATTAAAAGGCTATTCTTCTTGGAGATGATATTAATTATACTTTTATACATGTATATATTTTACATATTTATATTTTGGAGAAAATATTTTTTATAATTTTTAAGAAGAAAGGACCTCTGAAGGAAGCCCAGCTGTGGGAACTAGAGTTCTAGGCTTTATCTGTAACAAGCGTATTATTAAGCCCCACTTCTAAGAGATTCTGTACAAAGAAACCTCACCAATTCCACACTGTAGAATAAGCAGGCAGTTCTATAGAAAAATCTACATAAATCAGAAAACAATTGGCACAGTACAAATCAATCCAAGGAAATTGACTGATTTTCTAGATAAAGCAAGGGAAAGAATTTTGAAATAATACACAATCAGGGTCTTGAATAAGTTGAACACTTTGGAACAAAAAGCTCTTTTCAGAGATTTTAGCTAAACTGAAATATGGGATCATTTATAAAACCTCCAAAGCAATATCTAAAGCATTTATGATTTGAAAATCTACCTAATCAATAGATTTCAAAGAGATACCATGAAAGTTTTTGCCTAATAAGAGAAGTCGCTAAGAAATTCAGGATTTCTAATTCTAATGAGTTAACTAATATACATACGCTTTACATAGATACGAATATATATATTTAGAAAAGATCTGAGGACATTCAAATAATGCTGGAGGTGGTGGAATAGCGGGGCAAAGACTAAGAAAAATGAGAGAAAGAAGCAAAGATAGGCTCTTGAGGTTAGCCTGCCAATCATCTCACTATTTGTATGTGGGTGTGTTTGGGGGTTTTGTTTTTTGTTTTCTTTTGTTTTGCTTTTTACTGGTCCTTGATAAGGTACCTGTCCATCTGACTCAATGTATAGAGCTCACAGAATTACCAACCATTTTCTTAGACAAGTCTAACTTTTATTTTTCAACTTAGGTAACTCAGATATTTGTCCTTAACAAACAGGCCCAATTCACCTATCCTAACTCCACCCATAAAGGCTTCCCACAAGCCCAGCAGGCTGCAAGCCTCCAGTTCATCTCAAGGATACACTCAACATTAGCAGTGCCTTTTCTGAGTTTAACCCTCTCCTCCCACCCTGCAACTCAACACTACCAGAAATAAGTTAAGCTCCTGGAGAGGCACCTGATCAGACCTCAAGGCACATGACATGGTGATAGTACATTATCGAGGGGAAGAAGCTGTGACCTCAAGTCACATGGCATGTGATAAGTACAACATCAAGGGGAAGAAGCTCATGGCAGATTGAAGAGTGATGCCTTGGCACCAAACAAACAAACAGAAAACACATTTTTATTAAATGCATGGAGAAAATGTACTATTAAGTTATAATAATTAATTAAATATACTGTATAAACATCCAGCCCCATTATAGCAAATGGCCATCTCATCTGGGAGTCATGAATTGCCGGCGAAGCACTTAAAATTTAACCACAATGACCCTGAGAACATTTTAGTATGATGGTGGTTAGATATCTGAAAGCTAGATAAAATTTTTGTCAGTTTAAATAGAGGTGCATTCAGTGAATTATTACCTGCTCCTAACCAGTCAGAAGAAATAGAAATGGAAAACAAGAGAGAGCTTTAAGCCCTAAAAGGGACTGGTAAACACAGAGAACAAACCTTGAAGGTTTTCAATCTCTAAAATTTCTGCCAATATTCTTAGTCATACATGAAATACCACAATGACTCACCACCACCTACACAGTAATATTCTCTGTGTCTGACAGACATGTTTTCATTCGATATATAAAAATAAGTGAGAAACACTGCAAGCAAAGGCTGACTAATAGAAATCATTTGTTTCTTACTACCAATGGTTAAGAGTTTTACACTATTTCCTTTTTTCTCTTAATAGCAAGCAATGCAAACTATATTCAGTTTGCAGACAGAGTCTGCAGCTAAATACATAGGCTTTTTATTCAGCTTTATTACTGTTCAACTAGAAACTCATTAGAGTAACTTTAAGTTTTAATAGTCTGCATCACCAGCAGTTTTCTGGTAATCAAAAATAATCTTTCTCCTAAACATGTTAGAATCATCTCCCAATATCTACCAAAATTTTCAGTATTTATACCTATAATCTAGTACAAATTCAGTTGACAAGTCTTACTAAATATTCTTTTTTGTTTTTTTAACTTTTAAATTCAGGGGTACGTGTGTAGGTTTGCTATATAGGTAAACGTGTTACAGGGGTTTGTTGTACAGATTATTTCGTCACCTAGGTATTAAACCTAGTACCCACCCATTAGTTATTTTTTCCTGATCCTCTCCCTCCTCCTACCCTTCACCCTCTGATAGGCCCCAGTGTCTGTTATTCCCATAAAAGAGAATTTCTAAACAGTGTTTTCCTAATTGAATGGAAGTACTTCATCTCTGGGGAGACAGCACCAGCTGTAAAGTGACAGACAAGGAAGAAAGGCCCCCAAAGGCCCTGTGGGCAACCAACCATGAAGCCAAGTTCCACACATGGCCACCTCCCTCAATAGCACCAGCACTGTTCTTGCAGGCCCAGGCCCCTCCCATGCCCTCAGGAGTCTTGTTTGGCTGCTCATCTGACACTTTAAAGCTTTACTTGGGTCAAAGGACAATCTAGCACAGTAACTGTTCCCACTTTGGAGCTATATATTTTACCATGTAATATATAGTAGAGAAACTTTTAAGGAGAAAAAATATTTCTTAAAGATTATCACCCTTATCCTTTTAATCTGCTACCTATCATGCCAGCCACTTTGGTGTCTCCATAGTAACTAATGTTTTAATGAGAAGGAAGAGTAAAAGAGAATGACAGGTGGAGAGGGTACAGGCAGAGTATAAGAATCAGCCCAAACTTATCACCGCTATGAGAATATTAAAATACAAACCCAACTGCTGCAGGATTCAGCAGTTATTAATTAATGCATGCATGCATGCATTCACTCAAATACTTATTGTGCATCTACACAATAAGTGTTTTGCTACAGTAATCAGTTATGCATCCATTCATCCAGGCTACACACATTCATTGAGCACCTACTCTGGACCAAGCACTGCCCTAGGCCTCCAGGATCCTGAGTGTGAGAAAGTCAGATGTAATGCCTGAGAAACTCTGCTCTCTGAAGGTGCATATATATAGTGAATTTAACATAAAGAGTTATTCATATGAGAAAAAACTCAAACTATTTGATTGTTGAAAAGATGGCAAAAGATTGACTTTTCCTTCTACATCCAAGAAATGCCCATCTTTTCTGAAAACAATGCATATATATTTTATATATATAGCATAAATATATATCAAATATATATACATGTCATATATATATATTCTGAGTTTTCAGTTATTTGGTTTAATTTAGTTCTTAAATACTGCATTGAGTAATGAAATAAACAGCTAACAGCTTTCGGATCTTTCCAGCAAATTCATGTAAAAAAGAAAGAATACTGCAACTTGTTTAGCAATCTGTTTTGCCAAAGAGAAAAAATTCTAGCTCTTCATCCTTAAGCCACAAAATCGTAACTAAAAGATGTAGCTGGTCACTGAGGTCCTGTAACACGCACCAAGAACAGCATGAAATTCCAGAGGAATTTTGGGAATTGAAGGTTGGGATGGGGAGGATTCCAGACACAGTGAGTAAAAATATTCAAGGACAGTTCAGACCTGACAAACACCATCCATGGTATTGAGCAATTACCTGCCAAAGGCCATGTCACATATGTTTTCCGAGAGAAAATGATGGTGACTAGATTATTCCCAGAGCATCAAGATATATTCTTATGTACAGTTAATTGCACAAAATACCAGATCCTTCTAGCCATTACCAAAACACATTTTTTTCCCATTTATTTATTGTATTGCATTTTAGGTTTTGGGGTACATGTGAAGAATATGCAAAATTGTTGCATAGGTACACACATGGCAGTGTGATTTGCTGCCTTCCTCCCTATCACCTACATCTGGCATCTCTTCCCTTGCTATCTCTCCCCAACTCCCCAGCCCCCACCGTCCCTCCCCTATTTCCCCCCAACTGACCCCAGTGTGTAGTGCTCCCCTCCCTGTGTCCATGTGTTCTCATTGTTCAACACCC
>NW_016107398.1:604601-624775 GCF_001604975.1 Cebus imitator | reverse complement strand
TTGTGTTGCCTCCGAGACCTCTGTTCTGTTCCATTGGTCTATATCTCTGTGTTGTTACCAGTACCATGTTGTTTTGATTACTGTAGCCTTGTAGTATAGTTTGAAGTCCAGTAGTGTGATGCCTCCCGCTTTGTTCTTTTTGCTTAGAATTGACTTGGCTGTGTGGGCTCTCTTTTGGTTCCATATGAAGTTTAAGGTGTAAAATACATTTTTTAAATTTCACTTAAAAGCTTACCTAAACCACACTACTTTCAAAGATCAAATTATTTCTCTAGCCTTTTGACACCTATATTGGCTTCTATGAGGACACAAACAGAATGGGAATGTCAGCATACTATATTGACTTTGTATAATTTGCACAGGGTAGTATAAGGACTAAGTTAAATGGTCAGATTTTAAATTGTAGCCAAAAGCTAAATAGGCCCATACTATTCAGGGTCTCTTTGGGACTCATTTTAATGAAAATCATCAGGACCAAGAGGATCCATAGCCATTTTGTCAACAGCATTATTAATTCAGAGATGGTTTTATAGTATAGTATTTCTATTTAAAAACAAAGAAAGTTTTCATGTTTCTTTCCTCCATTTCTTCATGCCCTCTCATTTCAGTTCCCTTGATCTAATATTAAGATATAGGAAGAATCCAGAAATAAATGATAATTGAAAGGGTAACAAAATATTTAATATGAAGTCAATGTCCAAATTTAACAGCCTGTAGAAAAGAACACTTGGAATGATCTTAGTAAGATAAAACATAAATTTAGAACTATAAAGAATTAAATGGTTTTATGGCTGTTCCTTAAGCTTTACTGGATGTGTTTAGTGAATCAGAGGATTAAAAGGAAACTTAAGAAATCATTTTGACCATCTTATTGTCTCCAGGCAGATGGGACCTCAACTAGTACAAAGAAATGTATAACGTCCACTGTCAACCCTAATGTTTTAGGGACAAAGCAACATTCTATTCAGAAGTACAGCAGATATCAGCAAGCAAAACCACTTATGTCAACATCAGCCTATATCATAAACCATCAGTTGTTCTCAGGGCCAAAATAACTGATCGAGTCCTGGATTTGAGATCATTTTCTGTCACCTTTAAATTGACTCTATCTTGGCAGCAGTTTACGCTTACTCCATAGGAATTTCAGCACTGCACACATTTAAGCCTATATCTACATTCCCACTTTTCTTTGTGATATACTGCATATTTCCATACTGTTCTGAGCATTTTCCTATGACATCAAGTTTCAAAAAATGGCACTGTCAAAGGAAGATCTTCTATGCACATGTGTGTGTGTATATATATATATGTATATATAGAGACCCACATATATATATATATAGAGAGAGAGAGAGAGCCCCATATATAGAGCGAGAATGGGAATGTCAGTATACTATATTGACTTTGTATAATTTGCACATGGTAGTATAAGGACTAAGTTAAATGGTCAGATTTTAAATTGTAGCCAAAAGCTAAGTAGGCCCACACTATTCAGGGTCTCTTTGGGACTCACATATATATATATATATATATATATATATATATATATATATATATATATATTTGGAGGGAGAGAGAGAGACTTGCTGAAAGAGAGAGAGAGAGAGAGAGAGAGAGAGAGAGACTTGCTCTGTCACCCAGGATGGAGTGCAGTGACCTGATCTCGGCTCACTGCAACCCCTGACTCCTGAGGTTCAAGCAATTCTTGTGTTTCAACCTCTGGAGTAGCTGGGGTTACAGGCATGTGCCACCACATCTGGCTAATTTTATTAATAGTAAAGATGGGGTTTCACTGTATTGGCCTCGAAGTCCTGGCCTTAAATTATCTGCCTGCCTCAGTCTCCCCAAGTGCTCGGATTATAGGTGTGAGCCACTGTACCCAGCCAGCTACTGCACCCAGCCAATATATTTTTAATCTCTGTCAAATGATTATTTCCTTTAGCTAAACAAAATTCTCTCTTTCTAACTCTATAGGTTTGTCAAATAAAACCAATTTCTAATCTCATGGAAACAGAAAAATTTTAATATCAATTCCTTCATTAGAATCTGAATTTTGGCTTCCAGACAACTGAATACTTTGACACTATTCTAGACATCTATCTTTGAAGTCTTATACAGTCTGATTTTCTCTGGGTAATTACAAAGCAATCCTTTATACTCTAATTAAGAAACAATAGATTAAAACTATGACTCTTTACAACAATTTTTTTTCCTTCTATCAGTTTAAAATGGAATGTTCCTTCTATGCAATTTTGTTCATCTTTCTTAGAGACAGGGAACTGAATGCTCCTGTAGGTTACTTTCTATTGTTAGTCATGGTATTCACATAAAAGGCAAGTTTAAAAATAAAGAAATAAACAGTGTTGAAACTTTTCATTGATTTTGGTAACAAAAGAAGTATTTTATTACTAAGGAGAGCTTAAAATAAGCCTTTGTTATAGGAGAAAGAAATTATGCTGACAGCCTGAGAAAAGGAGTAACAATTCACAAGGCTAATAGAACAACAAAATATGTACTCTGGTAAATCCTTAGGACTAACTTGGGTTCCTGTAGCTATTTTCATACCAAAGTGACTTCAGAATACATGAAAAATGAAGAGATTACTGACGTAGGATCCCAAGTGAATTCATTTGGCACAACTTACTTTGTGAATTTATCTAAATCTGATATATCATCTAAATTCTTTCATTCCTATCATCTTCATTTCTCAAATTCTATGCTGATGACTAATCCTGAGAATGTCCTCAGTACTTAATATAAGCCTCTAGTAATTTACATTTATATTTTGATAGTCCAAATCTTATCATCATCCTTCAATATCCACCATCACTACCTTCCCATTGGGATTCTAGTTTTCCTTTTAAATTTCCTTAGTAGTATAAATGGTGGTTTCATGACCAGTGATGAATTCCTCAACAAGTTTCTTTAAAATATTTTACATTTCCTGGAAGGCACAGCACTCTATTATCATCAAACATTAGACCCATTGGCCTAATAAATGAAAGTCTAAGAACTGGATTTGAAAGAAGGCAGATTAACCAGAAAATAGTATAAAATGGAACTGGAAACATTTCAGGCTTAGAAAAACTTAGGTTCATACTGCATATTATTTCCAACTAGCTATAAATTCACTGTGATGTAGTGCATTAGAAATGAAAGTTCTCCCCTAAAACTATGAAATGGATTCCAAATACACAATATGTGTGCTGTAAGAGGTGAGACTGACTACAATACACAATACACTTCAAAAATAATAACCAGACTTGTTTTAAACCTGGATTTTTCACCTAAAATCTCACACAGAAAAAGCAGTTGGACATTTTGCGTGTTTCACTGTTTAAAAAAGCTGAGGGTCATAGAAACAGAAACTGTAAAAAAAACACTCCAATTCCAATATCACTGCTGCTGTGAACTATTCTGTAGGGAACCTTTATTCGTGGGGGTATGCAGAAGTCTATTGCAGGGGGTGCTCTTAGTAATTCTCTTTGTCCTTTTCTATTTTAAAATTAAAGTAGCCAGAGGAGGTATGTGTTGTAACAAGGATGTACCTCGACTCAATTATTGAGCTCAAAGGAAAACATATTCAGAATTGCTATGGTTTGAATGTTTGTTCCCCTCCAAATCTCATGTTGAAATCTGATCCCCAATGTTGGAGGTGGGGCCTAACGGGAGGTGTTTGTGTCATGCGGGAGGATTCCTCATGAATAGATTCACGCCCTCTCTCAGGGTTACTGAGTTCTTGCTCTGTGAGTTTCCTGGAGAGCTGATCATTAAAGAGCCTAGCACCTCCCACCTCACCCCCATTGCTTCTCTAGCCATGTGATCTCTGCACATGCAGGCTCTTCTTCACTTCCACCATGAGTGGAAGCAGGCTGAGGCCCTCACCAGATGCAGATGCTCAATCTTGAATCTTCCAACCATCAGAACCATGAACCATAATTTTTATTTTCTTTATAAATTACCCAGCCTTGGGTATTCTCTTTATAGCAACAAGAAATAGATTAAGAAAAGAATCCACCCAGGGATACATGACACCTATCACTAAACTTACCAACACCTCACAAATACTGAACAGAACCATGGTTATTTTTCTAAATTTAACCAAATAGCAAAATATTTTGATTTACTTCATTATATTTGGTTCACTGAAAAAAAATGTGTAAGCAAACAGAAGCACTTTTCTCTGCTTTAAGGAAGAATTTGATATATATGTTTAAGTCAACAATACAACCGTCCCCAACACACCTTTCCTAAGCTTGTCTCTCAGAATCTCCAATCTCTCCAGCTGTTTTTATGTGTCATTTAAACTGAACTTCTTTCATTTACCTGAGCCTTCCATGTCTTCTCTCACTCTGTAGGACTAACACATGCTCTTCTCGCTGTCTGCAATATTCTTTTCTTTCCCTGGATGATTCCTTCTTACTTTTCATGTCTCACATTAAATGTCACTTCCCCCAGGAAGCCTTCCAAGACCCTTCACGCTAGGTTACGTAATCATGGGGGTAGGTATTAGTGAACAGCGTCCTCCGTTCTCAGTAAGATTAGAATTCACTGAGACCTAAGCTAAGGAATCAAGCCAATGGAAATCAAAATGCCCTTTGTTGTACTCATGTATGCTGCAATGGAGAACCCAACTTTCATCTGCAGACAAGCGGGGTCTGCAGAAAATTGATGCTGAGTTATATAGATGCTTATCCACTGTCCCACAGGTACAGCTGGACAACTGCAGAGCTCCTCAAAGGGTCTCACTCCTGTGCAAGGTATGGCACCAAGGGTCACACAACATGTGTTTTCTCAAAGCACGTTGACTGTTTACAGAGAGGGACTGAGCTGTGCATGTTCCCAAGAGGAGTAGGGAGCTGGAAGAGGCCAGGAATGTCATTCCAGTGATACTCCTCATGAAAAAGGGAATAAAGCTTCTTCCCAGACAAAATGTACTGCTTGAGCAGCACTCCCAGCACTTGATCACTTTGATAAGATTGCACATTTAGTTGCCTGTCTTTTCTGCTAGACCTTCAGCTCCACAACATCACCAAGGACAGGACCATGTGTCTTTTGCTCACCAGTTACCTCAGGATTGGCAGAGACAGGCTGTTAACATGCACACATCGAAATAATCCATCAATCCATTAATGACTCATTCCTCTGTTCATTCCAAGGGAAATCATTTATTACTAATATTGAGATGGAAAAAGTTACTTGATTAAGGACAATGTATAGAGCTGTCATGCTTAGGACTCTTCAGATAGGTTGGTTAAGATAATTTAAGACCTTTAAAAACCTGTAGAAAAGAGTATCACTTAATCTTATTTTAATAGGTGAGTGTTAAACCTCATATTGTTTATGTTCTTTATTTTGACAAAAAGGAAGACTAGGAGAGGGGAGGAGATAGGAGTGAGAGAGAAAAAAGCAAAAAAGAACTGATTCTCAAAAGGTATAAAAGATATGGTTAGCAGAGATTAAACAGACTCTTAAGTTTTATTTGTAAATATCCCAAATAACTTAAAACTTGTTAGCGGGGAGACTTTATTTCTATGTGACAACTCACACACACACACAATTCCCACTTCTTTAGGAGCTGCAGAACAGCTTTAAAAGCAGCTGGTTTATCAGTTGGTAGGGGGTGAATAAGAACAAGTGCTGGCAAAGATATGGAGGAAATGGAACCCTCATACATTGCTGGGGGAGATGAAAAATGGTGCAGCCACTTTGAAACAGTCTGTCTCAAAAGTTCAACACAATGTTGCCATATGACCCAGTAATTCTGCTCCTACATATAACCCACAAGAATTAAAATATCTCTATGCAAAAACTTACATATGGATATTTAGAGCAGCTTTAGTCACAGGAACCAAAAACTGGCAAGAGCCTAAATGTCCGTCGATGATGGATGGATATAAAAAATGTGGTATATCCATATAATGGCATGTTATTAGCCAATAAAAAGGAATGAAGTACTGGTACATGTTACAAGGGTGAACCTTGAGAACACAACGTGAAGTCAAAGAAGCCAGTCACAGAGGACCACATACTATGTAATTCTGTTTATATGAACTGTCCAGAGTAGGCGAATTCTCAGGGACACAATGAAGATTAATGTTTATTACGGGATGTTGGGGCTAGGGATGAATGAGGAGTGATGGTTTATGGATTTGGAGGTTACATGCTAGAGAGATTGCTAAAAGGGATTTTGGTAATGGTTGCACATGTCTATTAATAAACTAAACGCCACTGAATTGCACACTTTACATAGGTGAATTACGTCTTGACAAAGCTGTATTTTGTTTGTTTGTTTTTTTAGTTAAGCAGGATGAGATTGGGAAGATGACGCTAAGTCCTGGGATTAGACTAATTCTGGTTCTTCTGCCTATCGCAGGGAGCCTGCTAGAGAATGAGGTGCTCCACGCTACCCACTTTCTTTTTCACATGGCTGACCTCCTATTGAGGCTTGATTTATTATTGAGGTGAGAAGGTTGCAGTAGGCAATTCTGAAAGAAATCTACTTGGTATCACTTTTAAAAACATCAAATGAACAATTCATCAAATGAGGCAAAAGAAACTAGGCTTACAACAACCAGCTCTGATGAGATGCTTTCCAACAGATACAGAGGTAAGATGGCCTACGAGTTAGGACCCATGTTGGCCCACTCACACCAGGGCAGATTAATTTTCAAGAAAAGGAAAAACTGAAATATTTGATTAGAGTCTTGTGTCTAGAAGACACTAGAATTCTCTTTCATCCTTCTTGCTGTATTAGTGTGTGGGGTGTTAAGCATCTATGAAGTCTATGAGGTGCCAGACTTTTTAAAGGTTATCTTCTTTTATCTCCACACCAACCCTATCAGCTAGATGGTATTATCTCCATTTTACAGTTAAGGAAACAAGTAAAATTCAAACAGAAATCATCTTAAAGGAAGTTTTCCTAGACTACAGAGCCAGCATTTAGAAGAACTGTTTGACTCCAGAGCCTAGGCACTGTCCACAACCATATGTGGCCTCCCTCTGCTGTACGAGAGCAGAGGCAGAATTGCTTCAGCTACTGCTCAAGAGAACCTAGGGCAGAGACTTGCAGAGGCTTTGAGCCTACCTCTCTTGGCCCAGGCCACCCCTGGCAATTGGATAGATTTGTGGTCTAAGTCCCTGAAGTCATGAGTAGACAAAAATCCATCCTTCACTCGCCAGGACAGATACAAACCTCAAGATAATTTGTTTTCCAATGGTTTCAGCTTAAAGTTCTGGTTTGGCATTGGCTTTCTCACAACTAGCAGCTGTAGGCAATTTTCACACAGAATAGAGACATCAATAAGGCAGAGAGTGGAATTTTCTCCCTTATGAATACAGAACAATGAGCTGTCTTCAAGATGTACATGAAGCTGCCACCACGTGGGCTCCTCGCTCTCATTTTGGGAGGCTGACAAAATACGACTGAAAGGACTGTAGATGTGGAATGCTTTGAGGGTCCCGGCTCTGCCTACCAGCTCCACTACCACTGAGAGCAGTCATTAGCTATCAGCAACACCTATGCCCCTCGGTTGACTTTTTTTTTTTTTCCTTTAATCCAAACACCAAATTGAACCAGAGACTTTCAGTTTTAAAACATTTTAAGTGGGAAATAAAACCCTGCCTGTCAATGCATCATTACTGCCCTTCTTGACTGCTATCTTGGTAGATGATTCACTGCCCCTCCCTGCAAGAGGACTATGTGCCATCTGCCTGCCATGACCTCAGGTTTGGCCATGTCACTTGTGGTGCTGATCCTGATGGAAGAATGATGCCTCCTTACCTGTGAACTTGTGTTGCCGTATGATCTGCACTGGCCAATGAAATGTGGGCACAAGTGACATGTGTTATTTCCAAGCATAAGCTTAGCGCCTATGAGTGGTTTGCCAGGTTTGTCTTTACTCTTCCACCCTGCCTGGGTATTGGACAGAAGACAGAAGGAACAGAACTATAGCAGACCCACAGTGGACATTCAGCACAGCAAGCATTACACCTCTGCTGTTGTAACCAATGGGGTTTTGCTATCACAGCATAACCTAGTTTAAGATGACTGAACCAGCCATTAACATTGATCCCCCCAACTTCTTTTCTCACCTTCAATTCCTGCTGACAGCTCGCTTCCTCCAGAAAGTCTTCCCTATCACTTTCCTCATCCCACACAACACATATTACACACACACAGGCAATTTGTGATTATTCTTTTGGTGCCATTATACCTTCTTTATAATGGATCTCCTTTTGCTACCATCAGATCTTTGGGGGCCAGGTTCTAGCTTTCTATTTCAAACTTCCTTGTTAACACCTACAACAGAGTTCTTGATGCAGTGGAGATCAGAGAAGAGAGAAATTCCTTAAATACTGAAAATATTCAACAACATAAAATGCAAGCACACTGGTAGGAGTCATCTTTTCTTCCCTGACCAACTCTGGTTGGCAATAGGCCCATTGCTCCATGCAGGAGACCAGAAATCAAACATTAGCTTCAAAGCCTCTCTCATACTGGCTTATCTTTCTGCTTTGTAAGTGAATTCTGGTCTCTAAAAGTTGGAGTGACACGGCCAGTTCAGATATTACCCCAGGAGAGCACTGACACAGCATATAGTACGTTCTTGACCTAAGAATCATGCAAAATGGATACTATTCTCTCGTGTCTGTGGAACAATATAAATGGTCCATTTAGATCTAACTCCATTACAAAGGAGATCATGTCCTTTACAGACAAATGGAGAGAGCTGGAAGCTGTTATCCTCAGCAAACTAATCAGAAAACCAAACACCACATGTTCTCCCTAATAACTGGGAGCTGAACAATGAGAATACATGGAAACATGGGAGGAAACAACATACACTGGAGCCTGTGGCAGGGGGTGGGGGTATGGTGGAGTGGGCAGAGCATCAGGAAGAACAGCTAATGGATGGTGGCCTTAATGCCTGGGTGATGGGGATGACTGATCTGTGCAGCAAACCACCATGGCACACGTTCACCTATGTAACAAACTGCACATCCTGCAAATTTATCTCAGAACCTAAAAGTTGAAGGAAAAAAAAAGAACTAACTCCATTACAAAATGCCAGTGGTGATCAAGGCAGGATACAGTATTCACACAACCTTTATTAAGCATGTTTAAAGGCCAGGCACTGGGCCACTCCCACTGTGTACTATTCTCACTGAAACATTATGTCAAACCTAGAAGGAGATGTTTCTTTCCTCCAGAAAACAGGATCAGAAAAATAAGACGAGTTTTTTTTTTTTTTTTTACAATTATGCAGATAAAGTCAGAGCAGTGATTTAAATGAAGGTCTTCCTAATTCCTATGCTAGCACCTTTAAACTATGTATGCCGTAATATCCTCTCGAATACAGAATGGAAATAAAAATCACTTGATACTTGAAAAGCTAAGCTGAATAATGTACTTACATCTCTTGATGAATGGGTCCTGCACTAGATACATCCCTCATTTCAGTATACAGGATTCTAAAATATGACAGTATCTATAAAAAGATTCCCACAACAGTTATTATTCTAATTCTATCATTAGGCTAAGTAATGATGCTGTACTTAAGTAATGTCTTTCACCAAAGGATCAAAGACAGGATGAGAAGTATGATTAACTTTTTAAAAATACATTGATACTATATATTGGGTGTGGAGGTAGGGGAGCATTAGGGAATCTGGATAGGTGTGAAGTAAATGAAGGAATTATTTATGCATACATGCATAGAGTAAGGTTGGGATGGAGACAAATTAGGAAGAGCAACTTAAGATGCAGTATTGCCACATATTTGAAGAACTGAAGGTCTAAATACCCCCATCCACTTAAAGCACCAGCAAAACACTTGGATGTTAGTAACACTACTCTCTTCTAACTCTTTCTTCTCCACATGTTTAGTGCTGACAGTGAGAGTGCAGACATAAAGGTGAATGGGGGCTATTTCGCTGAAAAGGAAAAGTCTACAGCAAACCAAACCAATCCATTCACATGCTCTCCTCTTCTCCTTCCCTGGCTCCCCACCAATGCCAGAATAGAAAACTGGAACTCACCACCAGTTCACTGAACATGACATCCAGCTCCTCCACAGGGGGCATGGGCAATGCTGGCTCCATGGTCTGAAGCGCAAAGTTGCTATCATTTCGCAGCCGATATGTGATTTCTGGGTGATCATTATTTCGGAAACAGCAAAAGATGAATGAAATACCTCGTCCACCTCTCTTTCTTGGGGCCATGGCTGAATTCTGTTCTATTTCTTGATGTGACTAAACTCTGCAAAAAGAGGACATGACATGGTTAAGAGTACAGGAACAGACAAAATAATTTTTAAAACGCCAGACCAACTCGAGAAAGAGCTCTGTGTGCTGGTGACATTGAGGGCGCTCTGTAGCACACAGAGAAAACAACACTGAGTGGATTGGAATCCACTTGGGCAGAGAACACAAACCTTCTATTCACTTGTTGAATGTGTTTCCTGCAATAACTGCTGAGCAAACAGGACAACTCCAGTCACTTCCCCAAAAACATACACTCTAATCATTCTGCAGTACTGTCTGCTCTTTGTACATCACATTCCCTTTCCTGCTGACCCAGTTTGTTCTTGTTACTCTCCTTGGAAGAATGACCTTCTCTTCCTTGCCCCCTAGCAGATCTCTTTCTTATCTTTTAAAGTCTGATTCCAATTTCTTCTTTACCTTCCCTAAATAGAATTAATAACATATATGCTATGACATGACTATCCACTCTAGCATGGTCACAGTCTAAGCTCTTTATGAGTGCGTCTTCCTGTTAGACTGTGATAACTGAAATGAGGGGAAGAGGCTGTGCATCAAGTACTTTGTGGGCCTAGTGCCCTGCACAATGCCAGGAAGAGAGGAGGCACTCAGTAAATGTTCATTGTATTAACTAATTTAAATTCACAATAAAGCCAGAGGGACTTGAGCTAGAAGGGCCAGAGATTTTCAAGCTGAAAAGACTAAATGAGTTCACCAGTAAGGAAAAGAAATGGTTAAATTACACACACACACACACACACACACACACACATTCACCTAATAGAATATTACACACTAATTTAAAAGGACCAAGGTATTTGTTTATACCCTTTTGAATCCAAATTTTCACCACAAAAATATGTTTTAGTGATGATAGAGGATATGTTTTAAGTTACAACTGTATATATTGCCTTGGAAAGATTTCCAGTTGATGTTGTCTGTTGAAAAAAGCTAGTCAAAGAAGAACAATACGCATAGCATGATGCTACTATGTCTTTTTGAAAACCTCATACCAAAAGCCATACATGTACATTTATTTCCACCAAATAGTCTGGAAGGATAGACAGCAAATCCCTAATTCTTCTCTTCTGAGAATGGAATAAAATTAGAAAAAGGAAAGAAAAAGAATGTTCTTTCCATGCTTTTTAAAAAATAGTGAACATATATTCATGTATGACTGTTTGAAGTTTTCAATGTTTAAAAAGAGATGAGGTTAAAAAAAAAAAAAAAGTGGGATGAGATTGGCCCTTCAAAAGATGGAAGGGCAGGGTAGCAGAAACATATTTAGGTCAGGAAAGGTGGTAGAACAAGGCGTGAATGCCTTCCACCCAAGCAGACCACTCATTCCTTCTTGCTCTTATCTTTGTCTTGTAACATCCTCCCACCCTGAAAGTACCAATCCTGAGAGTGTACCCACTGCTGCTGATAGCTGAAATTCAGTTCAACATTTCTGAAGGGCAACTTATCAAAGGCTTAAAATAGCCACATGTTTTGACCTAGTATTTCTACTTCTGAGAATGTAAGCTTAGGAAATATTCAGAGATGTTATAAAAATGTTTTCACAGAAATTTCCAAAGCATTATCTATAAGAGCAAATAAGGGCATAAAATAAGTGCTGGTAATGAAGGACTATACAGAAAAGGTAAATAAATGATGGTACAACTAGATGACAGACTACCAAGCAGCCCCTTGTAAAATAATATTTAATGACATGCAAATACTTGTGTAAAATAAAGAATAGGTATACAGGGTCCCATTTTTGCAAGAAAAAATTCACATATATGAACAGGAAAAAAAAGGACAAGATAAATACAACAAAATGCAGGCAGCAGTTAGTTCTGTGACAAATGTACAGACTACCCTATTTAACAAACAAAAAGACTCTTCTGCACTTCCTAAGTTGCCATACTGAAGACATACTACTTCCATAGTTAATAAAGTAAGATCTAAAAACTCCATTGATATGATTATCTGCTTATATTAGAGGGGGAATATGAGTATGCAAAAATATTCCTATCAAAAATATCGAAGTTAGGGTAATCTACATACTAGCTTTTCAAACTATCTGTGGTAAAGGACTAGTTGTTTTCATCCAATCTGCTATAAACTGAAAGATTTCAGCAATGTCAAATTGCTATAAAAGTTAAAATGCTTAATCTCAATTCTTGCACTCAGCACAGGTAGGCAGCAGCAACACTGATGTACATTAGGACATGGGAGTCATGACTTATCTCATGAACATATAACTGTTAATATTTGTCTCTGGTATGTGTTCTTGGGGCAGGAACCACATCCCACTCAGAAGCCAAGCTAGTGTCCTGCACATCTTATCCTCGGTAAACTGAAGAGAGATTATTCAGGGACTACTGACAAGATCTGTATGACTGTGGGAGACAGGGAAGTATTCTCCAGGAAGGCAGTGTTCAGGCGAGTGGAAAACGAGGGTAAGAAAATAAAGTAGACTAAAATAGGCAAGGGCCAGCTCATGGAAGGTCCCGTGGCCACGTTCAGCCTTCAAATTCATTTCCAGCCATCTCTTTCAGGCAGTCTTGCTAATATGCCTAACTGGGTATGGTCTGGGCCCTCTTAGCATCTTGTGACCTCCATCATGTACAGCCAACATTTACTGTAAATCTGGGTCTTTATCCTCTCACTGAGGAATCGAAGCGTGAGGAAAAGTGTCATGGAACATGTCATTTAGTGTTTTGCACATAGGAGTACAGCCGAAGTATTTGGGGAATAAATAAACATAGAAATAGTTTTCCTTTGGCATGTTACAAGTTTCACTTAAACCGAAGTTACATCACATTCTGGCTGTACTGAGGAGGGGAAGAGGGTGGGGGGTAATATTAAGATCTAAAAATGAGTCCAAAGCATTTTTCAAGTCTTAAAAAGAAAATGCCAACAGCTCTAAAAATAATATGAAGTTCTTGGCTAGTTTCAGTAATAAGACAGAGTCTACTACATTTAGGAACCTAATTGAAATCCTTTTAATTAGTACCAAAATATTACCTTTGACAGGTTATTTGTATGTGGAAGCCTCAGTGAAACCCAAAGGCCAAGTTTTTATGCTGGCTCCTCCACAGATTCCCAAATACAAGATCCTTTATTAAACCCATCCTTAAACTCTAGATGACGGCATGTGTTGGAGATTTCCAACAAGCATTCGTTCTTTTCCCCATATATGGAGCTCCACTATTCAGAGCCTAGTCTTTTAGATACAGACCAAAACACTAAACAAAAAGAATCATTCCACTGGACCCCTCAGGAGCATCTGCCCACCTTAACTGCTCCAGCACTTCACCGACGAGCGATTCCCAACAACTGCCATGTACATAAGATTTAATACATACATTTGCACCTGTCACTTCATCATCCCCATTTCACAGGTGAGACTTAAGAGGAGACTTGGAAAGAAGGGGAGCCATCAGGAAGATGGAAGTTTGAGGGGCCACACACTGGAGAGAGGTCTCTGCACTGGCCCTCAACAACTTGATTTTCTAGCCCCCATCTCCCAACACCCCAAAAGCTGCCCATGCCCATACACACTTGGTTTGCTGGTGAAGGTAGAGATGTTTATGCGGAGAAGCCCATACACCATAAAAGTAACAACAGCTGCCCTACCCCATCATATCCATCCATTTCTGAAGTCAAATGTTTATCAAGTACAAATTACGAGCCTAACAGTCCAAACAGTGTGCTGGGCACTAAGGGAAGAGAGATGAAAATTAGAAAAGATTCCTGTGTGCTTTGGGGAAGGCAGGAAAAAAAATCAAGAAAACTAAAACATGACTCCTGAAGTTGGTTCATGTTACCAGGGATGCAAGGAAGAAAGTGAAGGGCAATGGTGGTAGTGGTGGGAAGGCAGCGCTTTCAGACAGTATGATCAGGGAGGGCCTCTTCTGACCAAGGCATTTAAGCTGAGACCTGATGGATAAAATGGGACTAGCCCTGCAGAGTGCTGGGGAAGAGGATTCCGGGTAAAAGGAGATGTGTGTGAAGCCCAGGACAGGTGAGGAGCCAGCACATTTGAGTCGCTAGGGAAGACCAATGTTGCTGAAGCCTAATGCGCCATGGCAGGTGCCGAGTCTTAGGGGTACTGGGAAGGAAGAAGTTGGAGACAGCAGGGCCCAAACCAGAAGAACTACATGCTAAAAGGATGTCTCTGACCTGGCCTTTGCCAATTTTATTTTCTGGACCCCATCTCCAACACCCTAAATATGCCTCATATGCAGGCACGCGCGTGCACCCGTCAGACCTCAGCAATGGTGGCACCTCTCAGCCCACACATCTACAGTGTCTTCAGCTTAGGGTGTCTTCCTTCTTTATCTGACCCTCTTCCACTCACCATTCAAGACTCTGCTCAAATATTGCTGCTTTGTAGGCCTTAAGTTTTCCAGACAGTTACATATTTCTTTCTACACCCCTAGCATGATATACACACTTGAGTGCCTTTTTTTTAAATGTCCATTTCACACACTAGACTATGAGATTCTGAAGGCAGGGACCAAGGTTTAGTCAATTCCTGGCATGTAGTATATTCTTAACAAATGTTTGTTGAATGCAAAAGCATAAATGCCTAAGTGAACAGATGGTCTCACCTCTGAATGTCAGAGATATGTGACTGGGTGTTCTTCCCATAGTTGTCTGAAGATCTGTTTTCAAAACCACCAAGGCATTTGGAGCCAATCAGATCATTAAGTCCTCCTTAGGCACTTGTCAAGCTTTCTGATGCTGTCAGAAGCCTTAAATGAATTCCATCCTCGGGATATTTGCAGCTTTCCAGCTTCCCCAGAGTGAGGAGTTTCTGGCCAAACTAGCTGGTGCTTGGTTTTTCAACTCATTCCCAAGTAAGTGCTATTGAAAAGAGGCCCGCTGATAAAATATTTTAGACATTTCCCTAATATCTTATATTCAGTCAACATTTTACCCAAGAAAATACTCATTTACTTAGTCATCATGATCTGCACTTCCTCAATACACCCACAGAGTGTTAGGTACTGGAGACACAGATGAAGAAAACTCAAAACACCATTTGGGGACATCGCAGACTAATGGGGACGTATGGCAGGGAGAGGAGCTGGTCCTTTTTCTGTCTGATGAAGAGGAAATGCATAGTTCCTGAAACCAGGGGCCTAGGTTTCCACATCTTGGCTTCTTTTTAATCAGATCAGCCTGAGGAAGAGGACTAATTCCACCATGACAGCTGGGCCCTGAACCAGAGCACATCTTCTAATCTCAGCTTCTCACATTGCTGCAGAGGAAGAAGTCACTTCTGGGACATCGAAACTGCAATCCATCTATAACATTACAGATGACTATTGCTATGCTCTACACAAGGAAACAATCAAAAAGCTTCTTAAGATTCTGGAGCAGGTGCATTTTCCTTAGCAAAGAGGAAGAAATCCAATCCATCTGTGGCCTAGCTAGAAGTCAGACTCATTTGTACTGCTCTTTAACAGAACAAGCAATACTCTCAATGTGGCAACAGTCAAGAACTGACGCCAAATTTTAGGGAATGTGGATGATGATAATTATGATGATAAAATATTGGAGAACAACCTAGAGTCCACAAGAAAGCCCTCCATAACACTTTCCCTTTGATAATGCCAAGTCACAATATATGTGATATGTAAAGTTTGTTTTCCACAAAGCAAGACACAATCGGTATTTAATATGTGAGTGAAATGTGAAGGTTGTCATAACAAAACAGATTTTTGCTGACGCATGGACTATTTTACTTGGTTCATCAGGACTTCTGCCACACATTTATAAGATGACTGTCGAGACTGAGGGATCTGATTGCCAAGGTTTTCCTCTAGCCAGAGGGGTTTAGGGGAAATGGCAGTCAAGATATGCAGGAAGAAGGTGGGGAGGGACAATGAGATCTTGAGAGCCACCAACTTGGTTAGAAGTTGTGAGAGAGTTTTTAGATCCACTTGCAAAGTACAGTGGGGACCATAATTGCTGTTCCCCACTTCTATTTTATAAGTCAAGATAGACAGCATTTGACATTGAATTTTCCTAAGAGTTATAATCTTAACACTAAAATATAGTCATCATTCTGTTACTATAAATGGTCTCTGGAATTTGTGAAACAATAGAATTCCTGTCAAAAACGTACAAAGAGGGACAAGAAAACAGAAAGTTATGCCATAAGAGCTACTTTAAAGAGAACGGCTGGGGGACCCTCCACTTTAGTTGCCATACCCATGTTTTCAGAACTGCAGTTTACCTCGCATTTTGCAAATTTCCAAAGGGCCCTGATGTGTAATTTGTGTTGCAACAACACAATCATGTTAACCCACATTCTCTTATCAAGAAAAATATGAAAGGAAAAAACTGCTTTGCTTCTCTCCTTGGCCATCCCTCTCCTCTCTCACATTCCACATGTCTGGTTTCATTTCCCAAATACACCAGATGTCAAATACTATTTGGAGCTTTAAAACAAAAATCACGGGATATAGTCTAAAGCTTATAGGAGAAATGTCTGAAAGGGAATCATGTTTTCCCCGCAGGTTTCAACATCCTCTCCATCAGGAAACGGAAAGGGCGTTTCTCAGTCAGTGTGTCCAGTGGAGGGACAGCCCTGCCCACACAGTTGGTCCCAAAAGGATGTTCTAATAGGGCACTTACTGAACTGGCTCCTGGAACTTCACCCAGCAGTCAGTCCTCTCTACCCAGTAACTTTTCTGAGGCAAGAGGAAAACAATGAGAGCATCCACAGACAGGGAAACCAATAGCAAATGTTCAAAAAAGCCATCAGCTCCCTGAAAACACTTTCTACCTCTATCTGCTCTCTCTTCCTCAGCATAGGCAGGGGACATGAGTGGAAGCCAGAACTTCCCCTTCCTTCCCCACCTTCTCCCTAGATAAGGGAGGAGGGCACCCAGGTGAAGTCTGTGCATACCCTCAGGCCAGACGAGGCCTCAACCTGCACATAATTAAGAATCCATCTCCAAGTCCCGCCAGAAACATTATGCCCAACCCCTCATGTAAAGAGCAAAGAAGAGGACCTCCAAGTTTTGATCCTAAAAACTGGCAACAACTATTGTGTGTCACATCTCAACACTTTACCATGGGTTTAGGGCCTAAATCCCTAAAGCCAATATAACAAGTTTCTTGAGTTAGGAAGTTTGTGCTGCTCACGTGACAGAAACCAGTCTGGAAGCCAAGACATCTCGTCTAGATCATCTGGGAGAGAAGCCAAACCCAAAGTGTCCTTGGAGCACCCCAAAGACATCACAGCTCACAGACAGCTGCACCCTCCCCCTGCTGACCTGTTCCTACTCTGTGAGTTAAGTCAATAAACAAATGTAAGCTGAAGGCAAATGAAATGCAAATCATCTTCTTCCTCTGGGTTCCTATCTGCCTCTAAGGGGTCCACTCAGATATTGTACAAAGAGAAATTTAAATTGTGGGGGCTACACAAACGTAAAACACTACAACTCCACAGCCAGCTCTGTCACATCAAAGCTCTCTCTCTCATCTAAGAGGCCAGGTTTTGTTCTCTACAAAAGTACAAAAGAATGCAACTTTCCTGAATCACCTAGCAGCTCTTTCAGAAATCTGAGAGTACGGCCATCAGTCACAGACAAGAATACTTGTGTGTTGCAAGACACTGGCAATCACATGTACTCTACAAACCCTGGTCCTCTGTGATCCAAGTGTAATGACCCCTAAAGTCAGTCTTCAGAGGCAGCCACATTCACCTTTGAAAATGTCCCCCCACCGCAGGGACCACACTTTTCGTACTTAAGGCTTCAGATCTTCCCAAACAAGCAGTCAACCCTTTAGTGCTATCCATATAGAAAATGCAAATGATATTAAAAGATATTGTTTAAAAAAGAAATATATTAGGCATTTGTTAACTTCCTAAAAATTGAAATAATTCAGCCAAATTTTGAGAGATGCAAAGTTAAATAGATTTATACTTAATTTCAACAGTTATGTTTACCACATCTTCAAGCAGAGTTTACTATGGATTACAGAAGATACTAGACGTACTCTGGGCTGAGGGCTCATGATGCCATCCTTATGGTGTCACTAAGTCCCTCTCCCTGGCGAGGCCTAGATGGGGTTCCCAGGGGAAGTGACTACTGCTCCCAGTCCTCACAGCCCCAAACAAGATGCTGTTCAATCTTGCTCCTTCTCAAATATTATAATTGCATTTTATCATGGAGGCATCTTACTGCCAACTAGGTATAATTTTTATTTCTATACAGGCTTCTGTGGAGAAAAATGGCTGTTGGCATACTTGATAAATGACAGTTTGCTAAACTGGAAATAAATAAAATTTTGCCCAGAGGACTTTATATGTTCATGTTTATACTGAAAGCAAATTTTAAAACTCACTAATTACCTTCCTCTTTTTATGATCTCCTACTTTTATGCCAAGATTATTTCAATACAATTGCAACAGGAGAAAATGAAACATCACAAAGAACAAAGATTCTTGGTTAAAATTAGCCTCACTCTCTGGTAACAATTAAGAAAACTCCAACTTTCTCACGTAGATGCCTGTGCTTTCCGGTTAGGGAAAAACTGATAGACACAATACCACACAGGCAGCCACAGAATTGCAACACAGGTTCAAATAACAGCTCCACCACTTCTTTCTTGGAGTGACTTTAGGAAAGACACATCCTCTAAAACTCAGTTTTATCATCTGTAAAAATAAAGTTGTACATATTTTTGTCTACCCTCTGTTGTAAGTGAATTAAGATGTTTTACAATGAAAACACAATAAGACCAAACTTTCAACACAGAACGAAAGACAGAAAGTCAAGGTGGGAGAAACTTAGGGGGCCACACATGAAAAAAAATCTAAGCCAGCGCAACACTTTGGTGTGAGCCTCCAAGCAGCCCAGGCAAAAAGGAAAATGGATAGACTGTGTAACTCTCACCCACTAATTAAAAGAAACATGCCAATTCATGTTTCATGTCAAGGGGAAGATTCCTTCTTAGCCCAGGGAGAAACTGTTCAAAGGCATAGTCTAAGGGCTAAATGAGATGCTCTGTCTCCTCACACTAAAGAGCACCCCAAAGTACTCAAGAAATGTTTGATGGCTTTTAAATGGACACTACAAAGGGAAGTGATAACTACATTAAAAAGTTGGGGGAGAGGATTTATTTCTTAACTACTGTTTGGTGGAAACATGTTAACCAGATTCCTTTCTCTGACATTCCTGTGTATCAGCAGAGTAAATTCCTGGCATGAGACTGGTTTAATCTCTACAGGGCAGTTGTCATCACTAAATCAAGGGCTCTGCAGGTTGGTCAGTTTATCTGCAAATTGTGGGAATTTTTCTGAGGGTTTCTGGAGCAGGATGGGAAAAGGCATTTTTTAAAAAAAGCTTTCTTGTATATTTTAAAGAATTCAGCAGGTTTAGTATTTCCAATCCGACCAATTGTACAAAATTCCCACATTTACAAGCCCAATTGAGTTACTGCAAGGACACTGACATTTGCAATACTGACATAATTCCCCTTGACATCCTCAGTCACTGATCACATCTACTTATCCTACTTTCTAGGTCTGAATGTATCTTCTCTGGCCAAGAATCGATGGTGAACTGATCACCAAGATAGAAAATCTACTGCAAACCCTCAAGATACAAGCATCCAGAGCTGCTGGCTTTCACACTTTTTCCTCAAAAAGATCATTCTGAACACATGTGAACACTGCCACAATTTGCCATTACAAATGTAAAAAATGTTGAGAGAGAGCTAACTATATGGTGATTCCTGGGTTTAAAATTACAGTGTGGCAAGCTGTTTATTAGAGTTTAAGTCTCTCCACAATGCCTGTTGCTCAGAGAGGCTCATTTGGGGCAGCACATTGAGCTTTGAATCATGGCCAGCACTACAACACACCTCAGCTCCAGCTTTTCCTTTTTTTTTTTTTTTTT
>NW_016107398.1:575137-598206 GCF_001604975.1 Cebus imitator | reverse complement strand
TTAAGGTGGTGTTCCAGTCGCCTGTTGAAGAGGCACCGTGGTGTGTGTTTTTTCCCGTGCGACAACTCACTGTGCTGGCTTAAACAGCGGCACTGAGATTCGTGGCACTTTTTTTGCCCTGGAATCTACTGTCCTGGCTCCCTGCTCAGTCCCCTTTTTAAACAGATGAATGGGCGAGTTCCCGTGGCTCCAATCGCCAGCCAAAAGGGCACCCGGACCGGTGTATTTTGTACAGAGAACCGCTACTCCAGGGCGCCGACAAAGCAGCCGCGCGGGGCAAAGCAGCCGCACTGGCCGAAACAGCCCCACTGGCGACCGGTGGAGCTCCTCTGCCTGGGAATTGCCTAGTCTGTTGGCAATAAAAATGCATCATCCACTCACCCTCTGCGCTCTCACTGGGAGCTGCAATCCTGAGCTGTTCCTAAATGGCCATCTTGGGTCCTCCTCCCTCTAATTTTTGTATTTTTAGTAGAGATGGGGTTTCACCATGTTGGTCAGGCTGGACTCGAACTCCTGACCTCGTGATCTGCCCGCCTCAGCCTCCCAAAGTACTGGGATTACAGGTGTGAGCCACTGCACCCGGCCGGCTCCAGCTTTTCTTAATGCGTCCTACTGATGATGCGACAAGGAGAAGCCACCCAGAAACAATGACAGAGTCACATTATAAAAACTGGAACTCCTTTCGAAAGTAGCACTCTGCCACTCGTAAAAATGCTACTTACAAATTTTATATAATGAATCTTCAAAAGCGGCATATGGAAAGATGATGAAAGCTTCAACTGTTTGCAAGCTGAGGTACAGAAATAAGGCAGTAAAGAGGACAGCCGCCTCTAACGCTGTCCTGTTTCAGGTGCTGTGTGGCTCTAGGAGGTATTGCTACACATCTTCTCTGATGATTAAAAGGTAAGCCATTAATTTGGTATGTCAGCCTATAAAACTTCTTTCCAAAGACACAACATTAAAGACTTACAGAAATAACACCTTGACACAACTTCCCCAATCTCCCTTCACGTTTGGAACTTTCATAAGCATTTAGATATACAACCCTCCAAAAATACAACAAATTTAAAGGGTGGGGGAAAACATGGCAGAGTGAAAGATGACTGAGGGAAGAACCTGGGCCCCACAATGGGCAATCTCGTAACCTGTGGATGGGAAAGTCAACTGCACCACCTCGGTGGAAGGCAACCTGACAGTGTCTGTTATTATTTTAATGCACTGGCCCTTTGATCCACATCTTAGACTTTCCAGATTGCATGTCTGAGAATCTGACCTACAGATATATTCATACACAGGCACCAAAATGTATCAACAAAGGGGTTCATTATGACCTTGAAATAGAAAACAGGTTTCCTGATTTGTAACAGAGAATCATGTAAGTGTCTTTCGGTAGGGGATTGTTTTAATAAATGTTATCTCATACTCCAGTAACAATGCTCTACCACATGCCAGTAAAATCAGAATCTTTGGTGTTGGGGCCCAGGCATAGGTATTTTTCCAAGCCCCACAGGTGATTCCAATGTACAGCAAAGTTTGAGAAACAGTGCTAAAGAACCCTTTTCCCAAGGTTATAAAGAATGTGCTAGGTCCATGAGACGGACATGAAAAAAACTGAACATATTCAGAAGAAAAGACAGAGAAGAAGAGGAAGAAAAAAAGGTTTATAACAATATATATGTAGCACCATTATGTTAAAACTAAAAACTGTATTTGTAGCAATATGTGTGTACATACTATATATGTGGATACATAAAGTTCCAAATTGTTTCAAGTATTAACTGTAAGACAGCTAAAGTATTTAACCAAGTGCTTAGCACACACCAGATGCTTAACAAATAAATGTTAGCTATTATTTCCATGTGTATCTAAGTTTGTCTCTGTGGAATTTAAGTCAAGTTTCAAGTGACTAATGAACTCTCCTGAGTGCATGATGCAGGTGACAGTATCCTACTGAAACTAGGATGTTTGCAAGCCTTCTCAACGCCATTAAAACTCTAAGTACACACCTGAATAACTTGTTAGTTGTTATATTGACTCTTTTGCTTAAAATTACAGCTTGCTTTTTGTGCGTACTTGAAACGCATGCCCATTAATGCAGACAGTTTCACTGTCAGTATTTTACTGATTTGTACATCCACCAAAATGGTCCATTTAAAAGTTTTTCTACATTAGCTGACAAATCTAAAAACTTCAATGTAATGTCAGATACACCATTACATTGTAGAAACACAGAGAGGAAGAATATTCCCAGATTTGCAGGCACCAGCTACAGGAATAAATGGGACAAACTTTTATACAATGCTTTGTTTTGTTTTAAATTCTGTATGTTCCAAGAGATAATTTCGGGAGACTCTCTGGTTCACTAAAGCCATTATGTCACAGAAGTTCTTCAAATGGTCTCAGGCCAGTTAGAAGAGAACATCGGAAGTTCTGCTATTTTTTCCTTTTTTTGGACTTTGTTACAATTATAGTTCTATTGTGGACCAGAAATCATAAGGGTATCACAAATATACCCAAGAACAAGAGATTTTAGTACATTCACAAATGAATGAAACTTACTACTTGGTACATTTTAAAGAGGCAAACAAATATATTTAAAATTTATATTTTTATAGGACTGAATTCAGTATAATTTCCAAAATTCTCTATTTCCAGATACTACAAAGAAGTACATATAGGCTACATTTTATCCTACTTACTTGGACACCAAATGTGTGGCTGTAACTTTAAAACCAATTTTAAAGTTGGTTTCCAGTAATTTTCTCAAGTACATGCTCTAAAGTTCTATCTTTAAAGGGTAAAATGGGGTCCTCATTATGAATGAATAAAAAAGTTATTATCACATTGTTTATAGAACAAAATGAGAAACGGTGACTGAATTTACAAGGGGAAAGAGATGGTCTTTGACAATGAGAATGAGGTTATGATTTTTATCAAGAAATGTTACGAAATTGAGGCCTGAAAGCTGACAACAGTCCTATAAGATCTCTAGTTACTTCCTAGATACACTTCCCAAATTTATGTAGTTGCAACCTAATTCCCTCAAATGTAGGCACTTAATATTCATTACAGACAGCTAGAATGGAAATGAATGATTTTGAGAACAGCAAAATATTAGCAGTATAGTGGTATCCATTCCGGTGAAATAAAATTGCCATTATTTTGGAAGCAAATATCCATTGGAAAAGAACAATGGTTTTTTCTGAAATTGTTACAAACTTCTAGAACATAAGTAAACAGGGCTCGCAGGACAAGGATGCCAATGGGACATGCCTATCAAACTTTGGAAAAATACCTAAGATGCCAGGAATTTGTTCTGCTATCTGCTGTGTTAATAGGCTCCTTTGGCAATGGAATTCCAAGTGACTTCCTGAATGACCTAAGAAGAACTGGGTAAGGATGCCATTTCCAGGTACGAAGAAGCCACCCACAAGTAGAGCCTTGAAGAAGTACAAAATTGAGGGATGTACTCTCAGGAAAACAAAGGATGTTTCCTTTTAATCTGCATTTTAAAACTGCCTGCACTATACAAAATAAAAATAATGCACAGACCTTGAGAATGGGGAAGAGGTAGAGGAAAGTTGTAAGACTAGCAGCCAAGAATACAAAAAGCACATTTTTTGATTGTGTAAACTTGTCACATATAAAATCTCTTTTCATTAAACAAAGCTAATCATCAACCAAAATAGAAATTACCAGCCGCCATAAGAAAGAGTGTGTTTTCTCACTGGGGATTCCTCTCCATGTGCTAAATATCCTTGGGAAGTTATTTACATAGCTAAACAAGGACTTTTGAAGCTGCAGGAGCCAAACAATAAGCAAAGAAAGATCTTTGCTGCATTTTAATTCCTGTAAGTGGATTACTACACTCTTGATTTAAGCCCCAGTCAAACAAAACAAAACGTCATTCCACAGTCATCAAAAGGGAAACGTGAAGGAAGCCGATACTACCCAACGTGTCCTCTCCGCCCAACTCTGTAATTTTCCAAATTATTAGGTGTGAACACTAATTGCTTTATTGGATAATTCGAGACAACTAAACACTAAAGAGACTGCCTCTCTTGCAAAATTTTTTCTAAATGAAATAACATGGAAAGTTCTATTTTAAATTATTACTCCTACTCATTTACTAAGCTGGAGTATTTGGACAGAAGTTAATATTTAGACTTCAGATTCTGAGGAATATTGTTAAACAGGCAAAAGTCATCAGTGGCTAAATAGCGGAAGCTTTCAGTATAGAACCTGGTTAAATTACTTAGGGTATACGCCATTAAAAAACCTTTTCTGATATGTTAAAGGAGTAATTTAATATTTAATTAACAGTCCAAGTTGCATAACATGGTATATGATAAATGTAAAATGGATAGACTCGTTTAAACATGAAAAGAAATTACTTAGCATGGATAAAATAAGATACCAAAACCCATTAAGAGTGGCTCCTTCTAGAGAATGAAATGGAGACTGCTTTCATCTTAATTCCTTGTTTTTTTTATTTTTAACATGGGCTTGGATTACATTTTTTCCTCCTTAATTATCAACCTGTCCCTGAAAGTTTAGAATGCTTTATTATTTGTAAACTAGTCTTTTTAAAAAATAACTTCGACTAAAGAGGTGAAAGCCTTGTATACTGAAAACTAAAATACATTTCTGAAAGTAAATTAAGAAGATACAACTAACATCCCATGTTCACAGACTGTAAGACAATATGGTTATGATGACAATGCTATCCAAAGAAATCTACAGAATGAAAGCAATCCCTATCAAAATTCCAATGGCATCTTCTGCAGAAATAGAAAAATCTATCCTAGAAGTCATATGGAATCTCAAGGATTTTGAATACCCAAAACAATCTTGAAAAAGAAGAACAAAGCTGGAGGTCTTGTACTTTGATTTCAAAACAGTACAAAAGTACAGTAATCAAAACAGCATGGTACTGGCATAAAGACAGACATAAAGACCGGTGGAATAGAACAGACAGCCCAGAAATAAACACTCACATTTTTATTAAATGACCTTTAACAAGGGAGCCTAGGTCATTTAACAGGGAAAGGCGTCCTGTTCCCAGCAACAAATAGTGCTGGGAAACCTGAATACCCACATGCAAAAGAATGAGGCTGGACCCTTCTTACCTCATACAAAAAAATTAACTTAAAATGGATTAAAGACTTAAACATGGCAGGGCGCGGTGGCTCACGCCTGTAATCCCAGCACTTTGGGAGGCCGAGACGGGTGGATCACGAGGTCAAGAGATCGAGACCATCCTGGTCAACATGGTGAAACCCCATCTCTACTAAAAATACAAAACATTAGCTGGGCATGGTGGTGCGTGCCTGTAATCCCAGCTACTCAGGAGGCTGAGGCAGGAGAATTGCCTGAACCCAGGAGGCGGAGGTTGCAGTGAGCCGAGATCACGCCATTGCACTCCAGCCTGGGTAACATGAGTGAAACTCTGTCTCAAAAAAAAAAAAGACTTAAACATAAGACCCCAAACTATAGAACATATAGATGAAAATATAAAGAAAAACTTTATAAGATTGGATTTGAAAATTATTTCTGCTAAGGAATTAATATCCAGAACTCCTACAATCCAACAACAAAAAACCAAATAACTCAATTTAAAAATGGGCAAAGGACCTGAATAGACATTTCTCCAAAGATGACATACAAATGACCAACATGCATATAAAGACAACTCAGTATTACTAATCATTAGAGCAATGCAAATCAAAACCATGGTAATATATCACCTCACACCCATTAAGATGACTACTATCAAAACAAAAAAACAGAAAATAACAAGCATTGGCAAGGATGTGGAGAAACTGGAATCTGTGTACAGCTGGGATTATGAAGTGGAACAGCCATTATGGAAAAGAGAATGGTGGTTTCTCAAAAAATTAAAAATATAATTCTGCATGATCCAGCAATCATACTTCTGAGAATACATCCAAAAGAATTAAAAGCAGGGTTTTGAAGAGACATTTGCATGCCCATGTTTATTGCAGCATTATTTACAATAGCAGAGAGGTATAAGGAACCCAAATGTCATCAATAGATGAATAAATAAAATGTGGTATATAAATATAATGTGATATTATTCAGCCTTAAAAAATGTCACATGCTACATGGGTAAATGTTGAAGACATTATACTGAGTGAAATAAGCCAGTCACAAAAAGACAAATACAGTATGATTCCATTTATATGAGGTATCTAAAGTAGTCAAATTCATAGAAAGAAAGAGAGTGGTGGTTACCAAAGGATGTGGGAGCAGGAAATGGGGAGTTTTTGTTTAGTGGGTATGGAGTTTCAGTTTTGCAAGATGAAAAATTCCCAAGATCTATTTCACAACAATGTGTATATGCTTTGAGCTATACACATAAAAATGGTTACGATGGTAAATTTGAAAAATAATTCAAATAACTTTCATTTATCAACCCTCTTCAACATGCCAGGCACTTTCAATGGACTTTAAGTCCATTAATTATCTGAATTAATCAGAGATAAGCAATGAGTTCTGCAGCGTCTCATTTTGTCTTTCTAGAAACACAGGCCACTGTCAATGAATAGCTATGCTCTGAAAGTAATTAAAGAATGGTTTACAGAATGCTTTCATTTCTGCAATTTTCCATTTTACTACTTTCAACTCTACAACTGTTAGTCCTCAAAATGAAAACAATCTGTTCAA
This sequence comes from Cebus imitator, assembly GCF_001604975.1. Classification (NCBI taxonomy): domain Eukaryota; kingdom Metazoa; phylum Chordata; class Mammalia; order Primates; family Cebidae; genus Cebus; species Cebus imitator. The sequence goes on along the minus strand of NW_016107398.1, from coordinate 591,519 downwards.
CTGTATAACACTAATATGAGCAATGACGTTCTTCTTTTAAATCTGTAATCAATTTACAAAGGGGTGATGAGGAAGAAGCTACCAAACCATTCACTAGAGACAATTCTGTATATTAATGTTACCCCAATTCATTGCTTAGTGATAGAATGCCAGCTGCTCACTTTTATCTAAATGCAATAATTTAGAATTTTCTTAAATCCATTGTATGTTTTTGCTACAGAAGTAGGTATTACTGTCTTTATCTTTAGAACATCTACTTTCTGGGTGGTGGCCCCAGGAATATTATATAAAAGACTAGAAGTGTCTAATTAGGGAATATTTTGTTGGATATTTATTAGAAAGTTTGACTCCACAGGAATAAATTCACTTGATAATCTCAAAGTCCTGCTTCCTAAAGCTGGATTCTAAAGCTACTGAGATAGCAGTACATTGCATCCTGGCACATTCATGGCTTCTGACCCAAACTTAAACAAGCAAGCAATACAGTAATGAAAGTATAAATTACAAAAGGGCGCCAAATGGAAACACAGCAGCTGATCACAAAAGATAAAGGCAAAGGATGAGAAAGTTAATGTCAATATAAGAGGTGGTATGACATTAAGAGACCTCAAAATAACAAAGGGAAGAAAATGAGTCTTTGCATTTCAAGGATGCATTTGATCTATGTGAAGACACAGTAGAAAAAAATGCTTAACTCCTATTCATTCATTTCATGATTTCTACATAGATCACCTTTCCCCTGGGCCCCACGTTCTTTTCCCTTCCCTGTCATCAGGTATCTTACAGGTGCCACTTTCCATTCCACAAAAATCATCAACCAGGACAATCTGTCTTCATTAGGTCTCTTCCTGCTCATCACCAGCAAGCAGAGCTGTGACAAATGTTTTTGCTAACCTGGCTACTAGCCTTTATGTATACTGTTCTTAAAAAACACTGCTCCACCTCACAGGGTAGTGTCACATAAAAGTCAGTCTCTTTGTGGAAAAACATGGTGTTAGCAACTGTACTTGCTCATACGGGAAAAGCAACGAGGACATAGAAGCCAGATACTTCACCAGCCTAAATACACACACACACACACACACACACACACACACACACACGCACGCACGCACACATTCACACAGCTGTCAAACTGGTTTTTCCTCAAAGGTACAATTGACAGGCAGTCAGGAATCACTCCCTGCCCCTCCCCACACACTCCCAGATTCACAATTCTGCATATGTGTACTAATTTGTACATTTCCATTCATTCATTCCAGGACCCAGTGGCGTCCACTCCCCTGTTCAGTCTTAGGATATAGGGATGAACAAAACAGATGTGCGGTTTACCCTCACAGAGCATATAATCCATTCACACCCACAAACCCCCCTGGCTTCTCAAGCCATCTCAGCATTCCAGTTGCTATCTGGCTTTGTGAGAAGAGAAACAATGTGGGAGTGAGTGTATGTTGTAGAGGAGGTGTTCTGTGTTTCATCTCAACTTTAACAGGCAAGAGAAAATATTCTGCTTGCTTCAAATAGTGTACTAGTCTGTTTTCTGGCTGCTGATAAAGACATACCCAAGACTGGGCAATTTATTTAACAAAAAAAGAGATTTAATGCACTCACAGTTCCACATGGCTGGGGAGGGTTCAAAATCATGGTGGAAGACAAAAGGCATGTCTTACATGGCAGCAGGCAAGACAGAATTGGAGAGCCAAGTGAAAGGGGAAACCACCCCCATGATTCAATTATTTCCCACCAGGGCCCTCCCACAATACATGGGAACTATAGGAGCTACAATTCAAGATGAGATTTGAATGGGGACACAGCCAAACCATATCGAATAGCAATTCAGTTTACCAGTAACTTCCAGGTTCCCTTAAATATGAAGCATCAAATAGAAAGAAGTAAAAGGAAGGAGAGGGTGATATCTGTGCTCCTGAGAAACAGGGACATAGAAGTATCCCTGGGATGCTAATGTTCGGAATTTCAAGGAAGATGCCAGACTCCACTTTCATTCCATGAAGGATTAACTACTATAGGAATTGCCCTCCAATTACAAATAACTAATAAATAGGCAAAATATATGAAACAGCTGTATTCAGTCACTGGACAAAGGCACTGCAGGCCAGTGATCACTAAGAGAAAGAAAGCATCCAATAACGGAAGCCCTAGGATTCCCTGACTTACTCCAGGCTGTTGTGCAGAAAGAGGAAACCCAAAGCAAGTTCAAAGGGTCTTGCTGAATTGAGGGATCAGAGATAAAAGTTCAGAGAATCAGAGGCAGCCACAGCTCTTGATATCTGTAAAGGAGTCAACTCAAATTATAGGTTGAGTACTGATCTGCAAATGAATGTGGGGTTCACACAGGGCTGGAAATGACTGGCATTCCCACCAGTCTGAGTAGAAGAACCTTGTAATACATAAACATCACGAAGAGTATTTAAAAGGATTCTAGACTCAGGCTGCCCTAGAAAAAGCTCAAAAGCAGCCTCAAAAGGATCTGTGCGCCAGAACAAAGTCCAACACTCTTTAAAGAAACTTCTTCTGGCAGAAAGAAATTGATACCAAATAGAAATCTGGACCTACACAAAGCGGTAAAGAAAGCTGGAATGGCTGATCTGTGAGTAAATACAAAACCAGTTACTGCCTGGCCTCTGAGTTTCCCTAGCCACTCACCCTTTAGGATGTGCTTTTGTAGAAATCCACCGATGACATGAACAGGGTCAGAGTCCAAGGTCAAAGCAGTTCCCAGCCCTACTACTAACTATCCCCCAACCTTGGTGAGTCTCCTTAAGCTCTCTGAGCTACGGTTTCCTCAGAAAAATACCATCCCTTAAATTGTCAACACATTATATAATGAATATGAAAGTGCTTTGAACTTCAATGATTTGTTCTTTCATCAGATATTTACTGAGTACCTTCTACATATATTTCTAGGTTCTATATGTTGGCAGCCCAATTTTCTCATCTGTAAAATGAAAATAATAATAGTACCCAGCACACAGGGTTATCATTCAGATTAAATACCTGTAAAGTACAAATAATAACGTCTGGCCACAGTAAGCTCTTCTGTAGCATCTGCTTTTGTTGTTGTTACTATTATCATTATTCAACCCTGCTGCTGCTTCTAACACTGCTACTAGGCAAATAACGATGGAAAAGACCAATTTGGTTCTTGCCTTCAGAGAGATTGTATTTGAGATCTATCATAAAGAAAACTTTTGGAATAATTTGTTAAATTCTTTTCCTGAGAAAATGTGGGATAGCTGGAAATATTACTAAAGGGAAACCTAGGCTCTAGTCCCAACTCTGTTCCTCTAAGTAGCTCTGTGACTTTAGTTAAGATACATAGCCTGTTTGAACCTGTTTATAGTTCACACAGGCTACATATCTTAACTAAAAGAGGTAGGATGAGAATCTTCAAGGTCTCTTCCAGTTCTAACATCTAATGAAATAAAAGATAATCCATTTTAGAAGCACACTGTTCCTGCCTTGATTTGAGCAATTTAACCCTTACAGCATCAAATCCCCATACAGGTAACAACTAATTTTGAGGAAGAGAGGGAGGGAGGAGGGGAGAGAGAGAGAGAGAGAGAGAGAGAGAGAGAGAATGTGTGAGTGTGAGTTTGTGATTTAAGAAAGCCAGATGAAATAAACCCCAGATCTAGAAATAAAGTCTACACATAACTCCCAAGTCTAGAATGAAGGTCACTTGATTTATCCCTCTTAAAACAAAGAGTACAGCTGCCCAATTGTTTCTATCCATTGCTAATTAAACCATTTTGATCTTTGATAAGTTAAATAATGTAATTAGAGGACACAGGGAAGCTCTTCCTTCTGCTTCCAATGTTTGCATTGCGCGTAGTAAAGCAGAATTAAGGAAAAACTGGCAATACACCATAGAAGTTCCTGATGTAGAAGAAATAATAAGAAATATGTAAACAGCTAGTTTCTTTTACCCTTTGTTTATACTAGCATGCACCACAACTGGTAAGCTATCAGCTACAAACACAAAAGTTCCCACAAAATTAATTAGTTCAACCTTTAAAAAACACAGATAATTTTAGCCAAGTCTCAAAAACCAATGTTTTCCTTTTCACTCTACTTCATTCAAGAAAGAGGTCCCACTGGAAGATATAGGAAGTATCTGAACCATATGGCTGATGTTCCAAAGATAGTTGTGAAAGGACCTTTCCTAAAGTTTTCCCAACATTTTGCAGAAGACAAGCCAGACCTTGCAGAATTTTATAAAGTAAAAATCCCCCAGTAATTTTATTGGAGAGAACATGTTGTATAATATTAACTCAAAAAAAAATGTTTTTCCGTACATACATTCAAAATGCAGTATATCATTTCAGGAAGTTCTCGTTCCCCCTGCAGTATACCACGGGCCTCAGCAGCAGCACACTGAGATTAAAGTAATACACAACCATAACAAACTGAAGGCGTCCTTGAAGCACATATGCCTGTACACACATATACACAAACACAGTAAAATGTGACAGCGAGCTGTATTTGACTTTGGGAACTCTGGTCACTAGCTCTAATGGACAAGTCTCTTATCTATTTGCCTGCTTCACACACCTATGGGAACTAGTCCATCTCCTACATCATGTGATTCTAATAAAGCGGTTAACCAGGCGGTTCTGCCTCTCCATCCAGAGATGAGCAATGGCATTAAGTCACTCCATAACCTGGACAGAATGACTCATCTAGGGATGGCACACAACACAAGGACGACCAGAAGTCTTTATGTGGTTAGATGCTGCAGATGAGAGGGTGCCTTTTTTTTTTTTTTTTTTGGCCTGGAATCATGTAAGCACCATATAACTCCAGAAATTTACAACAGTTGCTTTTTCCACCATGTGTTAGAAGCTACCCCAAAATGAAGACAGCATACATAAAAGCAGAACTGAGAGATGGGACAAGGGAGATGAGGAGGTTTTGATGACATCATTTAACTACCAGATATAATGGGCCTCAATTAAATACCCCTTGAACTTTCCATTGAGTAATTCAATGAACTTTTTTTCCCTGTAAGCCAATTTCAGTGGGATTTCTGGCCCATAAAGATTTGAAGAAACCTGATTCATGGTCCACTTGACTAAATGAGATGGGAACTAACATTTACTGAGCACCTCTCAAAGGTCAGAAGCTATGTGGAACCTTCAACAAGCATCATTTCAGCTAATTTGTATATTCATGCTAGGAAGATATCATAGTTTTACAATAAAGAAAGGTCTCAAGAGATGAAGTAATAATAAAAATCCATAAACTAGGAGCAGTCAGAAAGCACTTAAACCCTATCTGTCTCATCTCAAGCCATATCCCTGCTAGCCACAATCTCACATCTTTCAAGCTACAGTATTATTATTTTCTAAGAATCAAATTAACAGTCAATTGAAAAATCAAACCATAAATCCAAACACAAATATCTCATTTTAGAGAAGGCTGTATTGGTTTTACTGTTCGCAAATTGACACGAGTAATGTAACACCTCTCTTCTCAAAGGGTTCCCATTTGGGAAACAAATTTTGCCAGACTGACTTTCCAGGGGTCTTAAATAAGCCTATCGGGGAATCATTCCTTGGAGCTTGGCAATAATTCAAGTTTTGGTATGTATGGTGCTAAAAAGATAAAGAAAAGTTGCTACAATGTAGAAGTCATTATTGTTGCCGAGCAAGGAGGTTTTAGAAATAACATTGCTCCCTGCCCTGGCCCCCACCCTGTCATTTTCTCAAAGATGGCCACAGTCTGAAACTTCAGCCATTCAAGTCTAACTCCATCCACAGCAGAATTTGAGGGAGATAGACCATGTGGCAAGGAAAGAATATAACAAGGATCAGGGTAGGGACACGGGGTAGCATACAACAAAATACAATGTAAGAAAATGTCAAGAATCTAAAAATTCTACCACTGAACCTGTCAAAGGAAAGGGCACAGGTAAAAGAACCAAGCCAGCTGGGGCCAGGGAGGAATAAACAGATGGAGAACCTGAACTAGGTAAGAGCGTGGTGAATAAAACTGTGCTCTGCTCTTGACTTAAAATTCACTAGCTACACCTCTCTTTTTTCCCAACTAGAAAATAACTAAAGGAGACTATGTTTAAGCATTATAATCATTTTTTGCAAAATTTGGGTGTAACAAGTGGAACCTGAGGCCCTATTGGGGTAACAGCCAATTGTCCTAATTATAAGTTGGATTACTTATTTTATATAACCACAAAAAAGGTAATTGTTAACATCATAGGGTGTTACCCTATTTCACAACAGCGTAATAGTATATTACCTTCATAAAGTAATTTATGGGTTTCAAAGTACTTTTGTATGCACAGTATCATTTTATTTTCCCAACAACCCTGAGAGAAAAAGAGAGGGGCACAAGCAATCAGACATTCCTTTTATTTCTACTTCACAGATGAGTAACTATCTGAGCACTTCCGTGACTTGCATAGGGTCACCCACCTCTAAGTAGCAGAGCAGGGACAAATTCATGCTGTCCTTTGATATTCTGCACTGCCTGCCAGCCAGCCCATATTAGAATCACCTAACAACAAAGGGTAGCCTTAGACTCCTTCTCTGAAAGTCTCTGATACAAGAAATATCATTCAAATTATGTTTGAAATAAATGATTACCATGTGTCAGTGATACATTTAATGGTTTTGAGAACAATACATTATACTTCCAGATGATGTCTAGAGGAGCAAAAAAAAAAAAAATTCACTCAAAAGTAATATTATAGTGTTTCACTAGGTCAGTTATAGCTTTACTCACTCTGTTCATGTGAAGTCAGTAAGCTGCTATATGTCAGGGGTTATATGTGAAGGGTTAAGGTTATATGTGAATAAGCTATACTCTGTGCCTTTCAAGAGTCAAGAAGATCAAAACGAGAGGCCGGCCTGCACCTGATCACAGTAAGTACAAGCGTTACAGGAACGCAGAGGAAGGAGAAACTGATGCTATCCACAACTGTCTCCAAAGGACGGGAAACAAGAAATCACACTTGGTTTCAGTTACTGTGGAGCTGACGACCCGGCATAGGAGAGACTCATTAACAAGGCCGCTGTACAGAGCAATAACTACAAATGCCACAAAAGAGTGTTAAGTACTGTAAGGGTTCAGAGGACATAAGGGCACTTCCAATTAGGATGCTCTCAGAAGTTTTTTGAAAAGGAGAAATATGAATGAGGCTTTAGAGGACAGCTAGGTCTTAGTGGAGCAGAATGCAAGGGATTTGAAAAGCCACAAAGCCAACTACCCATTCCTTCTCTCTACTGAGAAACCTCCTGAGAAACTCTGAGTTGCATGTGGGTCTGGGACTAACATTTACCTCAGGAACCCTTTGAACTTTCTTTCATTTACAAGGTCATAAAGACATCTCATTCACACACACACACACACACACACACACACACACACACACACACACAGATAAAAGATATCCAAGACACTCATCTTACCACAAAGTAAGCCATTACATTAACATGAATCATTTGTGCCTCTACTATCTTAAATGGCTTCACTGATGGAAAGATCTCAAAAAGAGCAAATATCCTACTCTTCAAAATTATCATTTATATCCCCAAGAGCCATTCTAAATAGAACATTTAATTTTGAAGGAGAAGCAAGTTATGACTATATCATCTAAAAACATGCTAAGAGCTTTAAAGGAATATATTGGCTTCACTAAGTCCATCTGCAACAGAATTGGAGCTATTAATAGTTTATGTGCTCAACTAAAAATCATGACAAATTATAGCCTGGCCAACATGGCAAAACCCTGTCTTACAAAAAAAGTAGCCAAGTGTGGTGGTGCACGCTTGCAATCTCAGCTACTCTGGAGTCTGAGGCACTATCACTTGAACCCAGGAGGTAGAGGTTGCAGTGAGCAGAGATCACACCACTGCACTGCAGACTGGGTGACAGAGTGAGACCCTGTCTCCAAAAAAAAGAAAAAAAAAATCACAAATCATAAAAGGAACTTGAGAGGTTATCTTCATTTTATAGATACAGAGGCTATGTGAGATTAAATGACTTCCTCAAGGTCACACACTAGTTTGAAGACAGAGCAATATCTCAAGCAGTGATTCTAAGTTGATTCTTGAAAACTGGGAAGGCCCAACCACGTGAATAAACAATCAAAATCCTCCTATATGAATGCTTATTTTTAACAACAGCTTTAAAAAATAAAAAGACTTATTGGTAGGCAAGAAAAAAAATCTTATAAAACATTTTTTGTTTATGATGATGTTTTAAACATAATTTGGAATTTTATTAAGATTTTAACAATTCAATTCTAATTGCTCAGTAGGATAAATCAAGATTGACTGCATTTTCTTTAACTCTTTCAGTCAAAGAAGAAAATAGAAACCCAACTCCAGAGGCAAACTATTTGTGGATCACCTGTGAATCTGTAATTCTCCAAATAACTAGAAAAGTGAGTCCAGAGACTGTTCCCACTGACCTGCTGGCTCCTGCTTTGGGGAGTGTTATGGAAGGTAGGGAGAAGATCCAGGGACTAACAGTTTCTTTGGCTACCAGGAAAGCTCAGGCATGTGGTAGTGTCTTATCAGAGGCAATAAGGCCTATATCAATGCTGGCACAAAATATTTTACAAATTCAAGTTTTCAAATATAGGCCCAATAGCGTTAAGTATCCTTGAGTTTATTCTTCCTTCATAAAAAAGTATATGACAGAGTGCTCTATGATGTCAGATCATTTCATTTTCTACATTCACTGTTTATATAAATTATTCCACATTACTCTAAACTTAATCCTATATTCCTTAGCTTGGTCAGGTGCAGTCAAAATACACTTTTGCAACTTTCAGTTCTTAGAATTGTTTCTCTTGGTATTTCCACAATCCTGCAGTACTTAAGTGCTCAATCAGTACTTAATTTTTCAACAGTCTCTAATATGTATTCCACCACCTGCAGGATGTCTCTCTTTTGGAATGCTACTACCTCTATCATGCTACAAATAGTTTTCACTACATGTTCTCTTCTGACAGAACAAGAATAGATGTTTACATTTCCCTAGTTGCAAACTAAGTGAACTGAGCCTGTAATGAAGACAACTACTCTTCAAATCCACCCTTTCCATATGTATTTCACATGTGTAGGTTAAAACTGACTGACTCTACACTAGGAGTGTGCAAATTGTAGCCCAAGAGCTAAATGCCAAGTGCCCCTTCACCAACAGTTTTTGTCAATAAAGTTTTATTGGGTAACAGCTAGGCTCCTGTTTACGTATTGTCTGTGGCTGCTTTCCGAGTAGTTGTCTCAGAGATCTTTTAGCCCCGAAAGCCTAATAAATGTACTATATAGCGCCTTAGAGGAAAAAATTACTGATCCCTGCTCTACATTAAGTACATGAAACAAGAGAAGTTTGGGGAAGTTTTCAAAATCACTCATATTACAAATAAATTAATTCACTTATTCTACAAACATACACTGAACACCTCTGGGCACTGTTACAGGTGTTGGAGGCCCAGCAATGAACAAGACAGATGAGCGTCCCCAATCCTGAGTAATCACAGAGGTCACAGTTTAGTGAGAAGAGACAAAGATAATCACTCTAATTTCACATAGATAAAACAGGGTATTTAGAGAGATTGGCCAGAAATGCTAGAGGCGCGATTCTTTAGAAAATACAAAGTCATGAAAATAACATCTGGGAAGATGCCGCTGGAAATGATACTTAAATGATGACAAGAAGACAGCCATGCAAAAATCTAAGAAAATTGTTCCAGCCAGAAAGCAAATGCTTGCAGGGAGAAAAAGCGAGGCATGCTCAAAAACAAAAAGGTGGCGAATATACCTGAAGCTCAGTGGACAAGAGGAAGAGGCAGGAAGTCAGGTCACAGGACTTAGCAAAAGCCAGACCATGTGTGATAAATAGCAGAGAGCATTATAATTCTAATGATTTCCCATCTTCAGGTCCTTAGTTATTAAAAAATAAATAACACCTACTAGACAGAAAGCTAGTCATTCTGCTACAACTTCTTCCTTTTGATCTGCTAAAAATTACCTGAAGCTTCAAATGTCTAGCAGCTCAAGAAAGAACACTGTTAAAGACAATTCATACTAAGGAGAGAAGTCTCCAAATAAATAAATACATAAACAAGGTTAGTGGAGGAGAACAAAACTGAGGGCACTTCTCATTATAAAGCCATAGAGTAACAGTTTAAAATGAGATTTTTTTTTTAAGAAAGGGAATTTCTCATTATTAAGCACAGTCAAGCCTATTTTTCTAAGTATACTAGGCTATTCATTTGATGAAGTGAGGTCTGTCTCTGCCCCACCTCTGTGCACCAGCCGCATGCGTGTTCCAGCATAATTCTTTCAAAGCAGTTGGCTGGTTTGGATGAAATGCAATACATTCACATACCAGAATCTTTGGGACACAGCTAACACAGTGTTAAAAGGGAAATTTATAGCACTAAATGCCCACATCAGAAAGCTGGAAAGACCCCAAATTGACACCCTAACATCACCATTAAAAGACCTAGAGAAGCAAGAGTAAACAAATTTAAAAACTAGCAGAAGACAAGAAATAACTAAGATCAAAGCTGAATTGAAGGAGATAGAGAAATGAAAAACCCTTCAAAAAAATCAATGAATCCAGGAGCTGCTGTTTTGAAAAAAATTAACAAAATAGATAGACCACTAGCTAGACTAATAAAGAAGAAAAGGGAGAAGAATCAAATAGACACAATAAAAAATGATAAAGGGAATATATCACCACTGATCCCACAGAAATACAAACTACCATCAGAGAATACTATGAACATCTCTACGCAAATAAATAGAAAACCTAGAAAAATGGATAAATTCCTGGACACATACACCCTCCCAAGACTAAACTAGGAAGAAGTCGAATTCCTGAATAAATTAATAGCAAGTTCTGAAACTGAGGCAGTAATTAATAGCCTACCAACCAATAAAAAGCCCAGGACCAGATGGATTCAAAGCTGAATTCTACCAGAGGTAAAAAGAGGAGCTGGTGCCATTTCTTACGACTGAAAAGGAGGGACTCCTCCCTAATTCATTCTACCAGCCCAGCATCATCCTGATACCAAAACCTGCCAGAGACAAAACAAAAAAAGAAAACTTCAGGCCAGTATCCCTGATGAACATCAATACCAAAATCCTCAATAAAATACTGGCAAACTGAATCCAGCAGCACATCAAAAAGCTTATCCACCATGATCAAGTCGGCTTCACCCCTGGGATGCAAGGCTGGTTCAACACACACAAATCAATATATGTAACCTATCACGTAAACAGAACCAATGACAAAAACCACATGATTATCTCAATAGATGTAGAGACCTCTGATAAAATTCAACATCCATTCATGCTAAAAATTTTCAAAAAACTAGGTATTGATGGAACATATCTCAAAATAATAAGAACTATTTATGACAAACCCATACCAATATCATACTGAATGGGAAAAAGGTGGAAGCATTCCCTTTGCAAATCAGCACAAGAAAAAGGATGCCCTCTCTCACCATTCCTGTTCAACACAGTATTGGAAGTTCTGGCCAGGGCAATCAGGCAAGAGAAAGAAAGAAAGCGTATTCAAATAGAAAGAAAGGAAGTCAAATTGTCACTGTTTCCAGATGACATGATTCTATTTTTAGAAAACCCCATCGTCTCAGCCCCAAAACTCCATAAGCTGATAGGCAACTTCAACAAAGACTCAGGATACGAATTAATGTGCAAAAATCACAAGCATTCCTATACACTAATAGACAAGCAGAGAGCCAAATCACGAATGTGCTCCCATTCACAATTGCTACAAAGAGAATAAAATAACTAGGAATACAGCTTACAAAGGACGTGAAGGACCTTCTCGAGGAGAACTTCAAACCACTGCTCAGGAAATAAGAGAGGACACAAACAAATGGAAAAACATTCCACACTCGTGGATAGGAAGAATCAGTATCATGAAAATGGCAATACTGCCGAAAGTAATTTATAGATTCAATGCTATTCCCATCAAACTACCATTGACTTTCTTCGTAGAATTAGAAAAAAACTACTTTATATTTCATATGGAACCAAAAAAGAGCTCATATAGCCAAGACAATCCTAAGCAAAAAGAACAAAGCTGGAGGCACCATGCTACCTGACTTCAAACTATACTGCAAGGCTACAGTAACCAAAACAGCATGGTACTGGTATGAAAACAGATATATAGACCAACAAAAAAGAACAGAGACCTCAGAAATAGCACCACACATCTACAACCATATGATCTTTGACAAACCTGACAAAAACAAGCAATGGGGAAAGGATTCTCTAATAAATGGTGCTGGGAAAACCAGCTAGCCATATGCAGAAAACTAACTGAACTCCTTTCTTACATCTTATACAAAAAAATTTTTGGTGTTATTTTTTGGTTTTATTTTTTGTACATCTTATACAAAAATTAACTCGAGATGGATTAAAGATTTAAATGTAATACTTAAAACCATAAAAACCCTAGAATAAAACCTAGGCAATACCATTCAGGACATAGGCATGGGCAAAGGCTTCATGACTAAAACACCAAAAGCAATTGCAACAAAAGCCAAACTTGACAAATGGGATCTAATCAAACTAAAGATCTTCTGCATAGCAAAAGAAATTATCATCAGAGTGAACAGGCAACCCACAGAATGGGAGAAAATTTCTGCAATCTACACATTTGACAAAGTTCTAGTACCCAGAATCTACAAGGAACTTAAACAAATTTACAAGAAAAAACAAATGACCTCATCAAAACATAGGCAAAGGATATGAACAGACACTTCTCAAAAGAAAACATTTATGCAGCCAACCAACACATGAAAAAAAGCTAATCATCATTGATCATTAGAGAAATGCAAATCAAAAACCAAAATGAGATACCATCTCATGCCAGTCAGAATGGTGGTTATTAAAAAGTCAGGAAACAATATATGCTGGCAAGGCTGAGGAGAAACAGGAACACTTTTATACCATTGGTGGGAATGTAAATTAGTTCAACCATCGAGGAATACTGTAGGTGATTCATCAAGGATCTAGAACCAGAAATATCATTTGACCCAGCAATCACATTACTGGGTATATTTCCAAAGGAATATAAATCATTCTGTCATAAAGACACATGCACATATATTTACTGCAGCATTACTTACAATACCAAAGACATGGAACCAATCCAAATGCCCATCAATAATAGACTGGATAAAGAAAATGTAGTACATATACACCATGGGATACTCTGTAGCCATAAAAAAGAATGAGCTCATGTCCTTTGCAGGGACATAGATAAAGCCGGAAGCCATCATCCTCAGCAAACATAGGAACATAAAACCAAACACTGCATGTTCTCGCTCAAAAGTGGGAGCTGAACAACGACAACACATGGACACAGGGAGGGGAAGAACACACACCGGGGCCTGTTGCAGTGTCGGGGATAAGGGGAGGGAGAGCATTTGGACAAATACCTAGTACACGCGGGACTCAAAGCCTAGATGACAGGTTGATAGGTGTGGCAAACCACCATGGCACATGTATACCTATGTAAACAAACCTGCACATTTTGCACATGTATCCCAGAACTTTTAAAAACATTTTTTTAAAGAAGAAAAAAAAAAGAAATGTAAAATATTCCTCTATAGCCTATAGAGATATACATGGCTTATTTTATCATTCCAAACTAAACAGGGGACTGTTTCAGGGTACAGAATTTCAACATGTTGGTGAACAGCCACCATATCCATCTCCTTTGTTAATGTCCTTGCCCCTCTGATCTTTTAAGGGATTTATGAAAATCCTGAAAAGGCAACTTTGCATTTTTAGATTCAAGAATAAGGAAGTCAAAGGTATTCTGCAGGAAGGCTAAGACAGAGGAGTTCTGATAAAACCATGACTCTCAGTGACCAGTATACATTTAGGAAGAACCAGTAAGCTACAATATTCTCCGGAGGTACGACATCCACCTGCCCTTCACTAAGACTTGACAACGCTTGAATCTGCAGAACAAGCTCACCTCACCTGTGTGGCAATAGGTGTAGATGTTTATAACCAGACTTGAACATGCTATAGAAAAATGATGTAAGAAATACGCTGAAGTGTCATCCTCTAAACAGCACCACTGCTGCAGAAATCCAGTGCACGACTCCCCAAGAGAATTAATTTGCTATCTGTTTCCTCTCTGTAAAGTGGGATAAAATAGTATTAGCCCTAAGGCTGGAGCATACTTTACTAAGTTCTCAATAAACAGTGTAGTTCTCAAATGTGCCCACCACTTCTCATGCTGAGTGCTCATAAAATTACCTCTCAAAGACTCCATCTCCAAATAACATTACACTGGGATTAGGGTTTCGACATACGCATTTTGAAAGGATACATTCAGTCCACTGCAGTGGTCCACTTAAAGGCTTTGGTAGACCTGCTCGGTATTGAATAACAATATAGTAGCTAAAGTTTGTTAAGTGCATACTATATGCCAGGCACTGAGTTCTTCTAATGGATTACCTCATCAAATTCTAACTACAAGCTGGTGACATGATTTTTATTACTGGCATGTTTTACAGTGAGAATCTGAGGCCCAAAGATTAAGTATACTGCCAAGGTTGCACGGATAATAAATGGTCAACTGAGATCTGAACCCTGGCTGTCTGACTCTAGAGCCAACCTCTTAACCACTAGACAAAATACTCTCCTTAAAAAATAATGTTTTTAAATGTGGTTTTATTAATTTCCAAATAGCTAGACTTTCCTTCTCAAGCATCAACAAATTTGATGGAAGGAATCCCACTTGCCATACAAACTTCATTTTTGTGGGTACATAGTAGGTGTACATATTTGTGAGGTACATTAGATGTTTTGATGCAGGCATGCAATGTGAAATAATCACATCATGAAGAATGGAGCATCCCTCCCCTCAAGCATTTCTCCTTTGTGTTACAAACAATTCAATTACATTATTTTAGTTATTTTAAAATGTACAATTAAGTTATTATTGGCTACAGTCACCCTGTTATGCTATTAAATAGTAGGTCTCATTCATTCTTTCTGACTTTTTCTGTACCCATTAACTTTTTGCACTCCCTTCAAGTCCCCAGCTACCCTTCCCAGCCTCTCAGGTAACCATCATTCTACTACTACTCTCTAGGTCCATGAGTTCAACTGTTTTGATTTTTAGATCCCACGAATAAATGAAAACATGAAATGAATAATGCTTTTTAAATTCACATAACTTAGTAGTCTCTGGTGAATTTAATTAATATCTGTTTTATTTTTTAAGTGTTTAATTTGTTTGGATAGAAAGAAACCCAAGCCCAGGAAGAGGCTCCATGTTACCCCGTGGTATACCACTGCTTCCCCGGGTAAGGGAATCCTAGCCTGTGGAAAAAGCCTCTAAGCATCACCCCCTTGGCCATAGTGTTTGCTTCCAGTTACAGTAGTCTCTGTGCTGCCCCAATCAGACTTCCAAGTGACAAAGGCTACTGGGAGTCTAGTTCCACTGCAGCCACCTGAGGGGACCCATTTGTAAGGAAGTGGTAAGAGGCGCACTCAGGTACCTGCTGTTTCACAAAGAGAAATAATGGATCTGTTGTGTGGTTTGTCTCAACTACATCACAGCTGAAATTCCATCTGCAAGGGTAAGAGAGTTAACAGTGGGCCTTAAACTTAAAATCAGCTAAGGTTTATGCTGATAGGTTTTATTATTTATAGGTTGACAGTGCTAAATTTATCTACCCTTATCACTGTTCCATTATTTCAAACATTCTATGATTAGGATGGGTGGTGGTGGGAGAAACTTACTTGGCATTCATTTCAACCTGGTAAACTGTTATTTATAGACAGGAAAATAGCCATAGCCACCCATCAGGATGGAAATCACCACCCAGACCTATGCCTTCAATGAAGTGCCTCTGAGGGTTTGCTAAAAGCAGAAACTAACACAAATGGTGGGATTAAGCCTTCTTCCATTTAATTTCAAGAAGTTTAATCGACCAGGTTTTATACCACCTTATTTACTCTTACCATGTTTTTAGAATTTAGGACTACACTGTTAGCCATCTCTTAGGAGGTAAAGATACCTTTCTACTGGATTTACTTCAAAATGAGAATAGAGGCCAGGCGTCGTGGCTCAAACCTGTAATCCCAGCACTTTCAGAGGCCAAGGTGGGCAGATCACCTGAAGTCAGGAGTTCAAGACAGCCTGACCAACATGGAGATACACTGTCGCTACTAAAATTACAAAATTAGCTAGGCATGGTGGCGCATGCCTATAATACCAGCTACTCTGGAGGCTGAGGCAGGAGAATTGCTTGAACCCGGGAGGTAGAGGTTGCAGTGGGCTGAAATTGCGTCATTGCATTCCAGCCCAGGCAACAAGAGTGAAACTCT
>NW_016107398.1:555104-573367 GCF_001604975.1 Cebus imitator | reverse complement strand
AAAAAAAAAAAAAAAAAAAGTGGTAAGAAAAACCAACCTGTGGGTTGAAACATGTTGTAATTCCAGCACTTCTCAAAAAGGTTTAAAGGGTTTCTACTAGCAACCAAGTTCTATGCTCCAAGTTGTCTTCAGTTGCATGTAAACCTTTTCCTGGAAAAATCTTGCCTCAACTGTTTCAGCATGTGGCAGAGATACAAATCGGTGGCAATAACTGGGGGTAAGAAGTCCCCGTGTCCCACTGGGACAGCCTGCCTGTTCAACAGGGAGTACCATCCATTCGTTAGTCCTGGGTGTACCTATGGGTGCTCTGCTGAACTCAAACATATTTGGACTACATGTCCTCTGTGTGCCCAGCACGGATGTAAACACAACCTATCCCCACCCTCAAAAGAGTCAAGTTTAGTAAAAGCACTTACAATGTGAACAGCTACTCCTTATCATGTTCTGGTGCACCAAATCTGGTCTGGAAAACTGGAAAAAGTGGAACAAGCATGAGGTTACAGAAAATCAAGATACTGAGATGGGAGAATCCAGGCCTATATGTGAATCCTCCCATTTTTCTACATGTTTTATGCAGCACAAGATGAACACTACAGGAATATTAGGTGTTGGAACAAATTAAACTTACAAATCACACATCTAGTAACTGCCCATCCCAAACAAGTCCTTCAGGACCATCACAACAAACGCAGGTCTCACAATCTCACGGCCAGCTATCTCCGTGAAACTATTGACAATAAGGTGTACAAATTACATAGTCTGTAATGAGGAAACAGAGACTATCCCCCTCCTCTTCCCTGAAAGCATACTTTCAGGAATAAGGGGCAAAGAAAAGGTACACCACACCATCCTTGTTCACATGTAAACCCATTTCTATACAGCAAGTCACTTTATGAAAGCACAAACAGTATTTGTAAGGGAATCTGTATAAAGAACCAGAAGCTTAAATTGGAATGTAAAAGAAGTACTTTAAAAGTATAACATCTAATCATTTTATTCTGGACAACTCAATATTTTAATTCAAAACACTCGTTAGTTTTACTGGAAATTCTATAGATGGATGCTAGGCATTTTAATTAAAGTAGAAAACAAGGCGGGGGGGGAAGGATCTGACAAATACAGTCAAAGACATGGAAAGGTAGAAACTATAACTTACACAACACCAGGGGCACCATTCCTGCCACACTTTACGTACTGGAATTGGGCAATGCCAGCCTATGTAGCCATTCATAGCACTTTAAAGTAATACAGGGATGCTACTAAGTGTCCCAGTCCATTCCCAGATTCTAATGAAAAGGCCCTCCTATTGTATTTGCAGGGTAAATGCCTCCCAATCTAATGATGATCCTTCCTTCTTCCATCTTTCTGAACTTCTACTTCAGCAAAAATAAAAAGGCAGCTTAACCTATGCTAGTGAATAAGCATATTAAATTGCCTCTAGTTTCCAAGAACTGAGAATCCTACTGAAATCTATTATTGTTTTTGCCTGTTTAGTATACAGAGATTAACTTTACAGGGAATGACCCACCTCCATTCCTGGCACTCTTGGTATCATGTCAGGCACATCCCACCCCCAATCCTGCTAGAAATGTGATGCTGAGCAGACCTAAGATGGGAGAGATGGACTTTCTCCTTGAAATCCTACCCTAAATGCCCAAAGCCTCCTGTGCTTTCCAGTCTTCCTTACAAATACAAAGATTGCCCCTTCTGCTATGTACATGTGTGTGTGTGTTAAATTTAGTATCTCTTGCTTGCAACCTAAATAAATCTGATATATCAACTAAAAGGAAAAGAACAAAGATATATCCCCTTTGGTGCTACTTGGTGCCTTCTCTATGCTCTTACAACTCAAGTCAGCAAAGAGAACAATACCCTAAGGAAATAGGTACCTGTTCAATACCCCTCCATCAAGCTGAAAGTCCCAGGAGACATTCTACCAAATGCATTCCCATGAAAAGTATCCTGAGTTCCAGTCTGAAACTACTTGAAAATAATAAAGGCCGGGCGCGGTGGCTCAAGCCTGTAATCCCAGCACTTTGGGAGGCCGAGGCGGGTGGATCACGAGGTCAAGAGATCGAGACCATCCTGGTCAACATGGTGAAACCCCGTCTCTACTAAAAATACAAAAAATTAGCTGGGCATGGTGGCGCGTGCCTGTAATCCCAGCGACTCAGGAGGCTGGGGCAGGAGAATTGCCTGAACCCGGGAGGCGGAGGTTGCAGTGAGTGGAGATTGCGCCATTGCACTCCAGCCTGGGTAACAAGAGCAAAACTCCGTCTCAAAAAAAAAAAAAAAAGAAAATAATAAGAGGTCTCAGGTTGACCACTCAAATGTAAAAAAAGAAAATTATCATCAGGCAACTAAAACACATTTTGGGCATATGTTACGTTAGACTCCTTAGAATTGTTCTTAGTTGCCCCAATGCTTTGGGGCTTGAGTTTCTTGCCACATCAGTGAGAGGGTTCAATTAGTATAAATATCAATTCATAGATATACATGGGCAACATATTACTATTTTTAAAAGCAGGATCTTACATTTTATAGCGCTATGCAAAGTGACTCCACGTACTATTTCTCCTTTGATCTTCACAAGCACCCTCTCAGTACTCATGAACGATAGGCATCTTAATACTTTACCAAAAAGGAAACTGGATCAAACCTTGCACAGAATCAGTACTAGCAGGGCTAAAGCTGGCCCAAGGACAGGCTCAAATCAAGATCTCTGTCCACCAGATCTCTGTGCACACTCTACTGCACCACCCTGACAAATCCAGAATCCCAGAGCCCACGAGGTACCTAGCCTCAGGTGTCCTCACCAGCTAACAGAAGAAATGGTACTATAACAAATCCATGGAGTAGGATGGAGAAGAGGCAAATCAAAGGCACAGAAAGAGGAGGCCCAGGTCCCAACTTGCTTTAGAGGGGGAAACATTTTCTTCAGTGTCAACTTACTAATCACATTTCTTTTTGGCTTCATTGTGATAGCTATCTCATAGTCTTAGGCCACTCAGGCTGCTACAACAAATTACCTTAGCCTGGGTAACTTTTAAGAAACACAGATTTATTTCTTACAGTTCTAGAGGCTAGGAAGTCTGAGGTGAAGGTGCCAGCATATTCGATGTCTGATATGCAGCTGCTTTCTGGTTCATGGAATGGTGCCTTCTCACTGTCTCCTCACAAGGAATTACACTAATCTCATTCATGAGGGCAGAGCCCTCATGACCCAATTACCTCCTAAAGGCACCATCACTTTCTAATACCATCACCTTGGTGATTAGGATTTAACATACAGATTTGGGGAAAAACATTCAGACCATTGCATTCTGCCCTTGCCCCTCCAAAATTCATGTTTTTCTCGCATGCAAAATACATTCACTACATCTCAGTAGCCCCGAATGTCTTAACTCAGTCCCGTACCAACTCAAAAGTCTAAAGACCACAGTCTTAACTAAATGCCATCTAAATCAGATATGGGTAAGACTCAAAAGTATGATTCATCTGAGGCAAATTCCCTTCCAGCTGTGAGTCTGTAAAATCAAACAAGCTATGTGTTTCCAAAGTATCACAGTGGGAAAGTCAATGGACATTAGAACTGCCACTACCTAGGAAAATAGTAAATCAAAAGCAATACTGCATTCCTAGAGGGTTTACAGAGATGTGCCACTAGCAAGGATTTGAAAGTTGCAGGGGTGATTCCCACCACATCTTCCAATTCAGCTCTCCTATTTGGCCTGTGCAGAAGACAAATGGATCTTGGAGAAGGACAGTGGACTATCATAAGCTTAACCAACCAGCGATTCCAATGGCAGCTGCTGTACCAGATGGGGTCTCATTGCTTCAGCAAATCAACGTATCACTTGGTACCTGGTATGCATCTATTGATGTAGCAAATGCCCTTTTCTCCATACCTGTCTGTAAGGCCAACCAAAAGCAGTATGCTGTCACCTGACAAGGCCAACAATATAACTTTTGCCATCCTGTCTCAGGGATATATCAATTTTCCAGTGCCACATCATAATTTAGTGTGTAGAGATCTTGATCACCTTTCCTTTCCACAAGACAACACACTGGACCATGACACTGATGACATTATGCCGACTGGATCTAGTGAGTGAGAAGTAGCCACTATTCCAGACTTACTGGTAAGGCATTTGTGTGTCAGAGTGCAGGAAACAGATCTGACTAAAATGCAGGGAACTTCAACCTCAGTGAAATGTCTAGGGGTCCAGTGGTGTGGGGCATGTTGAGATATCCCTTCCAAGATGAAGGACAAGCTGTTATATTTGGCCCGTCCTATCATCAAGAAAGAAGTGCAATGCCTAGTGGGCCCATTTGGATTTTGGAGGTAACATATTCCTCATTTGGGTGTGCTACTCTAGCCCACTTACTGAATGACCCAAAGAGCTGCTAGTTTTGAATGTGGCCCAGAATGGGATAAGGCTTTGCAATAGATCCAGGCTTCCATGTAAGGTGCTCTTCCACTGGGGCGATATGATCAAGTGGATTCCAACACTGCCTAAAGTGTCTATCAGTGGCAGACAGAGATGCTGTTTAGATTCTTCAGCAGGATCCTACAAATGAATTGCAGGACTGGCCTTTAGGATTTTACAATAAGGTACTGCCATCACCTACAGGTGACTACTCTCCTTCTGAGAGACAGCTCTTGGACTGGGCCTTGGTAGAAACTGAGCACTTGATCATGGGCTACCAAGTTACCATATGACCTGAATTGCCCATCATGAATTGGGTATTATATGATCAATCAAGCCTTAACGTTGGCCATGCACAGCAGCACTCCATCATCAAATGGAAGTGGTATATACATGAACAGGCCAAAGCAGATCCTGAAGGCACAAGTAAGTTACATGTCATCATGGCCCAAATGCCACAATCCCCACTCCTGCTACACTGTCTTCTCTAGCCCCAGCCTGAACCTAGCCAGCTGGCACAGGAAGAGAAAACTCAGGCCTAGTTTGCAGATGGTTCTGCACTATCTGCAGGCATCACCTGAAAGTGGACATCTGCAGTATTACAGCTGCTCCCTGTGACATCCTTGAAGGACAGTGGTGAAGGGAAATCCTCCCAGTGGGCAGAATTTCAGCAGTGCACCTGGTTGTGCACTTTGCTTGAAAGGAGAAATGGCTAGATATGCAATTATATACCTATTTATGGGCTGTAGCCAATAGTTTAGCTAGATGTCCACAGACTTGGAAGAAACATGATTGGAAAATCAGTCACAAAGAAATTGGAGGAAGAGGTAAGTTGATAGACCTCTCTGAATATGCTAAAAACATGAAGATATTAGTTTCCCATGTGAGTGCTCACTGAAGAGTGACCTCAGCAGAGGAGGATTTCAAGTGGATAGAATAACCCATTCTGTGGATGCCAATCACCTCTTTTCCCAGCCACCTGTCATCACCCAGTGGCTCATGAACAAAGCGGCCATGCTGGCAGAGATGGATGTTAGGCATGGGCTCAGCAACACAGACTTCAACTCACCAAGGCTAACCTGGTTACAACCACTGCTGAGTGCCCAATCTGCCAGCAGCAGACACCAGCACTGAGCCCCTAATATGGCACCATTCCCCAGGGTCATCAGCCAGCTACTTGGTGGCAGGTTGATTACATTGGACCTCTTCCATCAAGGAAGGTACAGTGTTTTATCCTTATTGGTATGGATATTTACTCTGTAAATGAATTTGCCTTTCCTGCATGCAATGCTTCTGCCACAACTACCAACCATGGACTTACAGAATGCCTTATTCACCATCATGGTGAATACAAAGCATTGCTTCTGACCAAAAAACTTACTTCACGGACCATAAAATGAGGAAATGGGCCCAAATTCATGGAATTCACTGGTCTTATCATGTTCCCCACCATCATGAAGCACCATCCTGAAGTAGCTGGTTTGATTGTACAATGGAACAACCTTCTGAAGACTCAGTTACATGATACATAGGTGACAAACATTGCAGGGCTTGGAGCAAGGCTCTCCAGAAGACTGTATATGCTCTGAATCAGCATCCACTATATGGTACTGTTTCTCCAACAGCCAAGATTCACAGGTCCAGAAATCAGGGGTGGAAAGGGGAGTGGGTGGCACCACTCACCACTACCTCTAGTGGGTCACTGGCAAAATTTTTGCTTCCTATTCCCACAACTTTATGCTCTGCTGGCCTAAAGGTATTAGTTCCAGAGGGAAGAATGCTTCCAGCAGGAGACACAACAATGATCCCATTGAACTGCAAGTTAAGGACACCAGACTACTTTGGGCTCCTCATGCCTCTGAGTCAGCAGGCCAAGAAAGGAGTTACAGTGTTGGCTGGAGGGACCGAACCAAATTACCAAGAAGAAACTGGACTACTACTCCACAGTGGAGGTAAGGAAAAGAATGTCTGGAACACAGGAGATCATTTAGAGCTTCTCTTAGCATTACTATGCCCAGCGACTAAGGTCAATGAAAAATGACAACAACCCAATCCAGGGAAAACTGCCAATGGTCCAGACCCTTCAGGAATGAAGGTTTAAGTCATCCCACCAGAAAAGGAATCATAGCCAGCTGAAGGCAAAGGGAATACAGAATGGGTAGTAGGAGAAGCTAGTTATAAATATCAGCTATGATCATGTGACCAGTTATAGAAAGGAAGACTGTAATTACCAAGAAAATTTCCTATTTTGTTATAAATACATTTGTGTGTATACAGACATATATTAGTATCTTTGTGTTCCTTCTCTTATTCCCTTATCACATAAGATGTTAATGACTTTATGTCAGTATTTCAGTATTGATAATTTTCTATTGTACAATTTAAGTTACAGAGTCTCAGGAAAGGAGTAAATATCACTCAAGGACTTTACCTCCTCTTCTAGAGAAGGGATCAGGGTACTTTCTGTTGTACACAGGATAGTTGTTCCTTGTCAGGTGGAATTTTGTCATGTCTTTATTTGGGGATTAAGTATGGTTTAAGGGGATGTGTATGGATGTCAAGTTGACAAGGGGTAGACTTGTGTAATCTGACTGGGTTAAAAGATACCCAGATCTCTGGTAAAACATTATTTGTGGGTGTAGGTGTGCCTATGAGGGTGTTTCTAGAAGAGATTAGTATTTCAATTTGTAGATTCAGAGAAGATCCTCTCTCACCAATGTGTGTGGGTATCACCCAATCAATTTAGGGCCCGGTTAGAACAAAAAGGCAGAAAAAGGGTAAATTCACTCTCCTAGAGCTGGGAAATCTATCTTCTCCTTCCATTGCACATTGGAGCTCCCCTAGCTCTTAGGTCTTTGGCTCTGGTACTCATACCAGCAGCAGGTCATCCCTGTCCTCCACCGGTACTACCACTGGCTATTGGCTCTCCTGGTCCTCAGGCCTTTGGACTCAGCCAAATTACACCATCACCTTTCCTGGTTCTCCAGCATGCAGATGGCAGAAGGTGGGACTCCTCAGCCTTCCCACAATAAATTCCCTGATAGATTTCCTATTGGTCCTGTTTCCTTCAGAAAACCAAGACTAATAAAGTAAGTATTGGGGCAATAATGAGTATGGCTACTGAGGAAACCATGTCATAAGCCAGTTTGTGCTTCAAAGCTAGGCAAAACTTACTTCTAATACAGAATATTTAACTTCTAGCCCCCTTAAATGTTAGCAAAAATAAGACCAAACAAAAATCCACTCAGCAAACACTGAGCATATTTGCTCTAGAGTTAATCAATGTGCCACTTATAAGTATAGGTAACAAAGTAAAAGATATTACCCTTTCCTTTTAGGAGATTAAAGTTTAATTAAGTTCCATTACATATGAGAATAGAGCCACCAATTCTCTGATTTCTGTGTATCTCTTCCTTTGATCATTCTATTTACTGCCAGAAGCTTCTGGCAAAACAAAATCTCAGGATGAGAGGCCTTAAAATTTGGTCAAATGCTTAAAATCAAGACTTGAAGTCAAGACAACCCTTTTCACTATGGTTCAGTGACAGGCAATAGATGCCATCCTGGAAAAAAATAATCTATTTTTCAAAACAAATAGCTATATCCATAGCAAGAACCACTCTTGAGTTCAAACACAATCTATAGCTGGCATCAAACAAGGTAAATGTGAGCCTTTGGAGCAAGATGTTGGACCATAGCTAAGAATGAATAAAAGCATGTCCAGGAATAACACCAAAGTCCTCAAGGCAAAGGAGCAGATGCCAAAGGGCTATTAGGCAAGCAGGATCCTACAGTAAGAAGCCAAGGAGTAAGGAAGGGCTGAAGGACTCAGAACACAGGTTGGCCAAGCTCATGTTCAAAGCCAAGTATCACTTTTTTTTTTTTATATGATGTTTATGAACATATGAACAACATTGGCACTAAGTCTTGACTATTTCTAAGATCCAATTCTTAGATATAGCAGAAATTGCAGTTTTCTAGACTTTAATCTTGGAGGAAAGAGTATCGTATAATAGTCTACATACAAATTCGACGTGGACTAAAACAAAAAGAACCACCACTTATAAGCAGGTATGAAACTAAATAATAAATATAAGGGAAAAAAATGTATAAGCCACCTCTTGAAGTGCCAAGAATAAAAAGTGTTCTTGCTATGCCCACAAGAGAGCAGGGAACAAAAATCAGGATACTCACTACAGCATGCCGATGTCCCCCCAGGGGCTTATGCACAAGTCTTGGCTAATTGTCACAGAGTAAAGTTACCCTAGTCCTCATGAAAAGACTAATTTAAAAAAAGAAAAAAACAACCCACACAACTTCACCTACAAGGTTTCTGAGGATAGCCTGGTGAGGGAATGGTGGTGGGAAGGTATTAAGCTCCTCTTCGGTATTACACACAGGCTGCGGAACAGGCTTAAGTTTGGGGAAGACCTTAAATAGAATTTCAGTGTAGACACCATCGCCACCAAATGCCAATATTGGAACACAGGTATATATTCCCAAGCCACTGAGAAGTATTCAAGTTAATGGAAATGAAAGAAAGCACGCTCACATAGACTAGAAAGGGTCGTTTCAATCACTGCCACTCCTCTGTCCCTTTACCAGAAACGTCCTAAAGCACTAACAGGCTATGTGTCTGTCATATGTCTTATAATACAGTCCCAGCCCTTGTATATCAGTCATATAAAAACATTAATAGCTTGGCAGTCATGTGTGGAGGGCTGGGGAAAGAGAATATTTGTGCTCCAATCTTCTGTTTATAAATTTGTAACTTGTGAATTCAAATTTCAAGGTAAAGATAGCTAACAAATGCTGAGACTTAAAAATATCTCCAAAGAACTAGAAACCAACAGACATTAAAGCTAAAATAAACTCTAGCTCCGCTAAAGGACAAAGCACACATAAGATGAAACTCATACATGTGTGTCATTAGAAAACAGGCTAATAGCAATAATCCAATCTTAGTGTAATTTTATCTTGATTTCACTCCTGGACATGAAAGTATCAGTTCTAATGTTAAGGAATGGTAGATAATTACTATTTACATACTGTTTCAGAATATCTAACTTGCATTTGAATATGAGCAAGTCTCATTACTGAATATTCACAGCCCTTTAGAAACAGATGAAACAACAGCAAAGAAACACTGCTTAGAGAAAACTGGAGCAAAATGGCACATATATTCCTCTCTAGGCTAGGAACAGGAGCAGCAGTTTTCCAGTACCTGAACTCACCTAAGCAAAGCTTCTGTTTTGCTGTGATTAATGTCTTGCTTAGACCCTCTGGGGCAGAAAACAGTTTCTAGTCAGCATTGCCCAGTAGAAGTTTCTGTGATGATGAAAATGTTTTATCCCTGCACCATCCACTACAGAAGCCATTAGCCTACCTGTGACTAGTGATCATATATGAAAGGTGGCTAGTGTGACTAAGGAAATGAATCTTTAATTTTATTTATTTTTTTTTTTGAGATGGGATCTTCCTCTGTCACCCAGGCTGAAGAACAGTGGCCCAATCATAGCTCACTGCAGTTTCCAGCTCCTGGGTTCAAGTAACGCTCCTTCCTCATCCTCTTGAGTAGCTGGGACTACATGCACATGCCAGTATAGCTGATTCATTTTATTATTATTATTTTGAGACAGAGTCTTGCTCTGTCGCCCAGGCTGGAGGGCAGTGGCGTGATCTTGGCTCACTGCAACCTCTGCCTCCCAGGTTCAAGTGATTCTCCTGCCTCAGCCTCCTGAGTAGGTGAGAATACAGGTGCCTGCCATCATACCTGGCTAATTTTTAAGTAGAAACAGGGTTTCACCATATTGGCCAGGCTGGTCTCAAACTCCCAACCTTGTGATTCACCTGCCTCGTCCTCCCAAAGCGGTATGAGCCACAGTGCTCGGCACATGTTTTGTAGAGACAGGGTCTCTGTTGCCCAGGTTGGTCTCAAACTCCTGGCCTCAAGCAATCCTCCTACCTCAGCGTCCCAAAGTGCTGGGATTACAGGCATGAGCCACCATGCCTAGCCTTTAATTTTTTTTTTTTTGGAGACAAGAGTCTCGCTCTGACACCAGGCTGAAGGGCAGTGGCGCAATCTCGGTTCACTGTAACCTCCGCCTCTTCCGCCTCAGCCTCCCTAGTAGCTGGGACTACAAGCACGCACCACTGCATCTGGCTAATTTTCTTTTTTTTTTTTTTTTTTAGTAGAGACAGGGTTTCGCCATCTTGCTCAGGATGGTCTCTATCTCTTGACCTCATGATCTACCTGCCTTAGCCTCCCAAAGTGCTGGATTATAGACATGAGCCATGCACCCAGCCTTAATTTTAATTAATTATAATTTACATAGCGACATACAGCTAGTCAACACTGTAACAATAGCATAGGGCATGTTATATTTTAAAAAATCAATCGAACTTTTACCAACTCTGGTTACAAACCACACTGATATAATCAAAAGCCCATCAAGGGTGAAACTGTCAAGACACAAAATAAACGTTTTCTATAGTAAAACTCTAATGCAGATAATCTAGTCACAGTATTCAAGTTGAAAGTGGTTATATGAAGTGTTATGGTGATGGTGCTTGGTAACTTCTAAATCCTTACTGCCTTTAAGAAATCAGTCACAGACACATACAGGGAGCACTTCTGACTCTGGCAGGTCAAGCAGGCTGCCTCTCCAAGCCCACTGTGGTCAGCAACAAAAAAGGCCCAGATTCAGACTAGGAAGAACCAAGTTACCCTACCTCACCCCCACCTCCATGAAAACCAGCCCATTTCAGTTTATTTTCCTCCCAAGACCAGGTCAAACACAATGCAAGACAAAAAAACATGGATCAAATATCTCTTTTATAAAACTAAAGACTATTGGAAACGCCTATATGGAGGTGTTTGGTGAGGTATTCTCTCTCAACTTTCAAGCATCCATGGGCCACAAACAAGTGGAAAAAAAAAAACTATATATACATATATATTTAGTATAAACTTAAAATTCAATTATTTATAGTTCCAAATGAAGTTACTAAGCCAAACACTTTAATTACTACAGAAATCACACAAGGGGTTAGTCAATAGAAAACACATCAAGGGTTACTCTAATCTTGAAGAATTCCAATACTTTATGGTATTATGAAATTGACTTTTTTTGTTGTTGTTGTTGTTGTTTGTTTGTTTTTGGAGATAGAGTCTTGCTCTGTCTCCCGGGCTGGAGTGTAGCAGTGTGATATCAGCTCACTGCAAGCTCCACTTCCCAGGTTCAAGTGATTCTCCTGCCTCAGCCTCCCAAGTAGCTGGGATTATAGGCACATGTCACCACGCCTGGCTAATTTTTGTATTTTTAGTAGAGAAGGGCTTTCATTATGTAGGTCAGGCTGGTCTCGAACTCCTGACCTCAGGTGATCCACCCGCCTCAGCCTTCCAAAGAGCTGGGATTACAGGCATGAGCCACCATGTCCAGGCTGAAATTGACTCTTGAAATTGATTAAAATCATTTTTTTGCCTACTCTATGAAATACAGACAATGTGAATGAGTGTAATAAACAGGTAGCCATCCAAAAACATCACACACACACAACCAAAGTCATTTTATAAAAAGTATGATATTGATTTGACAGAAATACAGAAACAACACAGGACGCTGAAAAAAACTGCCTGAGACAGGCCGCATAATGGAGAGGAGGTCAGAATGTGGGTTCCCCTCCTCATGTGAGTAAGGCATTTTAGGGAGAAACTCTGGGAAGTCAGGGTTTATGGCTGTACAGGACTCAAGGAAGAGAAAACCAGCTCAAACAGGACTGGGAGGCCCTGGGGACCTCACCTTCTAGACCCCTCCTATGTGTAGCAAACTCCACCCACAAGAAGAATGACTGGGTTTGCAAGGGTGGGTGAATGGAATGGAAGAAATCTACTCTGGCAAACAACCCTGTCATTCATATGGTCCTGCTCAGCAAGAACGAAAATGGGAGGAACATGAGAAAGGCAGTCCTAAGAGGCCAACCTCTCATTCTATAGTGTCATTTCAGCAGGCAATAATCAAGTTCCTTACTGCCAATATATGACCAAAAGCAATCACCTGTGGCCAGAAGGCACTGGGAGTTATGAATTTATGTAACATAAATGACTTTCTTGGTGTTTCACCTACCTCAAACCCCACCCTAGAATACTCCCCAAGGCTGCAACACAGGGCAAGGGAGCTGGGATTTTGCCTTTGGCTCTGGACATTTCCAGAGCCACCAGACTTGCCTGTTTACTACAGCAGTGGATTATGAAAGGCCTTGTTATCCTGAGCTTAGACAGGGCAAAGGCAAACACCTCGGCCTGGTGCAGGCCTTTAATAAGCCTGCCGCAGCTGCAGCCTGCGGAAAGCATGGTCAGTGGTGAGCTTGCCAACAGCCCCAAGCCAGCTCACCAGCATCCAGCCACCACTTCTTTTTCCAAATACCGAATGAACAAGCCTTGATTCAGCTCTTATGTTACGCTCTGGTGAAGAACAGCACAGAAGCACCAAGAGAATCATTTGAAAGGAACTATTCTGGGCATACACCAAGTACATGTTCCCATGGAATTGTTAATAACTCAGGGGTCCTTTATATTTGTTTGAAACTTTCATGTCTAGCTGTGGAAAAGACATATTTCTTTTTTCTCTCCAGGGAAAACAAAGGCAGGAAAGTAAAATTCCTGGTAATGCCATATCCAGTCAAACAGGAAGGTTTGCAGGCTCAGGGATTGAAAGGTTTCCACAGGTATACTGAGCCAATATGAAAATAATTTATTTCACTTTCATCTGTTTCATTTCCTCCAAAATTATCATTCAGCTCCCTGGCTCCCTCACCTATGAAGACAAGAGGAAACATTTTGTAAACACAACAGAATATAGTGTTTAAAAAAACACATGAGATATGGAGAAACCTGAACCTCACTCACTGCTAGTGGAAATATAAAATAGTGCAGTCACTTTAGAAAACTGTTTGGCATTTCCTCAAAATGTTAAACGAGTCTCCACATGACCCAGCAACTTCATATTTAGGTATTTACTCAAGAGAAGTGAAAACACATGTTCGGACAAAAACTTAAACACAAATATTGACAGCAGCATTATTCATGACAGTTGAAGAGTGGAAACAACCCAAATGTCCATGAATAAGCAAAATATGGTATATCTACAAAATGGAATATTATTTGGCAACAAAAAAGGATGAAGTACCAATACATGCCATGACATGGATGAACCTTTGAAAACACTAAACTAGATGAAAGAAGCCAGTCAAAAAAGACCACATATTGTATGACTTCATTTATATTAAATGTCCAGAATTGGTTGATCCGTACAGACAGAAAGCAGATTAGCAGTTTTCTAGGTCAGGGTTGAGGCAGATCTGTTAAACTACATGGGAAAAAATGAGGTTGAAACTATTGCCTAAAGTGAGACATCTGGCTTTTCCACAGTTAACAGAAAAGCATCTCTACAAATAGGATGACCTTCCTGAGGAGAGCAAGGAAGAAAGAAGCACGTCAAGGGTCTGCAGTAACAGCCAGGCCTGTCTTGCCCCTGCCAACTTGGAAGAATCTAAATGCAAAACATTTAACATGTCTCATAGTGATCCACATGAACGTAAACCAATGTATACAAGAAAGACAAAGAGGCTTCTCATGCAGGGCACAGAGCTGAAGTCTACACAGTGCCCTTTGCAAACTGTCACCAGACACCTGCTCCAGTTATCCTCAATCACCTACATGCTCAATCTTCCAAAGTAAACTGAAGCAAAGATCCTTGGAATCACAGTGAACTTCAAAGGGAAAGTTAGCTTTGTGCAATGCCTTAAATGAAAAAAGGCAGGCCAAATCAAACAAGGTACATCAAGTGAGATATTTGCCTGATATCTTGGTAGCATGTTGATTTAACACTGGAAATAGGTAGACCATTGCTGAGAAACCAGCTCTGAGGTTGCCCTTTGATAGATGGTGAAATCCAGGAAAGACGGCAGATTCTGCTTGTCCAATGCTTTGAAATCAGGACAAGGCAAAGTATGTCACAAACACAACAGGAAAGGGGCACGGTTCTGAGAGAAAAATAAACTATCTTTTGACTGCAGCATCAGCTCTTCTGTGTTTTAAAATAAAATTTATAAAAGCTTCACCCTCCCTCCACTCACCATTAATAGTGAGAGAAGGCCACGCATAGGCAAGACAAGCATTTACATATATGTATACCCTGCAACCCTTGATTTAAGGGCTGAAACAGATTTGAGTCCCCTGGTATTACAACGTAAACAATTTTTCTTTCCATATAAGTATGTGCTGCACTCACAGCTGGCGGTGGTAACAAGTTTACATCCTCCTTTAGTTTTAGGAATAGCAGTGGGTAAAGCGACAGTGGCCTGCAAGCCAGACAATCAGAGTCCTCATCCTGGCTTCAAGGTTAACAGGATAACCCCAAAATACTCTGGGCATTGCATTTAATCATGTGTGAAACAGGTAGAATTGTAAGTGTTTTTTTTCTTTTTCTTTTCTTTTTTTTTTTTTTTGTAAGCCGTGACATCATTTGTACAAATGAAATCTTATGGAGATTTCATAATATATATTAAGAGCTTGAAGCAGACAGGCTGCTTAACCCTGGGAGGGATATGGGGGAAGGGAAGAGTCTCCACTGAGGCATCTCCTGGAATCCTGGGACTCCACAGCACATAATATGAAAACCACTGACAAGTTCCCCTGAATATAAAAACTCGATTCCACTTTTAGTAAAAGATTGCTTTAGAACTTTAACTGAAACCACAGAAGACAAAATGGAAAGACTAATAGTTTCTAATCCCTACTCCTGGGGAGGGGGCTGGTTTGTGGAATGGGGGGCGGGGGCAGAAGTATTACAAGGGGTCCTTCATTCTCATTCGTAAGCATGTGACTGTCTCACACATACACATATTCCCATTTTTTCAATGAATTTATATGCTGTGACTGATAAAAGCAAAATTTGTTTCAAGTGTTAAAAAAATTCAAGGTCACGTGAGAGACTGATTCTTTCTTATTAAAAAGGAATCATCACATTCTAAAAGACTGAGAGCCACTGCTACAGAGAAAGAAACAATATTCCATTTGAATTAAATGATTAAATGTTTTTCTTAAAAAACACTAACAATGGCCTTTTTTTTTTTTTTTTTAATTTTAAAGATTCTACTACCTCTACTGCCAAACTAGTTAGATCCCTTGTTTATCAGCTGTGGCTATTAGAATGTTGCTTTGGGCAGGATTATGAGGCATGTCCAAGCTGGGTAGGAAAGAATGTCACATTTGATAAGCATTGTCTAGCATGGCAGTGGAGGGAATAGGAAGTAGGGGAAGGGCATGTCTCCTATATTTGATATTCCATGCTACATTAGACAATCATCTTTATTAGACAATCACCTAAGATGTGAACGATTAGCAGACACCTGAGTTCTAACTTGACTACGACATTATGCTAAAACACTGGAGAGTTTTCAACAGGATGAGCCATAATATGTGGTTCGAAACTTTGATTTAATTACTTATATTTGTTAGTATAAGAACTTTCCATTTAATACTATTTTTTAAAAAGTCTGACTTCAAAAAAGTTTATATCTCTCAACCAGATGACTATACTAAATGAATTATGGCATTATTACGATCACATACTTCATCATATATTTTTAAGCCTAGATAGCAGAAACATGAGAACCTCAGTTCTCATGAGAACACAAGCCAATAATAGCTACCAGTCTTGGTAAAAATGAATAATGTTTTATCTTAGAAACTATGTGTCAAAGTTTTATCCACTTAGGATCAGCCCCATTAAAAAATGAAACCTACATAAAGAAACTTACAAAATGTCAATCTAGCAATATATACCTCACTTAAAATAAGAATTAACAAGGAATGGCTGAATCAAAAAACAACAGAAGTGTTTCATATTTCTTAAAATTTATCTTTGAGAAGTCACAGAATACTATGGAACTCCTCACCATTAATGAGAAAAATGTGTTTGAATACTTTTAGTCCACAACTGTACTAGGCATGGCAGGAGAGGCTGTTTAAAATCATTATTCTGTATTATATAAAAGATTTTTTCACAAGATTTTTTTCAGTGCAAGTCAAGAAAATATAAAAAATTAAGATAAAACATCTCATAATCCATTTTATACTGGAGGTGTTGTTATTCATAGAATGTGAGTGAAGCATCCAATTATTTTACTCAGAAAGGCAACTGGCACTCTTGGAAATTCTGTTGCTTCAGTCAATTGTATAAAGTCCAATAATCTGGCATTTGAATGATGCAAGAAACGAATAAATCAACTGGGGAGAAATACTCATTTTTGCAAGCTAGGAAGACAATGAGTTGATGCTTTGGGAGAAGGCAAAGTGACTTCCTCCTCTGCAGCAGTGTCCTGATTCCAGAGAATCCTCTTGTAACAACTATTACACCACTGAGTCAAGCACGTCCCCAAACAAATGCACAGGGACCTACCTAGCAACACCTGCCCTTCCAGAGAGTTCCACAGGAGGTTTGTGCATGTGTTTTATTTCTTAAAGACAGATGGAGCACTTTAAAATAGAGTCCCAGAAAATAAAATCTGAACAGAACCATACTACTGAATATGTCTTCTCTAAAGCGTGCTGGGAAACACTGCATTATATTCTATTACTGGGATTATTATAACCATCTAAAATTTTAAACATGAAGCTCTCTATGCTTGGAAGATTTATTTCTCTGTTTAAATTACCTAAAGCAACCCTAAAGTGCTTTACCAAACCTAAAGCACTTAAAGAAACCCATTTCTCCCACAATATAGGTTTATGATATATTGACAAAAAGGCAATTGGGCCATAGTACAGCATTTTGTAAAATTTAGGTGCTGTACAGGCAATGCTGTAAATATTTTAGCCAAGCATTTGGATCTGTTTTACAACACCATGTATAAACAAAATGTACTGGGCATAACATTTATTTGATCACATAAATCATTATAATATAAACTTCTCCCTCTCTCCTCATAATATTTGGTTTATTTCATTGTTCTACCTCCTTATTTTCCAAACAAGTTTAGTCCAATGGAAAAACTATGTATCATGTCCTTGGATTTTATGCCTTCAGAAAAGCCTTCTTTGTAGCAGTCAGACCATCAGCAGAAAACCAAGAAGATTAAGAAATCACTAAGGCAAACTCCAGGAAATGCAAATTAGCAATAAAATAACAGAAGCTGGCCTGAGGTTTCCCTCCAGATAATGAGAGGGTATGTTAAGATCATTAATCATGCAAAACTGTAGCCAGAGACCCTTAATCACACAGAAATATTTTTAGTCATTTAAAATGTACCTGGAGATATGTTTCCTTCCAAAGGGTTTAATGATTATTATATTTATGAAAAGTGTTGGCTTATTTGCATTACTAATTATTCTCATTTCTGGTCATTTCAAAAACATTGAGATTTAAATAGATAAATGTGCAAAGAGTCCATTTAAGAAAGGAAAAATATAAATGATCTAGGGAGGAAAGTTCTACTTAACAAATTTTTTAAATGCAAATTAAAGTACAATGTGATAGCTTTTGCTAGTTGTCCAATCACAGATAACTGTAATATAATAATACTCATTGTAGGCAATGGTGAAAGATGCTTTAATGCTCTTTCACTGCCAAGAGTGTCAATTTGCAAAACTTTGTTGTTTTGGTTTTGGCTGTTTTTTGTTTTAGAGACAGGGTCTCACTCAGACCCTCAAGCTGGGGTGCACTGGCTGGATCATAGCTCACTGCAGCCTCAAATTCCCCCCACCTCAGCCTGCATACTCCAAGTAGCTGAAACTACAGGCATGTACCACCATGCCCATCTGCTTTTTTT
>NW_016107398.1:425951-553759 GCF_001604975.1 Cebus imitator | reverse complement strand
GCCTCCTGGGTTCAGGCAATTCTCCTGCCTCAGCCTCCTGAGTAGCTGGGATTACAGGCACGCACCACCATGCCCAGCTGATTTTTTGTATTTTTAGTAGAGACGGGGTTTCACTATGTTGACCAGGATGGTCTCGATCTCTTGACCTCGTGATCCACCCGCCTCGGCCTCCCAAAGTGCTGGGATTACAGGCGTGAGCCACCGCGCCCGGCCGGTGATTACTTTTCAACATGAGATCTGGAGGAGACAAACATTCAAACAATGGTGATACATGGATACCTATTCATGGATCATGTGTTCAAAAAACGGTAGCATTAGCATGATCTGAAGATGGAGTTTTTGGCCCTCTGACGTCAAAAGGTGAAGCAGAGGACATGAAAAACCCTCACTGGACCTCCTGGAAGAGTTGGCCAAAACCTGCCTGAAGATGGTGGTCAGTTTCTAGGAAAAGATGCATCCTAAAACTGGTGAGCACCACGTTGAAACTGCAAAGATGGGGAGTCCAGCCATGGCCTCAGGTGATTGGCTGAAGGCTATGAAGTTATGAGTCATTCGTTTCTTGTTTTCTAGAGTTGGTTTCTGCTTGCTCTTTAGGAAGGAATGTTGGTTAAAGAGTCATAAGGAAGGGGCATACTGAGGTGTGTCAAATCTCCCATTCCATCATGACCAGGAATTCAATTTTTCAGGTTTCTCTGGGGGTCCCCTGGGCCAACGGGGTGTCTGTTCGGTCAGTTAGAAGGCTTAGATTTTATTTTTATTTCTTAGTACCATGTATGAAATGAAAATAAATGCAGCCATCTAAGAATTTTATTAAGAGTTTTAATTACATGAAAAATGCTTATGACAACATTTAATTGGGGGAAGAATGCAAAAGAGCACAGGTAATGTATAATCAAATGCATTTTTTTAGACTTCATAAGCTTTTTCTCTATTTCTATGGATTTTTCTATGTTTTGGTTTCTCCCACAGTGAACCTAAATTAATACTATAGCCAAAAAATACGTTTCTAACTTAATAGTTTCAGAATGGCCTTGAAAATTCCCCATGCTGGACAGGGCAACATTTCTCGGAGAAGGGACTACTGTCAGGAAAAAACCCACGACTTAGAAGTACGCAAAAGAGATTACTGGGTATCCTCTCAATAGAGTGCTATTTGTGGTCTAAGAGGACCTCCAGGGATGATCTTTGCTTCATTGTTTGTAATTAGGCCAGTGGTTCTCAAAGTATGATCTGAGGAGTCCTGGAGAGTCAGAGGACTTTTTAGAGTGTTTGTGAGTTCAAAACTGATTTCATTATAACACTAGGATATTGTCATTTTCACTCTTATTCTCTCAACAACTATAGAGTAGAATTTTTGAACAGCCTTAATACCCATGATGAAGTCATCATTCACATAACATGAAATAGGTTTCATTATTAATATGTTTTAAATAAAATGATGAATAATTGTAAAGCTTAATTCTAATTTCTAACATGATAAATACATTACCCAGTAAAATCTCTTTGGGATCTTCAACTTTTAATAGGGTCAAAGGGTCCTGAAATCAAAAAGTTTGAGAACCTGATGGACCAGACTCTCTCACAGCTCTGCAGAGGCAGAAACTAACTTGCAAAAAAAAAAAAAAACACACAGTAATGTAATGCTTCTTGTCCATAGCAAAACAAATGAATTTTGTCTGGTAGTGATACAATTGCCTTACATGCCTATAGAAAAGATAAACAAACATTACATTTCACGGCCCTTGAAAATATTAAACAGTGTTGTATACACTAGCAAATTTATTTCAGTATTTCTGATTGTGGATAGACAACAGATTGGTAGACAGATACATAGATATCTGTTCTTCAAATCTCCTGTGAATGAGCCTTAACATCTTACTGGTTCCCTCATTCATGAATTAAAATTGTTGGCATGTGTTTATCATTTTGAGAGTCTTATTTAGCATCAACTATCTACAAATAGATAAGCTATCTACAAATAGATATCACAAACTATCTACAAACAGATCAACTATCTACAAATAGATATAGGCCACAACGCTAATTAAAATGAAAGAGAAATAATTCATCAAAATAGGTTTTAAAACAAATGTAAGCTATGATAAATAAGCTCTACTAATTCAACAAAAGAAACCCAGTCAAGGCTCCACTTTAACTCCTGAACTTTATTATTTTTTGCTAAAAGTAGCCGAAAATAATACAAACATTTGTTAAAACTTTGCCGGGCACGGTGGCTCAAGCCTGTAATCCCAGCACTTTGGGAAGCCGAGGCGGGTGGATCACGAGGTCAAGAGATCGAGACCATCCTGGTCAACATGGTGAAACCCCGTCTCTACTAAAAATACAAAACATTAGCTGGGCATGGTGGCGCGTGCCTGTAATCCCAGCTATTCAGGAGGCTGAGGCAGGAGAATTGCCTGAACCCAGGAGGCGGAGGTTGCAGTGAGCCAAGATCGGGCCATTGCACTCCAGCCTGAGTAACAACAGTGAAAGTCCATCTCAAAAAAAAAAAAAACTTCAGAAAAGTAGGCTTGATTTCCAATATTTCTTACTGCTTTTCTCCTCAAAGTAGTTTGATCCTAATGAGTTTCTACTGTTAACACCCTGCATTCTAGGAGCTCTACTCTTTTTTCCAATTAATTTTAAATACTGAAATAAGAGTAGAATAAGTGTATCTTATTTTATAGATTAAATACCTGGCTGGGCACAGTGGCTCATGCCTGTAATCCCAGCACTTTAGGAGGCCAAGGCAGGCGGACTGTGAGGTCAGGATATCAAGAACATCCTGGTTAATATGGTAAAACCCTTTGTCTACCAAAAATACAAAAAATTACCTGGGTGTGGTGGCACGTGCCTGTAGTCCCAGTTACTCAGGAGGCTGAGGCGGGAGAATCACTTGAACCCAGGAGGTGAAGGTTGCAGTGAGTCAAGATCTCCCCACTGCACTCCACCCTGGGCAGCAGAGAGAGACTCCAACTCAAAAAAGCAAAAACAAAAAATACCTGAGCCCCTGAAAGATCAAGTGAATTACATAATCTTACATGTATCAAGAGAGGTTAAGGAAAAATCTCTTCAGGTTCTCCACTTGCACGTAGTTCAGAACATTTTGGGGGACAGGTGCAGCAGCTCATGCCTATAATCCCAGCACTTTAGGAGGTCATGGTGGGAGAATTTCTTGAGCCCAGGAGTTCAAGACCAGCCTGGACAACGTAGTGAGATCCTCGTCTTTATGAAAAATTTTCAAAATTTAGGTGGGCATAGTAGTCCCAGCTATGCAGGAGGCTTAGGTGGGAGGATCACCTGAGCTCAGGGAGGTCTGCACTGGACCCTGTCTCAAAACAAAAAACTAACTAACTAACCACCTGGCCCTTTACAGAAAAAGTTGGCCATCCACTCTTTTAACTTACTGTGTTCTTATTTATCTCATCCCAAGGCTATCTTTTCCTACAAAATGAAGTTTATGTTAGATAACTTCTTCTATTTTCTCTTAGTAACAACCATATAAAATTATTCTCTTAAAGTATTGCATTTTTAAAAACAGAATATTCCAATGGTAAAGATTTTAATATAGTATATAATGTCTTCAAGGACAAAAGACATGTCTTTGGAGAGCCTACAGATATGAAATAACTAGCAAAGACTCACTGTAAAAAAAACTACCATTTCATGACTTAAATTTTTAAAATCTGGTCTTTTTCCAAAACTCAGAACTGAAATGTCTCTCTCCTTTAAGAATATTTTTTCCTTTTAAAGAAGGTAAAACCTGATTCAACAAAAACACTGTGGTCAAAGATGTCGGCAAATCCAAACATCACTTTATATATTTATATGTTATCTATTTTCTGTAAGAATTTAAATTTAACTAATTCATACACTGTAGGTATATAAAATCTTGAACTGTTCTCAACAACAGAAATCTGGAAAACCTGACGTTTGCTTTACTCCTAAATGTATATGCTTCTTGAAATATCTCCATGTACATGGACCTAGTAAATTGTGCCAATACACAGTTTATCATATAGTTTTTCTACCTCTAGTGACCAGATAGTATAAGACATCAATTATTTTCATTTTAACCAATTTACAGGAACTAGAGGAAACAGAAAAACATGCTATACCAAGAGTTCCAGACTGTAGAAAACTCTATGGGACAAAAATAACAGTTTTTTGGGTTTTTTTTTTTTTTTTTACAAACAAGTTGCAAGGAAAAGCATTACAGATTTAGAGAGGCTTAAGGGATACACAAAAAACTACTATATAGCAAATCTTATTTGAATCCTGAGCTGAACAAACTTTTTAAAAGATGAAATTTTAAAACTGAATAGACGTTTCATGATTTTTAAAACTATTATTTTAGCAACGACAATAGGCCTTTTAGTTATGTTTTTAAAGAGTCTTGGGGTTTTTTTTGGAGATATAATGTAATATACTAAAATATTTTCACATGATATCATATAATGTCTGGAACTTGCTTTAAAATAATCCCAGAGTTGAGAGAAAGTGGTTGAGGATAGAAATAAAAATTTACTTATAAAATGATAACTGATGAAGCTGTGGATACACAGTGGATTCTCATACTACTTATATTAGTTTCTCCATGTATATGTACAGGAAATGTTCAATAATAAAAAGTTTTCAAAATCTTCATTTTTACTCCACATAAAACAAACATAGTAGCAACAGGAAGCAGTAAATCTGATGGGGGGGGACATTTTAGGAAGGGGGGTCGTGAAGCATATTTGAGATTTGCCATTCATTCTGATGATTTTTATTTATTTATTTTAAGAGCTAAGTTGTCACCATGTTGGCCAGGCTGGTCTCGAACTCCTGACCTCAAGTGATCCGCCTGCCTCAGCCTCCCAAAGTGCTGAAATTAACCGGCATGAGCCACCACGCTGGCCCCGTTCTGATGATTTTTGGATTTTGTATTTTCATTTTAATAATCATCAAGAGTAAAATGGCATAATGTATGTTACCTGATGTTACCTGATATGACAGGCAGAACTTTAGATGATACCCCATTACCTTTGCCCTCATATAATTCCTTTCCCCCCTTTAAATGTTGAATCAATGAGTATTATGAGATATTACTCTCATGATTATGTTTCATTATATGGTCAAAAGGAGATTACCTTGGGTGGGTTTGGCCTAATCAGGTGAGCCCTTTAATATCAGCCAGCTGACTGCAGGAAGAAAAAATTCGGAGAGATGGTCTCCAGCTGGCATGGAAGAAAACAAACATCCACACTGTGAACTGCCAATGTGGGCCATGTAGAATGGAATGTGGGTGGCCTCTAGAAGCTAAAAGCAGTCCCTGGCCCACAGCTAGTGGTCCTGAGTCCTACAGTCACAGAAAATAAATTCTGCCAACAATTCATGAGCTTGGAAGAAGCCCCTGAGCCCCAGCTGAACACTACAACATGTTGGCTGACACCTGAATTTTTGCCTGCTAAGACCCTGGGCAGAGAATCTAGCCACAGCACGTGCAGACTACTAAGCCACTAAGTTTGTGGTAATTTATTATGCAGTAGTAAAACTAATACACCTTCATAAGCATTTGATAACCAATTAATCCCACAGTATCTCAAGGCTACCTTTGCACATGGGTTTATGATCCCATCAACACCACGTGAATACCTAAACATTTGGCAATTTAACTTTTAATACAGTGTGTCACAGAGGATCATGAATCCAAATTTGAGAAACCTTGAGCTACATAATCCCTGTTAAATGAAATACTTCTTATCTAACACAGTTAGTTTTACAGGCAAGAGTTCATACTTGAATGCTTTTTACAATATGAAGATTTCTGCAGCAAAAACATGCTGCAGAATAATCAAATGAACATATTTAAAGCAAAGTGTGACCAAGCCAAATGCATCACCAAAATCTTAGCTTCTCATCACAGCAGGTATAAAATAGAATAAAGCTTTTTATCCTCTAATGCCCTAGCTCATGATTAGGATGTATGAGAAAAACATGCACCAGATTCCACTACAACAAAACTTTCTTTATAACGAAGATTCTTATATCTCAAATGGTCCATATCATTAAGGAATTGCAACAACTATCCTTTGTGCATGTCATACATCTGTTTATTTAGAGGAAAAACTGAGATGTAAATGAAGACAACAAATGGGAAAGTAATATTATCCCTAAGGCCTAAAAATCTGTCTCAGATTCTACTTAGTCTGATTCTTTTAAATGTTTTTTTAATAATAGCTTTTAGATATAGTTTGCACACCATAAAATTCATTCATATACAGTGTACAATTTGGTGGGTTTTAGGAGATTCACAAATGTGTCACTATTACCACTACTTTTAGAACATCTTCATCATCTCCAAAAGAAAGCTCATGCTGTCTTTAACTGTCCTTCTTTCTTCAACACTATGTTATGCTAACACATTTCCCTCACAGTAGAAAACCATGGCCATTCAAGATTGAAAATCAATATTTAGGAAACAAAAGAACTGGAGGTAAAAGATTTGACCATAGGTGGACACAGAGAGGGGAACACCACACACTGGGGTCTGTCAGGGGAGAGGGTGGCTAGGGGAGGGATAGCATTAGGAGAAATATCTAATGTAGATGATGGGGTGATGGATGCAGCAAACCACCATGGCACATGTATACCTATGTAACAAACCTGCACATTCTGCACATGCACCCCAGAACTTAAAGTATAATAAGATTTGACCATAGGCATAACAAATATCTTAAAAACTGATTTGTGATTGTAGAGCTTCCTATAACTGATGTTGTAAACACTCCTTTGAAAAAATGAACAAGCTCCAAATAAGCAAAATATGAAAGCACTTTCCAGGGAAAGCAAAGAGCATTTCATTGGGGAAACTCTTCACCTATTGCACAGGTGATCTGTTTGTTTCAGAAGCTGAAGACAGAGGATGATCTGAGCTTTATATAAGTAAAACAAGGAAAAAATTGGGTATTTCTCTAAGAACGTAAAGCAGCATTCTAAAATGCTCAACACTAAAAACATTTTTTACACAGCAAATGAACAAATGGATGATGTTTTAAAGTGTTGTTTCCATGGTTGATGGAATAGTCCATAAAATGCCCAGTATATTTTCCCAAAAAATCAGTCATTTTCCTTGCTTCTGCTATGCTTGCTAGAAACCTGGATCTGAAATTCCGTCTGAATGTTTTTTCCCAAGCCATTTTATTTGCTCTCCCAACAAGGTCCTCCATGAGATGTAGTGCTGGCAACATGGAACAGGCTAAGGAGGGAAACTTGCAACAGACCTGCCCACGTCTATGAAGCCAGAGGAGGTCTCACAGGAAGCTCACAGAGGTAGCTGTGAAAGAACCTAGATCCTTTCTAGATTATTTTAGATCCTTCTCTAGAAGGAATTCGAAGAAGAGCATTTACTACTATTCTGCCGCTTAATTTTTATCTCAAGGATGCTCATGGAATTGACTATCTGTGAATGGGTAGTTTGTTTCCTTCTTTTACACAGTAGATTGAAATGTAAATTGATTCATCTATAGATTTAGAGGTTTTTCAGTTAAACCTGTCAAAATATAATAGTTTCAATATTAGTAGAAGCATTAGGTTCAGTGTATTAGGTAGTACACACTGTATGACAGGTAAAAGACCTTTCTTTATCACAAATACAAAATTCTAAGAAAACTTTTATAAAGTCACATCAAAATGTACATGATTTTTTTTTTTTTTTTTTTAGATGGAATCTCGCACCATTGCCCAGGCTAGAGTGCAGTGGCACCATCTTGGCTCACTGCAACCTCCACCTCCTGGGTTCAAGAGATTTTCCTGGCTTAGCGTCCCAAGTAGCTGGGACTACAGATGTGCACCACCACATCCAGCTATTTTTTTATTTTATTTATTTTTTTTTTTTGAGATGCAGTCTTGCTCTGTCACCCAGGCTGGAGTACAGGCGCACTATCTTGCCTCACTGCAACCCCACCTCCTGGTTCTCCTGCTTCAGCGAATTCTCCTGCCTCAGCCTCACCAGTAGCTGCGATGACAGGCACCCGCCACCACACCCAGCTAATTTTGAATGGAGACAGGGTTTCACCATGTTGGCCAGGCTGATCTCAAACTCCTAACCTCAGGTGGTCCACCCAC
Source organism: Cebus imitator (assembly GCF_001604975.1). Taxonomy (NCBI): domain Eukaryota; kingdom Metazoa; phylum Chordata; class Mammalia; order Primates; family Cebidae; genus Cebus; species Cebus imitator. Next base: position 545,650 of record NW_016107398.1, on the reverse strand, counting down.
CTCAGCCTCCTAAGGTGCTGGGATTACAAGTGTGAGCCACCATGCCCAGTCAGACATAAAATTTTTAAGAACATAGCTGTGCACTTAACCAGGTGGGCAGCCGACCCAGCACACATCTGCAACTGTAGCTACATTTCCTGAACACAAGATCTTTCACTTTTCTCACCTATGTTCCTATTTTTGTTGAATGTGAGAATTACCTGGGGATCTTTAAGAATCCTGTAGAATGGACCCCAACTCCACATCTATTGAGTTGGAATCTCTAAGCATCTCTTTTTTAAAATCCACTGTGAACATTCTGATGCGTATCCAGGACAGAGGACTACAAGACCAGACAGAGCAGAAGAGGCGTGGATACCCTGAGAAGTCCCACCAATCGCTCTGCAAAGGAATGTTCTTTTACATTTTATATGAAATATAAAATTGTTTTACATTTTATATGAAAATATATGCTTCCCTAAGCATTATCTTTGCATTAGTTGCTCAAGAAGGGAACTTGGGTTGGTTTTTAAAACCTTATAACATTTTCATTTTGTACCCTGAAAATCTTACCAACGTTTTTTTCTGAAAGGCAAGGCAAGTTTCAGTGTTGCCAAAGCCCAAGCTTTAGAGTCAAGTTTAAAAAACATTCTTGAGAGAGAAATAAAAAATGGAACATCACTGCGCTAATCCTTTTCAGAGCACTTCCCACACTGCTGATTTGAGATAAGCTGTCACTTTTAAAGGCTTAAGGCATTTTTTCTAAAGCATTTTGGCCTTTGACAATAATGACAGAGTTGGCCTTCCCTTTCCCCAAAGCTTCATCCTCCTTACCCACAGACAACATCACTGACCTACCAACACAGGCCATGGGCTTCAAAGCTGTTTACCTACTAGCTCTGCTGGGCTTACACTGACCCAGCATCAATGTCTCACAGTCTCCTGTTGTGACCAAGGACACATCCTTAAAATGTGGCTGACCTCCCAGGCTGTGGTCATGGAATAATGGAGAAGTGACTCTAAAGGGTCTAATCCACTGACCTTTACTTTGCTCTAACCAACTGCCCAAATAAATAAAAGCAGCAGGGTGGCTCAGTTTCCCAGATGAATTCCAATTTATCCCTAAATATCCAGGCTTGGTTCAACGATTAAAGTCTTCAGGCCATCCAAAAATCTGTCAAATGGCTCTCAACCACGGGTGATTTTGCCCCCAGGGGACATTTGGCAATGTCTGGACACATTTTGGGTTGTCACAACTGGAGGAGGGGATGTTACTGGCATCTAGTGCGTAGAGGCCAGGGATGCTATTAAACGTCCTACAGTGCACAGCACAATCCCCCTCACAACAAATAATTATCCAGTTTCAAATTTCAAGAGTGCTGACGTTGGGAAACCCTGGGTTAGAGTACAAAAATGGGTCATCGGCCAGCCCACTGCTAGATGAACCTTTGAAGAGACATTCATCCCAATTTAATTTAGTTGAAGATAGTAATCACAAACTCATGCCTTCAAGGGCCAAGGTGATAAATATCACATAAACTAAGTGGCTGTGCATCAGGCACTAGGGTGTGGTAAGGTCTGTGACAAATCAGAACACAAATGCTCACTAAAATATTCCTTTTTAAAAATAATACTGTGCTGGCCAAGCAAAATGTGGACAGCTGGCTACATTCACTCTGTGGACCCCTGGTGGTCAGACTCCAGTTTAAAATGATCAGCTGGGCACAGCTGCACACGCCTGTAATCCCAGCAACTTGGGAGGCTGAGGCTGGAGGATTGCTTGAGGCCAGGAGTTCATGACGTCACGTCAAATTTTAAAAAAGAAAAAAAGAATTAAGTAAAAACTAAAAAAATAAAGTGATGATCAATTTAAACAGAACTGTATGATCACCAAAAGACCCTGTCGAGTTTCATCCCTTATATCCTACAGAACTCCTAAGCTGTGCAGTTGAGAAGAGACCGGGGATCAGACTGTGGGGCGTTCGCTCCAGCCAAGAACAAGATCTCAGGACACTGTGTCAAGGCAGGGGCGGCCAAGATTGAAAACTGGAGGCAAAAAAATCAAAGTTCTCCCTCCTCACTGGTCTCCATTTTAGGGAAACTCAATGGATATTACTTTGATGATTATACAATGCCACATAAGTGAGGTCGTTATTTTAAGAGGATACTGTCTTCCCAAAAATGTAGAAGTTTTATCCAGAAGATAGCTTTTTCTATGTGAATACACAGTGAAATGAGAAGAGAAGCCCAGAAAGTTTAAAGGAATTGCCAAGATTACCCAAACTGAACCTAAAATCAGTGTGTCTTTTCCCTCTGTACAATTGCAAAGCACCAAGTGACAGGTGAAGAGATTTCATTCAAGGTGTCAAACGTGATTAAACTCTCTATCAAACAGAAGTTACATGTAAATTAAATCTACAGTTACTCCACATTATCCTCCTTCCTCATTAGAAAAGTCATCCACATATTTGTCCCACATCACTGTTTTAAAATCTCTTTATACCCTAACGGAAGCATAAAAGCAGGTTAATTATCTCCACCCCTCCTTCCAGATCCGGCTGTAGAGAAGAAAGGCAAATCAGCAAATGGAAAAGCAAGAAGGAGGAAGCCCTGATATGAATATCCCCGAGTGTACAAATGCTTTCTGTTGGAGGAATTCCTGGCCTGAAGAGACAGCATAAACAAAGGCCATCCAGAGGGAAACAAATGATAAGTGAAACCCAGTAACTCCCTCTGTCCTCCCCTCTACCTACTTCCCTCAACATGAGAAAAACAATCTGAGCATGGGAGATTTACAATGTAAGCTGTCCTCTCCTGGCTGCCTCACTATTCTAAGTTAGAAGGTTAAGGGGGGAAGACATGCTTTTCTTAAGGTCAGTGATGGGGCTCCCAGGATATGAAACTTGGCAGACTGGGAACAGCCTTCTCACCCTGCCCACAGAGGGGCCACAAGAGCAGAACTGTCAAATTGCAATGCAGGGAGTATAGAAGGAAAAGGTTAGGTGTGAAAGAAACATAACTTCAGTCACAGTCTGAAAAGAAATTGGGTTAAATGTAAAACTATATACCTTAAAAAAAAAAAAAATTTAACCAGCCCTTAGCAGAAAATATCATAGGCAAGGCAGTTTCCTGCCGCAGTTCCTAGAACTTCTATAGTTGGAAGTGTTACCTACTCACAGAATCTCAAGCCCTAAATGGGTCATAGAGTATTTCCAGTTCAATCTCTATTCTTGACTTTAAAAATACAAAAATATAATAGCAGGCCTGTTCATTTAACCTTCTGAGAACATGGTGCCGGCAGTCTCAGCCATTGGCTTTAATGCCAGCATTTATTTATTGCATGTCCTTTGACTTTTAGTTCACATTACCGACTGAGTGTTCAGCGAAGTACCTCTAACGCAGAAATGATTGCCACACAAAAAGGATGGGGAAACCAAACAGAAATTATATTGTTGCTTCTTTTCCCACCCTCAGCCTAAATCAAATAACAGTCACTAATACTGGGTTAACTATAGCTGCATTTGAAAAAAATAATTCTAAATGGGTTGCCTTCAACAGAAATGTATGACATTTTCCATATTTACAATTTCACCAACTTAAAGAGACTACAACAAGGTTCTTCAAATAGTTTAAGCTGTCTGTTTCATTTCTTACAATTAGTTTTCTAATAAATTTTGGGGATTTAGAAGGGTCCCTGGTCTAAATCTCTTGTTACAGAACTGCAGGTTCTAACTTAACTTGTGTCTAGACATTTCACTGCTTGATTTTACCGACTCTCTACGAAACTAATAAAAATTTAAGCTTAGGCACATATGAACACTCTGTCTCATCTGGTGAATGATGTTAATCACCATCCTTCACTCTTCTTCTAGGGTACAAATATGAATAACTTTATAGAAGAGTAAGCCCAGAAGTAGCACACCCAAACACACATTGATGACATCTGTCATTCTGCCAAGAAAGGAAAAAGACCAAGGCCATTGACTTTGGCAAACTTTTTGGAAGCTGCTAGAGTCCCGACCTAATCTTCACAGGAGGACAACTGTCAGAGGCATACGGTTCCTTAGCAAGCTGCTGGCAGTCTTGCCTCTCACTTACAGGGTTTCCCTACCAATTCGCTTTAAAACACGGCACCTCTTTTTTGCCCCTAGTAGTGATAGCTGTGCACTGATATATCCACAATGTACAGTATAGTCCCCAAGAACATGATTGATTAAAACAAAAAGGAAGCAGAAAAAACTCCGACTAGAATTATAGGTGCAGTTGTGGCTCCAAAACAAGGCCAAGCTAACCCATGCCCTTGACCTGGTTTGTGCGTCACTAACAAACTGAGCTTAGCCAACAAGCCAGAATATAAGAACCCATCTCAGAAAATAAAAGATGGGCATCTGTATTACTCCAACAATGCCCAAAGCTAGGATCTGGGCTATCTACTCTTGTAAGCCTAAATTCAGGAAGTCTATCAGATGGGCAATGTTTTCCAGTCACACTGCAGGTATTTTTTTTAGACATAAAAAGGACAAAGACCAGTTTAATAGGTGACCTTAATTGTGTGCCAGCAGAAATACAGGTAGCCTTAAAACTCGAATTCTGGTGTAATTTATAGAACAGAATGAGCTCCGGTTATTACTAAAGGTGAATGACATACTTAGAACGTATAACAAGATGAATGATTAAGAAAAAAAAAGCTTCTGAAGTCAATGTCTGTTCAATAAATGTTATGATTGTGTAGCCTAATGGCTAACAAGCCTTTTGTTTCCATGTTTCCCTTCCTGGCAATATGCCGTTAAGGCACAGCTTTCCTATTATTTCCTTGTGTTTTAGTCAATTGTCTTCATTAAATATTGTCTAAGTGGCACAATATCTAGTTTTAAGCCAAAAGGAAAAGATCTATTGTAAGTCAGGAAATCACACCAACTGCACTGGAAATTGAACTTGCTTCCCAAGTTTTCCCCATTTAATTCACAACTATCGCTATGGTTTAAAAGAATTGTAATTGTTTATTTTGTACCAAATTTGCTCCACTGTAAAAATAAATAAAAGTCTCTCTTCTGAGGAGGGGCGAAAATGTTTATTTTAATATCTAAGGCTATCCAATATTAGATTACATGCTTGACTACTGCTCAAGTGTTCATTATTTTCTTTTCAAAAGAGCTTTCACAATTTATGTTAAAAGACTATAGGGAAGAGGGAAGCTGAGAAATTACAGGCCCTCTTAACTTTCAATGCAGGCTTCTGCGGCCCTGTTCTGGGTGAGAAGATCTTTTATCAGAAGAGGGATTCAACCTAGTGAAAAGTTGTCTCACTTTACAAATAGGGTCTAATGCTGGACAGGCTCCAAATAGATTTAGAGCTGTAATATAGAGCATTTCCTTTTTCAAATAATTTCTCTGTTGTTCACACAGCAAAAGAGAGCTCCAAAGTTGTATCATTAGTTGTATCATTTAAATACACAAAAGCAACATTTTTAATCTCACCCAACATTTTCTGTCCTAGAAAATCAGAACCCATGACGTGAAGACTTCACTTTACTCTCGATTAGCCCAGGACATACTGACCCAGCACTGTCAGAGAATTAAGAGACACAAAGGAAGCTGATTCCCCCAACTCGAGTTGCAGAGTTGCAGTAAAGTCAGAAGCCAGGCAACAGCAGATGTATAAAGAACTAGGCTGCTTGGGTCCCTAGCCTGGTCTGCCACTTACAGGCTGTGTGGCCTGAGCGAGGCAAGTTCTTTAACTTCTCCATGCCTCAGTTTCCTCATCTAAAACATGGCAATAAAAGTACCTCTCTTGTATAATTGTGTGGAGTCAATGACGTAGCCCATGGAAAGCATTGGAAAGGGCTTGGCATGAGGTAGGCACCTCACATACACTATCAGTATACTTGACTGTTTAAGTATTGTATGGTCAGGCTAAGTGCTCTAGGGAGGAAGCTGGGGTGAAAGCTGAGGGACAGGCAAGGAAGGTTTCCCGGAAGCTGTGGCACCTGAGCTAGATATGAAAGCACAAGAGAATAGACACTCAGAGGGATATACATTCCAGAGGTGGACAGCCATTACTGCAGAAAGTCACAGAGGCAGTAAAAACCAAGAACGCTTAAACACCAATGAGGGAAAACAGGCTCACCAAAGCTGAGGGTGTATTTGGTAACACCAGATTAATGATGGGGAAGGCTCTGTATGCTTGCTGTGCTTCTAGGACTTAACATTCAGTTCGTTTTTAGACACATGTTCTATGAATGCAAACTTGTGTACGATGAATGCAAACTCTCCCTGAAATGCTCGGTTCTCCCCTGCTCCTAGAACAGTGGAAAGGATACTAGAAAATTAAAAGGTAACCTATTCTTTCTGCAAAAAAAAAAAAAAAAAAAAGAGTCTGCTTCAGTGAAATGTAGGTCACCAAAATCGACCTGAATCTCATGTTCATCTGTCCGTTTCAGTGGGAGTACAAAAAGGGGACAGCTCAGGGAAGGGGGATGTACTTCAGATTCATGCTTCAATGCTGGTCTCTATCAGCAGCCTCAGCCACTCTAAATAATACAGTCTACATAAAAGACAGTACACTTGCTAAGTGAATGCATTTTCAAGAGAGGTATCATCTATCCTAGCCTGATCTGCCAACCAGACATTACCCCCAAGTCACATACAGAACTACAGAAAATGCTCTCAGTACCAGTTTCTTAAATAGTACCTGTGCAGTCAGTTTCCTCTAAACTTTGAGGTCTTGAAACCACTACAACAGATGCTGTGTGTATTTAAGATAGCTCTTCACTTAGAAGATTACCTCTATTAACAAGTTAGAAATTGTAATACCAAAATAAGTCACCATATGCCTCAACCAAAGAGGAAAAAAATCACAACAGAATATAGAACTTTCATTTGACTGGTGTCCCCTCTAGAGAGAAAACAAGATTGCTAACCCAACTTGGACATCTTGCTTGGTTTCCAGCAATGTAAGGATAGACTTAACACTGGAAATACCAGAGCATGGCTTGAAGCCAGGGAGGGCCCCACAGCCATTACAAACTCTGTGATTATTTCTTGAACCAAACACCTAGGGCACTCTGTGATACCAAGCTTTGTTGGAAAAGCGTGTTTCCTCTGGTCCAATAGCCGCAACTTTTAAAGTGTTTTCACAGAAGACCTCAAGTTTCTCTTTATGACATTTCCCAAATATTTACAAAATGAAACACTTTCAATCAGAACTGGTTTGTTTGTAAACACCTTATTTGTTTTAAGCACTGTAGTGCCAACACTAAAAGCAGCCTTTTAAACAATGTAGCTCAAATAAAACCACACACACACACACACACACACACCCCTTAACACCCAGAACATCTCCACAAAACAAGAAAGCCAGGATTCAAATTCCTTAGCACCTACTCACTGAGCCCCTGTAAGCAACACCCAAGTATGTGACCCACCAACACCCTCTTCATTATCACACCTCCTCACTATGCTCCTGAAAACCCACAGCACCCGACTACTGGATGGTAACATATTACAAATATCAGGCAAATGTTCTTTCACAATTCTTTCACATCAACCAGCCGAGACTACTGATCTGTTTACAGAATGGCTCTGCCTCAGGTGAGAAGACTATTGTCTCCCAGCTCTTCTGGGAGACACTGGTGGCCTGGCAAAAGCTTCTAGGTATCTTTGTCCTGGTCTCTCTCCCTATTCACTTGTCAGACACCTCCAGAGAAAATTATCTGGGCCAAATATAGTGCAACTGAGAGAAATCTAGAAATGCCTGGTTCAGGGGTAATAAATTGTAACTAGAAAGAAATAGTCTATGTGAGGGAATGTATTCTAAAAGTAAATAATTAGGAAATTCACCTGTCTATTTCAAATACACAGAAAGCCTTTTAAGCCAGGCAAGTTTTGGTTTATGCTTAAATGAAACTGCTTGGCAGAAAGCTTAGGGGAATATTACCATGGATGACAGAGCTATCAGTGGAAAGAATTCAGACCTTGAACCTCCAATCATAGTTCTGCTAGTTAATATTCATTTTAAAAATATTTATTAAAGACCTACAAATGAACAAACTGCTCTAAATGCTGGGGATATAGAAAAGGACAAGACAAAGACCCTGCCCTCAAGGAGCTTATAATCTAGTAGGGTAGATAAGCAGAAGAATGAAGGAAATTTTTTCTTTTTTTTTTTTGAGACGGAGTCTCGCTCTGTCACCCAGGCTGGAATGCAATGGTGCGATCTCAGCTCACTGCAACCTCCGCCTCCCGGGTTCTTGCAATTCTCCTGCCTCAGCCTCCTGAGTAGCTGGGACTACAGGTGCACACCACCACATCCGGATAATTTTTTGTATTTTAATATAAGAGATGGGGTTTCACTGTGTTGCCCAGGCTGGTCTCGAACTCCTGAGCTCAGGCAATCTGCCTGCCTTGGCCTCCCAAAGTGCTGGGATTACAGGCGTTAGCCACCACGCCCAGCCGGAAATTTTCATTTAAGTTCCAGGAAAAAAAATAAAATAAAAAGTGACAACTTCTGATCCTGTTTCCTCATGGGGATGTAGCCACCTATGTAAGATGGTAAGTGTCAACCACCAAACATACAGCAATCCCAAGCATTTACCTGACTATGGATATATGTGCATATATACTCTCATGTACACACTTGCCCCAATAATTGCAATATCTGTGATAATTCACATTGGTATAAAATGCAAGCAGAGGGGAAACAAAATATTTGTGTAAGTCAATTACAATTAATGTAATTACAAATAACTGCATTCATTAGGAATCTATAAAAAGGCAAAACCTAAACAATTATTTATAATATTAAAGTATAATTAGAAGAGTCCAGATACTGGAATAGTAGTAGTGGTGGTATAAGCAGTATTACAAATAGTAACACAGCTGCCTGTCCACTTTGAAGGGTTGCCATGAAGAACCAGGCTATTTTGCCATACAAGTAAGGCTCAGAGATACTACCCAATGGCACAGTATCAGAAGCTACGTTTAAATCCTTAACTTCAGATTACTTTGGGGGGGGGGGAAGGACAATGACCAAGTCTATCTTAGAATCATAGGCTATTGCACCTAGAATTAACTTTAGGAAACCCTCTATACCCTTTCCCCACATTACCCAAGAGGAGACTGAGGTCTTCAGAAGTAAAAGGGTTAACCCCAGCCTGGAGCAGCCAGTGAAGGACAGAGCCAGAGTAAGATCCAAGGCTCCTAGTTATGGCCCTGCATGCTTTGCCCTCAAGGACCTGCACCCTGTAGGCTGGCTTTAGATCTTATGAAAACCACAAGGGACTGCAATGACTTCCAACTGTTATTAATTGTCCCTAATCACTTCCAATCAGCTGCACCTAGAGCAAATTGAGAGCTCTTTTTATGCAGAAGAGGGGAGGGCACCCTTCAAGATAAAGCTGCCTCAAACACAATAAATGACCTTATTGGGGAAATCATGTGGCTGCCCGAAAGAGGAAACAGATTTTTCAAATTATAATTTTCAGAGTTTGCCTCAGGAAAAAGGCGCCAAACAATTAGTTTTAGGGAAGGAGGTGGAGTGACGAGGTGTGGCACGGGGAAGGGAAAGGGGTCTAGAACTCTGTCCAAGCTATCTAGGAGAAAAAGGGGAAAGTCCTGGGGCTGTGAAGGGGGCAAGGAGGAGAAAGCAGCTGGGCAGGGGCGAGCGTTTGACCACACCCACTAGCCACTCCCTCCCAGCTGCCCGCAGAGCCACATTGAATCGAAACAGCAGTGGCAGCAGCTAAGATTCCGAAGGCAGGAGTCGCCATGGCAACGGGATTCATCTTGCCGGCAAGTCCGCTTCAATTCACTGGGTCCTTCTCGAATCTCAAGAAACTACCAGCTCTACGAGAGCAAAACGGTCACGGGGGGCATTTGCTCTTGATGCTCTCCAGAAAGTGGAGATGCAGGAGAGGGGAATGGAGTTCAGGCATCACTAAATATGTTATGGGGCGAGAGGAGAACTCCGCAAAGCCAGTCCGTGAACAACCTGAGATCTTAGCAGGGTTTGATGAACGAGTAAAAGAACAAATGAAGGTACTAGGGAAAGGAAAAGAACATCCAGGACTTTGAGAGATCTGGGCCTGGAGCACGTCTCCAGTCAGAGGGCAAGCCGATCACAAGCTGTTAGCTTTCAGCACCAGCTGGGTAAACTCGATTATCCAGCCCTCCTGCCCCACAGCGAGCCTAATCATTAGATTATCCGACACTCCACCCCCGCGCCACCACCTCCTGGCCCAGGGCTCCAGGGCAGGCGCTTCGCCCCATCCCAGGTGCTCTCTGCCAAGGGAGCGTGGGGACTGAGATGCGCCCTCCCGAGAGGGACTGGCCGCAGGAGCGCTCTGCGGCGCCTCACGGCCGGGTCCGCAGGCGGCGCAGCCTCCCCGGCAGCCAACACCTCGCTCTCCCTCCGCAACGCCCGATTTCCCTTCTGTTTTGAGACATTTAGCTCCAACTTGGTCTGAATTACAGGCATTCCGTCCCTTTCGAATGGAGCTGATAGGGAGGGTGTCAGCGGCTCGGCTCGGAAGCGGACGGGTACACGAGTCCCTCCTTCCCTGTTGCCACCGCCGCGTCCACCAAGCCTGCCTCGGGGATCCCCCTCTCGGAGCCGCCGGACCGGGAGCTCCCGGCCGCCGCTGCAGTACCCGCGGCCCCAGCCCTGGGGAGCCTGCAGCAAAGGGGCGGGTGGTACCCCGCCGGCTCCCCGGCCAGCCGGGCGCCTTAGAAAGAAAGGAGGGAGGGACCCCCGTCCTTGGGGGCGTCTTCCTCCCTGCTGCCTCGGTTTGCGTTGCGCTGCAGCCATTTTCCCACCCCCAGCTTAGCAGCCGAAGGCTGTCTCGGTCCCGTTCCCACCCAGACCCAACCTGAAGGACGGGTTTAATATTTACCTACTGGCTCGGGAGCTCCGGGGAGGCAGCGGGAGGGCGCGCCGCGAACGCAGCGCCTGGCCCACGGAAGCACGCCCACCCCCGCACCACTGAGCAGTGCCACTTAATGAATGAGTGCGGCGAGCAAGGAGGCGCGTCCCCCTTACCTGAGCAGCCCCTGCATGCTGAAAAGGCGGCTCTGCACTCTGGGTACAATGGGATCCGGTTAAACAGTTTCCTACACAGCCGCTCGTAGGTTACTAACTCGCAGGTGACATCACCCTCTCCTCGCCTGATAGGATACAAAGTGGCTCCCACTGCGCATGGACGCTCTGGTCGGGCGCGCAGACTCCTGGGAGTTGTTGTCCCCATCTACTACCCGAGCCGGGACAGCTTTGCTGTCGGGACTCGTGGAACTACACCTCCCAAAACACTCCTCGGCTCTTCTGCCCCGCCCCTTGTTCCGCCCCCTTCAGGACCCGCCCCCTCCCTGCCTTACATCTTTGCAGTGTTACGGTGGTCGTTCTGAAGCCGAGCTGTGGACCGCACGGGAGAGTGGGAGGGCTGCCCTGCAGTCTTGCCTCTTGACTTGACCTCTACTCTGCCCCGCGCGGGCTCTGAGGGCCCGGAGGGGCCCGGGGCTCGCGTAGTCCGGCCAGGCTCTAACTAACTGGGCTTTCTTGGCCCCTGCTGGGAAGAGACGATTAAGACTTTCTGCCTTCCCCACAAGTAGCAGCAGCTAATTCGGAGGATTCACTTGTTTCTGGGTTAAATATGGTCCTCGAATTTTCGCCGCTCAACATCTCTCAAAAGGATGGGGCGACGCCGGTCCCAAAGCGGAGGAATCTTCTTGTACCCCACTTGGCTCAATTCACGTTTCTCTTTTCTCCTTCCCATTTAACGGAGACCAGGTGACCTGGCAGAAGGCGGGGAACCACTTAGTCGGCTGAGCTGACAATAACAGTCGTTGTCACTACCAGAAATGCGGTGTGATAGACTAGACAGTCGCCGCAACCTTCCGTCAGGGCGCCTGCTGCTGCTGCAGAGATAATATTATCGCGCAGCCATGCTTTTGTTCATCCTGCAGCGGACTTCCCGCCCTGGTGGCTCTCCACTCCCAGGACGAAAACGTCCTTGTCTAAAGTTTTAATAAATTGTGTATATATTTGCCACGTGTTTTTAAATCCACAACATTCCCCCCCTCATTTTCCATATCTTTCTTTTCAAATATTTTTATAAAGGCGTTAAACCAAACAACATCGTGCTGTGCAAGAATTGCCCTGCTCTTAACACACCTAAATGTTTATTTAAAGGTAAGCAAAAGGTGTGTAGCAGAATTCTGACCCTTTAGGCAGGCTGTATTGTTAACACATTTTTTCCGTGCCATTTTTCATTATTCAATGAATACCAAGTGTCTTAATATGAAAAGAATCAATGCATTTAGTTACTCGAGTTGAAAATGTAAATTATAGTAGCATTTGATGTGTCTCAATCCCATATAAGGATCAACTCACACACCCGTTCCACTAGCAAAATCTCTACAAGACTGTGCATCTTGAGAAAAGAAGGTTCACAATTAAGATTTCAGACAATTCCCTACTGAAGTGTTGGTGGAACTCTTCTTATTCATTTTCTCCGTTCATTCTGCAACACTAAGTTGGGTTCAAGTGAAAAAATATTTATGAAACTAGTTGCAGATCTCAGGGGAGAGGAAATGCTTTGTTTTGCTCAGGGAGATGTTTAGTGATGAATTCTGATTTTCTTTTAACAAGCCTGTTCTTTATAGACCAGACCCACTTTTCTCCACTGAAAGAATATAACTTTGAATGTCACTCTTCTGTCCTCAGTTTATTCAAATAGTATCTAAAATGAACCCTGGCAATATAAATATTCCCCTGGCCATCAGACCAAGGGTATAATCACTGATATTCTAATTAATGGGTAGACTTAACGTAATGCAGTTCATGGCAGAAAAATATTCAGAGAGAAACTTGATCTGGGATGATTCTAAAGTCTCTTCCAATTTTATAACTGTGTAAAGCTTTTACATGGAAACATCATCAGTGAGCCTGAAATTTATTGAGTCAATAAATTGAATGTGGAGCCTCTCTGTTAAGACAGGGCTTATCCTTGTAGATAAAAGTATGTTATTGAGGCACACCCTGAGGAGTAATTTTATTGGAGAAATCACCTTACAGCAAGTTCTCTTGGGTCTTCAGTAATGAAGGAGAGGATGGGCTCTGTCTGAAAACAAAAATTCCATTCTCTTTAACAATATTATAGAGATGTGCCATGTGACATAGTCATCTCTGTATAAAGGACAGCATACACAATATTGTCAGCACATAAATGTAGAGACGTGCACATATGAACTGTTCTTCCTATTACGTAGCTATAAATATAGATAATAGATACAGAAAGAGGGCATTGTATTTGGAAAAATTTTCTGCAAGTGGTGATGGATTTGAACTGATCCCTGCACAGTTTCATTGGTAACCAAGGGAAACAAAGATGGCTCTTTAACATCAGAAATACAGTCTGTAGAACTAGGACCAGAGAAAGCTTAACCGCTTCTATGGAGACCAAAGGGAACTCACACACACTTTCTCTCTCACTCATTTTCTTACACAATCACTGTGTACACACACACTCACTTTCATACACAATCATTGTGCATGTTTGCATTTAATTTTTTCTAGGTGGCCATGTAGTCTCATAACTCATGAAAACACCCACTCTGTCTAGCTAATTGATATTCTCAGTCAAAATGGGTTTCTTTACTTTCTATCTTTGCATTTTACATAACTGCTGCTGTTCTGAAGATCTTCAGAAAAGCCCTGCCTCATCCCATAATATGACCTGTTAATTAGGAACCTGTGAGACCACTCAGAATAGATTTAATTGACAGTCCCAGGTAGGGGGTGGGGAGAAGGCCCCACCAAGCATTTCGCTGATCTTTTAAAATCACCTTTTTCAGTGCTGGTTACAAGGTTTTACTGTAGATATTGGGTTTTAGATAAGGGAGGAAATGAGTTATCAACAGAGAGAAAGAATTGAAAGTTTGTAACTTTGGGTGTACTTTCATGCAATAGCTTGATGTTTTACAATAATCAAGGTTGTGTGCTAAGCCCAGGTTTGGGATTGTGCCATTCGTTATTTGTGAGCCATGTTACTTTGCATATTTGTGTTATTTATTCTTTATGAGCCTCACTTTTCTTATTTATAAAATAGGGTTAACAATACTACATATTTCATGAGGTTTTTGAGGATTAAATTATATGAGGCATGTAAAAATATTTTTCAAACTGAAAAAGCACTATACAAATGTTAGTTCTTGATATCATTTGCAATTTTTCCCAAAAGATTATCTCAAAAATGTCAGGCCTAATTATGGAACAAGGTAATAAAAACCCATTTAAATTAAAAATTCTTATTCTTAACAAAGACTATCAGAAAGAATATACATGCACATATTATCTCAGTCAAATTGGTAAGTAGGCAAAATGTACTTTGAAGACTAAAATGAGAAATTCAGGGTTGAACAGCACCAGTCCTTGACTTGTTCTCAGATCTATATGTAGTTCTTCCTCAGGGTCCCCCTGCTGTCCTCAGTAACATAGGGAGCCTTTCCCAAGCTTCTCAGCATGGAGAGGCACTGCTGGGAGATTGGAGGCAGGAGGAAATGAGAAGCTAGGGAATTTCTTCACATCCACAGAGGTGCATTGGGTGATGTTTCTGGCAGTGGCAGCAGCATTTTCCTTGTTGGACTGGTCTGTCCTGGTTCCAGCTTCTTCCAGGTCACCCTGGCCTGTAACACCACCTTCTCCCCTTGTCCCTCCAGCCTAGGGGTAGAGATAGCTTCCTGCTGTTGCTAATCTCTGCGTTGAGTGTTTGGCTTCTCAGATCTTCTTTCACAGTATGGCCAGTTCTCTGGACCACATTATCTCTGTTTTAAATACTACTTCGAATCCTTTCTGTTTTTCTTGGTGGAACACTTTAACTGACAACAAAAACTTTCTATGGCCAGTTTATGCAAAACAAAGAAATGTAATGGGATTTATTCAAAGGATAAAACAATCAAGGCTCAAGAAAAACAGGAACTGGATAAACTAGTGGTAGTTTTCAGACCTTCTCTCCAGAGCACTGCTCTACTAGCACTCAGACTCCGAGCTCTTTGTTCCAAATTTCAAATTCTTGGGAGAAGCTGATTGTTCTATCTCAGGCAACAGTCCCTGACTTAATTATCTAAAGCTGTGGTTCTTAAAGTACAGTCCCTAGAGCAGCAACATCAATATCACCTGAGAAATTTTTAGACCTGCAGATACCTGGGCCACACCTACAGGCCTACCAGAAAGGCATCTTTAAGGATGGGTCCTACCACCTGTGTCTTCACAGGTCCTCCAGCTGATTCTGGCACACTTGAACGTTTTTGAACCATGGATCAATAGCAAACAAAACAAGACTGTGTGGCTCAAATATGATCACTCAGGACCTATTCCCATGTGTCTGGGAGTCTTCCCAAAAAGAAGAAAATGTGAACCTGGAAGTCATCCCAAGAGGTGTCAGGTAAAGCTGGTAAATCTGTCAGCGTCTTAATGGCAAAACTTGGTTCTTCCTAAGGGAGAGGACTTTGTAGCATTCTGAACCAACTATTCAATTTAGTCACTAAAATGGCACTTGGAAGAGTTTCATTTCACTATGTTTGAGAGCTTAGAAAAACCGAAAAACCAGCATTGGAACAGAACAAGGGAGATGGAGTCATACAGAAATGTGAGAACGGCAACAATAGTAAGGTTAGGCACAGTAAGAGGCGGGGTGAAAGTAGCCCCAGCCACTCAAAACTCTCCAGACCAGTCTTATTTGAACAGCTCCTTGGAGTTCAGAAACAGAAACTCTCCTTTGACATATTTTAGCTGTTCTTCCTGTATCAGCTTCTTCATAACTGGCTTACTCTTAGCCCATCTATGAGACCTACACTGTTCAATTCTGTAGTCACTGGCCTCTTGTGGCTATTTAAATTTCAATTAATTAAAATCGATAAAATTTTAAAACTCAATTAGTCACAGTAACCACATTTCAAGTGCTCAACAGCTGTGTGAGGCCAGTGGCTACCGTGCAGGACATCACAGATACACAGTATCCCCATTACTTCAGAAAGTTCTATTGGACAGCAGTGCCACACACTCTTTTACTAATGACTGTTTAGATTCTTTCATGCTGAAACCCACTTTTTTTCCTTCATCTTCCTCAAGTCAAATTCCAAAGAGAGAAAGAACAAATGGAGAGACAAAGAGAAAGGAGATCTAATTGTTCTAGTTCACCAGTTGAAACTAGAACATATAATAAATTACTGGCCACCATGAAAAAGACAGATAACCCACCTAATGCTCAAATTCCCTAGTCAGCAGGAAAATATAAATAAAGACTATAAGGGGATACCACTGCATACCCATCACACTGGTTAAAATTAAAAGGACCAAGGCCGGGCGCGGTGGCTCAAGCCTGTAATCCCAGCACTTTGGGAGGCCGAGGCGGGTGGATCACGAGGTCAAGAGATCGAGACCATCCTGGTCAACATGGTGAAACCCCGTCTCTACTAAAAATACAAAAAATTAGCTGGGCATGGTGGCACGTGCCTGTAATCCCAGCTACTCAGGAGGCTGAGGCAGGAGAATTGCCTGAACCCAGGAGGCGGAGGTTGCGGTGAGCCGAGATCGCGCCATTGCACTCCAGCCTGGGTAACAAGAGCGAAACTCCGTCTCAAAAAAAAAATAAAATAAAATAAAAGGACCAACTGTACTAAGGATTGCCAAAGATAAGAAACAAATCTTACACTGCTAGTGAAATTAAATTGGTAAAGCTTCTTTGGAAAAAATCTTTGTTAGTATTTGCTAAGCACGAGAATACACATCCTTTATGGCTCAGCAATTTCACTGCTAGCAATATACCTAACAGAGTTGTATATATGTTTTCACCAGAAGACACCTATTCAAATGTTCATAGTTAATAGTATTCCTATATTCAGCCTAGGGTTGCCATGCAATATTTGGGATATACTTACACTAAAAATATTATTTAATGTTTGTCTGAAATTCAAATTTAAGCAGACAGTATGTATTTTAATTTGCTAAATCTGGCAACTCTATGATAGCCCCAAACTAAAATCAACACAGTTGATCATCAGCAGTAGAGTGGATAAATAGATTGTGGCATAGGCACATAATACTAAATAGCAGGGGTTGGCAAACTTTTTCCTGTAAGGGGCCAGATAGTAAATATTTTAGGCTTTGTGGACCATATGATCTGTGTTACAACTACTAAATGCTGCCATTGTAGCATGAAAGCAGCCATAGACATAAAGGAATGAGTATGGCTGTGTTCCAATAAAGCTTTATTTACAAAGCAGTCAGCTGGCCTGTAAGCCATAGTTTGCCAACCCATGCTATCTGGCTATGAGAATTAACAAGTTATGTCTACGTGTGAAAATATGGAGGAACCTCACCCAAAAACATTGAGTAAAAAGAGTATATACTGTATGATTCCACTTACATAAAATTTTTAAAAGAGGTAAAGCTATTGATAGTGTTAGAAGACAGTAACAGTTACCTTCAGGTAATAGAAGAGAGGATTAAAGGGCTCTGGGATGCTAGTATTGCTCAATTTTTTATCTGGGTGCTGTTTATGTGGCTTCTTTATTTTATGAAAATTTATCATGCTGTACACATAAGATTGGTGTGCAGTTATGTATATACATATCAAAATTAAGTATATGTATTAAAAACCAAGCCAAATTATCTCAAGATCATTCCCATAAGAAATTGTTTTTTGTATTCTGGTACCCAAGTTTTTAAAATATTTTTCTAATTATAATGGTTATTCATGTCCTTTGTAAATAATTTAGAAAATACTGCTACTTAAGGCCATAAAAATTTCCCATGAGCCAACAAACCAGGGAGAAATATTAACATTTCTCCCTCCACTCCCCACCATCTTCCCTCTTATTGGATTTTTTTACATCATTAGCATTTTGATTGCTATGTGATATTTTATTATGGGAAGCTAACCACTTGTTTTTGTTATTTAGTTTTTATTTCATAATTATAAACTTAACTCTGTAATCCAACTAGACTTAGAGGGGAATAGGAAAATATGGAACTCAAAGAATTGCAACAAGAGCTCAAAGATAATGGACAATGCAAGCAGCTGGGATGGAGGGGTACTCTCTTGATCTACAGAAAGAACAGTGTAGTGGTGAAGATAAAACACAAGCCAGATTTATTAGAGTTGTCCACAGTCAGAAACAGTGATCTTCTTGTTGATCTTGCCATTTCTGGACCCAAAGCACTCCATGGCTTCCAAGATATTCCTTCCCTCTTTACCTTGCCAAAAACCACATGCTTGCCATCCAACCACTCAGGCCTGGCTGTGCAGATGATAGACTGGAACCGCTTATGTTGGGTTCAGAATTTGCCATTGGCAAGATGCCAGGATCTGTATGTGCCAGGATGAAGTTCTCATCCTCAAATTTTTCCCCATAGATGGACTTGTGCCAGTGCCACTGTGGCATGTAAAGTCACCACCCTGGCATAAAACCCCTGGAATACTTCTGTGAAAGCAGGAATACTTCTTTTCTCCTCAGTGCTCAGAGATCTGAGGGGTTAGGACTCTAGCCTATGAGTCAACATATGAATTGGGTGTGGGGGAATACAATTCGACCTGTAATAGTCAGAGTATAAAAGTTGTCTGCTGTCTTTGGAACATTGTCTGCAAACAGCTCAAGGAAGGAGATGTGGCCCCGGGGCTCACCATCCACTGTGATGGGGAAGAACAACGTGGGGGTTGACTGTGGCTAGTGGTGGGTGGCATCTGGCTTGTGGTAAGTAGCTACTACTTTGCTGATAACCATTTTTATTTAATCAAAAAGGTAATCATTTTTATTTAATCAATCGTCTGTTACAAAACAAATCACTTCTTATTTTTTGGTATTATCAATAACTCTGACATATAACCTAGTTCAATTTTTGTGCCCATCTATGATTATGTCTTTCAAAGTAAGTACAGGGGCTGGACGCAGTGGCTTATGCCTGTGACCTCAGCACTTTGGGAGGGCAAGGTGGGCAGATCACTTGAGGTCAGGAGTTTGAGACCAGTCTGGCCACCATGGTAAAAACCCATCTCTAATAAAAATTCAAAAATTAGCCCTACATGGTGGCACTACCTGTAGGCCCAGCTACTCAGGAGGCTGAGGCATGAGAATTGCTTAAGCCCAGGAGGCAGAGGTGACAGTGAGCAGAGGTCAGGCCACTGCACTCCAACCTGGGCAACAGAGTGAGACTCTGTCTCAAAACAAAAGTAAATACAGGGTAGGAAGATATAAATGCTTTTAATACATATTGCCAAACTGCCTAGATGCTTGTTTTTATTATTGGTAGATGTTACGGTTGATGTTTCCTATTAGTATAGGCCTGGTATCCTCTCTGAGAGAATGGAATTCTGTCCTGAAAGCAACATAAACTGTTGGAGATGAATTCGAATAATGTTAATGGATGGTTGAAGAAACCATCAGGTAGGAATGAGTGTCCAAGGGAAAGGGAATCACATTTCTGCTGACCATAGTTATCTGGCTCTATGGCATATGCTAGGTGTATTGGTTTCCTAGGGCTGCTGTAACAAAGTACCACGTAAATATATTGTCTCACAGTTCTGGGGGCTACAAGTCCAAAATCTGGCCCTGTCTGCAGGTTTGGTTCCTTCTGAGGGCTATCAGGGAAGGATGTGTCCCAGGCCTCTCTCCTTGGCTTGTAGATGGCCATCTGCTTTCCATTATCCTCCTTCTACTCGCGTCTGTCTCTGTGAACAAATTTCCCCTTTATATAAAGATACCAGTCATATTGGATTAAGACCCACCCTGATCACGGGCAGTGGTCCATGCCTGTGGTCCCAGCACTTTCAGAGGCTGAGATGGGAAAATTGCTTAAGTTCAAAAGTTCAAGACCAGACTGGGCAACATAGCAAGACCCTGTCTCTACAAAAAATACAAAAGTAAGCTGGGTTTGGTGGTCATGCCTGTGGTCCCAGCTATTTGGGAGACTGAGGTGGGAATATCACTTGAGCCTGGGAAGTTGAGGCTGCAGTGAGCTGAGTTCATGTCACTGCACTCCAGCCTGGGTAACAGAGTAAAACCTCATCTCAAAAAAAAAAAAAAATCAACAAAAGACCCACACTAATGACCTCACTTTAATTTGACTGCCTTTGTAAAGACCTATTTCCAAATAAGTCAAACTCTAAAATCCTGGGGGTTAAGACTTTAGCATATGCATCAACATATGCATTGGGTGTGGAGAATACAGTTCAACTCATAATATTCAGTAAACACAAATAAGGGAAAACTGGCTTTCTTGGTCTCAGCACCAGTGTTTTGCATGTCATAGTCACGTGAATGTTAAAGCTGTTGAACATCTGAATAAGAAATATAGTTAGCGTCAAAAAACTGAAGATAGCAACCTGAAACTTTTCAAAAATAATGGAAACAAAAAACAGAGGGTGCTTCCTGAGTTATGTGGTAGCCATGGTGCTGTTTTGGGGTGTGAAGGCTGAGGTCTTGCCTCTAGGTATCCAGCCTTGTCACTCTTGATCAGGAATTCTCAGATGAAGACTCTACCAACCTTCCATTGGTAAAAATTCCCTGGTCATACATTTTTAGACAAACCATCCCAAGTTAGCTTTCAAAATATCCCCTATTGAGGGTGTCATACAATTTTCATTTTCTTTTTCTCTTTAAAGGTCAAATCTCTGCATGGGCTCTTTAACCCTAAAATGGGCAGTCCATGTGTGGCAAAACCTTTGTCTACAAGTAAAAGATGGGCTGAGTGGAGAGAAAGAATTCTGTTTACTCTTTCAGTTTCTGTAACTTTCTTTGCTGGGAATTATCCTGGCAGATGTGTTCTTTTTTGTGGCAGAAATATTACAGTATGTAGGATTTATATAAGAGGCCTGTTTCACAGCAGGTTGTGCTAGCACTTAGACACTGGATTTGAAGATTAGGGATGACTTTAGTCCTGTATTACATGAGAACCTTGTGATGTGGAATTTCTCATGGAAAGCCACACTTCAATACGATATGTCATGGTGTATTATCTTTAAGAGTATTTTCTCTTCACCAAACTGTGATTGTAACCTTTTCTCTCGGGTTGTCTGTGCCCTCTTCCTATGTCTCGAGCTCCTAAAATAATATTTTGCATTGTCGGAAGACTAACCACCCAGTTAAAGGGGAAAGGGAGATATTGGAATGCTTTCTTCTGGCTTTGCTCTCCTGCAAGTGACAGGTTTCTTCTCTGCGATCTATGTTATTGTTTAGAAAATTATATTCATTTAAATCCAAACATAGTTAAAGCAAGCAAATATAACCCCATTACTTTTCACACATGTGTAACAGTGATTCTGAATAACAGGGTCATCTCCCTCTTGAGTTATACATGTAAGTTAACTAAGCTTGAAGCTACACTACTTCTGGCTACAAGCCTGCTAGAATTTTCAAGCTGAGTAAGTTTGAGTAAGGCCAATGCTAATATGGGAATCTCTAAAAAAAAACCCAGATGTTTTAGAGATGAACATAGGATTTGAAGTGTTTGATTGTGTCCCAATTCACTTGTGGCAGATCCTTACAGCCATCACTTTAGAAAGCCTTGTCACAAGGCACATCCCTACTTAACATCCAGGTGAAGAGTTCCCTGCTCAAGGTAGATGTACATCAGTGGTATGCTGAGAACCCATGGCCCTGCCTCAAAATTTCGAAAATTTTGTGAGCCAATTGTTAAACACGGCTGATATTAAAAATTAAATTGTATAAACATAATTAAATAAATTATATTGAAAACAAAGGTAATAAATATGCTAAACTCATCACTCATTCATTACTCATTTTACCACTATTTATGCTCTTGAGATCCCTCTGAATCTGAGTGTTGAAAGTACTGTTGTGATGTACTGCTGTACATCTCTTCCCAACCTCACATTCAGTGATGTCACAGTGGTAGCAAGACACCAATCATAATGGGAGTAATTCTCAACAGAAATCTGCAAATGCTGCAAAGTAGGGCTTCCCTCACAGATCCAGTTACTAAACACTTACTGGCATCCTCAGCCCCTTGTTGTTGTTTTTTTGTTTGTTTTTTTATAATTTCAACTTTTATTTTAGACGTAGGGGGTACATGTACAGGTTTGTTACATTTGTAATAGAAGAGAATAACCCGCCTCTAACTGCTATGCAATGCTATTGCATTTTTCCCTTGTGATATCATTTTGATGCTGGGTTCTAGAAATGGAGATGCTAAACATGTGTCACTGTACTCACCTTGGGCAGAAGTAAGGGTGACGTTACATCATGAGCTGAAAGGAGTACAGTTCCTTAGTGAGTATAGGAGCTGATAATTTTCCCTCAAACGGGAAAGAGGCATTTGGTGATAGGTTTAGCAACGGGTAGTGGTTTTGAACCAGGAAGAAAAGGAAGTCAGCCAGGAGCTATTGCAGGTATCAGATGGAATGCAGAGACAATTCTCAAATGGCTGCTCTTGCACTGAGGCTGCCTGACCACACAGTACCCCACATGCTATCCTTAAAAATATTTTCATGAATCTGCAAAATAATGATGGAAATAACCTTAAAAAGACAATGTAGAGAATGTTTAATGAAATGAAATGTTTTTATATAAAGGACTATCTTTATTCTGGGATCATAGGTTAATTATGTCAAAAATTAACCTATAAAAACTATATAGGTTTTTATATAAAAACTATATAAAAACTATAAAAACTATATAAAGTAGTATAAAAACTACTTTATTAGAAGCCTGAGGCTATTAAGAGGATGCAAACTATGTACAGCCATGTGTCACATAACGATGGACCGCACATATGATGGTCCCATAAGATTATAATACCATACTTTATATGATGGTCCATATATAATGATCCCATGAGATTATAATGCCATCCCATAAGATTATAATACTGTACCTTCTCTGTTTAGATGTGTTTAGATACATGAATACTGTTGTATTACAATTGCCTCTGGTATTCATTACCATAACCTGCTGCACAGCACAAGT
The DNA here is from genome assembly GCF_001604975.1 of Cebus imitator. NCBI lineage: Eukaryota > Metazoa > Chordata > Mammalia > Primates > Cebidae > Cebus > Cebus imitator. Next base: position 522,698 of record NW_016107398.1, on the reverse strand, counting down.
CGCATGCTCCTAATGCCTAGAAGCAACAGGTTATACCACATAGCCTAGGTGTGTAGTGGGCTAAACCATGTAGGTCTGTATAAGTACACTCTATAATGTTCACACAATGAAATCACCTAGTGATGTGTTTCTCAGGATATACCCTGTCATTAAATGATACATGACTGTATATGGGTTGTTTATATCTTAAGAATTATTTTTTCCTAAAAGTCCTTTTTTTGCCATTTCCCCCACTTGCATTAGGGAGTATCTCTTTTTTCTTAAAAAAAGATGAGCGTTCCAAATGGTGATCAAGTTCCCAGGCTAGACAACAAAAGCCAATGCGTATCAGAAAAGAGTTGAGTCATAGCATTGATCTTGTTTGCCTGAGGTCTGAATAGTTGGTGAAAGGAGAAGTCCTTGCAGGAAGGAGGGGCATGAGAGAAGAAACAGCATACATTATCCTTCTTCTAAGCCAATGGATGGTGCCCTAGAAAAATTGGAACTAGTTGGAGTGTGTCCTCAACATTCCCCTCACCTCCCTTTATGCCTTGCTGTCTCAGCAGCTGGTATGCCTTCTCACAAGGCCCTCATTCCCTCATGGCACTCTGCATTCTCCACCACAGCATTTTTGCAGGTCTGTCTGAACTCCTGAAGTGCTACAAATTCTAAAAATTACTTGCACCCTTCTCCCTGCAGTCAGCCCATTCATTTATTTTTCCAACACTGCATCTCAGGTGTCATTGAATGGATTTACACAATTATGTGAAGGACTGATAACCCCTAACTTCACATAATTATTTTTATTTTTAGGAATCTTAAAATACAAATTATCTGTAATTGGCAGTATATTATGAAATTAAACACACACACATGCACAGACACACCCACACACACACACAAGACAGAGTAAGAGTTTGGGAGCAAAGAATATTGGAATAGGGAGGAACAGGGCAGGTCCCACAGAGGCACACTGTTAATGAATCGCTTAATCCCTCAAAATGTGTTTGTGATTTTCACAAACTCCTCCCTTTGACCCACAGATTTTCCTGAACTTGCAAAAGCTGGATTTTAGCTAATCCTTGTTTTGATAATTGCACACTGGTACAAGCAGCCCCAGAATAACAAATGTCTCAATATTAAACATTACAATCCTTCTAAACTTTTTCAGATTCATACTTGAAAAGCTTCACATTTCCCAGGAGTTCTTATGGGAATGGTGAAGCTTCCAGCCATAAAAGGAGGGTGGTGTCAGGTGAACTCTGCCTGTGTGTGTGAGTGCACATGTGCACATATAAGTGCTGGGGTATGCCGCAGATGTATGGATACATGTACAGTCCATTTATCATTTTATAAGAAGAGCTCAATATGTAATTAATCACACAGAGTCACTATGGATTCTAGCTTTGCCCAGTTTGGAAGTTATTTTTTAGGTCTAAAATCCATATGCACATCTGAAATTTGTGTCCAGCTATGACCTCCCTAGACCAAGGTCTGACCTCCACAGTTACTGAATGTATACTCTGTTTATAATTCTAATATCATTACTTCTTTTTTCCTAGTTAAATATATTTTTATTCCACAAGTTTTCTATTGTCTTGGTGCTTGTCTTTTGAAACAGCTGTCTTTTGGTGCTTGAATTGCCTTGAGCGCTATTGTTCAGCAATAACTAGAATTCTAGTATTATCTGTATATCGGCCTTTACTCATTAGTAATCAATGCTCAACAACTAGCAATACTTCTTCATCTACAAACATGAACACTAATGAAAAAAACCACAAATACTGATGAGCAACCATCTGGCAGAACCAATATAAGGGAGTGTATACTGAGGCGATCATTGTGGTTCATCTCTGATGTAGGGCAGATCTTTATCTTGCAGGCATAGTGGGTGAGCAGCCACGCAATGAATGCTGGAGTGCAGCATGGTCCCAATCTTGAGGAACTGAGAGACTGAAAACTAAAAATAAGAGTGCATCTCTCATTTCACCACAGAAAACTTCAACAGAGAAAAGGGGAGAAATCTCTTAGCAACTTCAGTGCAAGCCAGAGAGAGACATTTTCAAAAGGAAACCATGTTTCTGTTTGGGCTAGGTTAAATGGCAATGGAATGGCCACTATTATATTTTTTGTTAGGCAGCACCTGCTTACTTTTCAATCTAGAGCATCACCGACAGAAATATAATACAAACCGCCACATGTGTACTTCAAGATTTTATAGTAGCCATGTTAAAAAAGTACAAAGAAACAGAAGAAATCTATTTTAATAATATATTTAACCAGATACATAAAAAATATTACTGCAACACACAATCAATTTTAAAATAATGAAATCATTTACACTTTTTTTTTTACTATGTCTTCAACATCAGTTTGTTTTTTATACTTGTAGCACATCTCAGTTCAGACTAGCTACATTTCAAGTGCCCAATAACTTCATGTGGCCAATGGGTACCAGAGGGAACAATGCAAGTCTACAACATTCCACTCCAGAGGGTGCTCCAAGTGTACCACCGCTCACGTTTACTGACGATGGAGCACTTCGCTTTCTTGTTCTGTCACCACCTCCTATAGCCAGAAATTGGCTGGAAGCAGGAAAGGGATAGGAAAAACCATTTTTTGTTTTGTTTTGTTTTGTTTTTGGAGACAGAGGTCCACTCTTGTTGCCCAGGCTGGAGTGCAATGGGGCAATCTTGGCTCCCTGCGACCTATATTTCCCAGATTCAAGCGATTCTCCAGTCTCAGCCTCCCGAGTAGTTGGGATTACAGGCGCATGCCACCAGGCCCAGCTAATTTTTGTATTTTTAGTAAAGACAGACTTTCATCATATTGGTCAGGCTGGTCTGGAACTCCTGACTTCAGGTGATCCACCCGCTTTGGCTTCCCAAAGTGTTGAGATTACAGGTGTGAGCCACTGCACCTGTCCAGGAAAACCATTTAAAACATTTTCCAAGAGAGAGCTTAACAATGCTTGTTATCATCTTAAGGTGCATAAGACTGAGGACAGTCCTCTGTCAGAAGCAGACTTTCTTTTTGATGGATCAGAGTCATTCTCCGCATTCTAGGGAGTTTGATCCATGTCCTGGCATGCTCATCACCTATTTGATGGGCCTGGGCCTGGCTTTTTGCACAGTCCTTTCTGTGGTTTGGATGGAGAGACATTCCCTGACCCATATTATCTTTCCTATCTAGGACTACTTAAAGATAATTCACACTGGAAGCATTTCCTTCAGTCTCTGGTCCTCCTTAAAATGAAATGTTCCACCTCTGAGAGAGTACAACTGATAGCAATAGCTTCTCTTGGCGTTTGCAGTTTTTCAGGCAAGCTCAAGGGCTTTATTGTGTATCATCCTCTTAACAGTTAGGATCGGCACTTTAATGAAGAATCAAAGTTTCTTAAACAAATCACAGTAATTTGAGTCTCTGGCACAAATTTTCAGATTTTAGTGTGCATAGGAATCTGTGAGTGCCAGGGCCTAGCACACCCTGAGAGTCAGGCCCCACGTGGAGCTGGATTTTTAACAAGCACTCCAAGTCATTCTGGGGAAGGAGGTCTGGCTCTCTGTTGTTTAGAAATAACTGGTGAGGACTAGAACTCAGGTTCCTACACCCAGAACTTGTTGCTCTGTGTTGTCAGTTGTCTCATCTGAGGAGATAGCAGAACAAATCACTTATATTTTAGTAGGAAATTATGTCTCAGATTCTTTTTGCTCATCAGATATTTTCATTTGGCAACATGAAATTCTGTGTTATGGGAAAAGCTGCTGCTAGACAGATTTTTTTTAAATGATAAAAGGGATTTATATATGCTAAATTAAAACACTGAATATCACCTAGGGTGATACTAGGTTTAATATTGACTTCTCTTTGTTTCCCTATTCTCAATAGACATTTATTTCTTTGATTAACTTTATTACTTTATTAGTAAGGCTCTCCTCAGAGAAGCACTTGAAATGTGGCTGGTCTGAACTGAGCTGTGCTGCAAGTATATACAAAAAGGAAGTTACTCAAGGACTCATCATTTGGAAATGTTTCCTTCTTTTTCACAAAAATGGATTTCTAACATAAATTGTTTGTATTTGCTTTTAAAAACTTTATTAATTATGTTAAACTCTGCTGTTAGTTTTAAAATGTCTGCATCTATATTATTATTATTATTATTATTATTATTATTTGAGACAGAGTTTTGCTCTGTCATCAGGCTGGAGTGCAGTGGCACAATCTCGGCTCACTGCAACCTCTGCCTCCCGGGTTCAAGTGATTCCCCTGCCTCAGCCTCCTGAGTTGCTAGGACTTACAGGTGCGTGCCACCACACCTGGCTAATTTTTTGTATTTTAGTAGAGACAGGGTTTCACCATGTTGGCCAGGATGGTCTCAATCTCCTGACCCTGTGATTCGCCCATCTCAGCCTCCCAAAGTGCTAGGATTATAGGTGTGAGCCACTATACCTGGCCTATTATTTTTAATAATAGTTTCATCTATGGTATAAAATAATTTAATTCACATTCTATTTTGGAACTTTTCAGTTGTTTTAAATTTTCTTTTGTTTTCTTTTTTTTATACAGATAGGGTCTCACTGTGTTGCCCACACTGGTCTTGAACCCCTGGACTCAAGCAAAAGTGCTGGGATTATAGGTGTGAGCCACTGCATCTGGCCTTCTTTTCTTTTTATTAACCAGGCTATGGTAAAGATTCTTCATGTGCATCTCTTTGGGTGATGAGCTTGGATTTTTAATAAACAAAAATGTAGAAGCAGAAACTAACAACACCCATTTTCCACTACCCAGAATTAACAACTGCTGATGTTTCAGTGCATCATTCCCCAGCCTTTTCATATATACAAATATGCAAATATTCTTCTTTTAAAAAATATAAAAATATACCAATATATAAATGTATACATATATACATTTATATATTTGTGTGTTACAAATATATAAATGTGTATATATATACACATTTATATATTTGTGTGTGTGTATGTATATATATATACATATACATATACATATACATATATATATTTGTATATTTTTAAAGGGGAGACTGTTGCAGGTAAAATGAAAATTCCCTATGGGCACTATTTACTGTTCTGGCCCCCTCTCTTCTCTCTTCAGAGGAAATAACTGAGTTGCTACATAGTGCAACTCACTTTTATACATTTATATGTGTATCAAAAACATTTACTAAAGCCTTGTATTTTTTACATGAATAATTTTGTTCTGCATATGTGATTCTGCAGTTTGCTTTTCCCATTCAGAAATGTTTTTGCGATCCATTCCCATGTGGTTACACATATATGTAATTCATTCCTTTATCATATGACCTCATCATCTCTTATTTATCTGTTTCTTACATGTAGAAATTTAGGCTGCCCCCTCTTTTTTGTTTGTTACAAATAATACATGAACATGCATATGTTTATATGTTTTTCTTTGTGAATGTGTGTTTTTTTTAGGTTAGACACCTAAAAGTAGAATTATTGAGTCATAAATTATATTTAGTTTTTTTTAATAGGCAGTGTCAAATTTGTCTTCCAAAGTGAATACAGTCATCTTCCCTTACCTGAGGTTTCATTTTCTATGGTGTCAGTTACCCACAGTCAACCTCAGTCTGAAAATATTAAATGGAAAATTCCAGAAATAATTAGTAAGTTTTAAATTGTGCATCATTCTGAGTAACATGAGGAAATCTTGCACTGTCCCACCCCTTCCCACCTGGGGTATGAATTGTCTCTTTGTCCAGTGTATCCATGCTGTACAGTATGTACATTGAGGAAAAAACTATTTATAGGATTTGGTATGATCAGAGGTTTCAGGCATCCACTAAAGATCTTGGAACATACCCTCATAGATAAGAGAGGGCTACTGTATACCAATTTAGCTTTCAAACACCAAAATATATCTGTATTTTCAGAATCTTGCCAGTGTTTGACATTGGAAAAACTTATAATTTTTGACAGTCTTATGGATAAAAGATAGCATATTGTTTTGAGTTTCTCAGATTAGTAGTGTGGGGAAGCATCTTTTCAATTTTTGTTAGCTAAACAATACACTATGTACAGTTATCTGATTATATTCTCAGAAAAAAAATTCTCAACTGTTCAAAGGCTGTATTTTAAGGCTTTCAGAATATAGTTAGAAATTGCCATCCAAAAATTGTGTAACTTTTTGTACTCTATTTATCTTGTCAAACCCATGATAAATAATCAATTTTCCAGACTCTCACACAACTCTGGATTATTCACTTTAATCTTTGCTCATCCAACAAGTACAAAATATAAATTGTTTTAATTTTATATCTCTTTGAGTACTGGATAGGTTAAGTATTTATTCTATTCAAACATCTATTCACATTTCTTCTTTTATATATGACAGTTCAATACTTTAGCCAACTTTTATGTTGCGGTATTATTTTTCTTATTTATGCACTGTCATATAATTTATGAATATCTTTCCAGTTTGACTTCTCTTTTAACTTTGTTTCTGGAAGTTTTGCTATATCTATATATTTTAAAATTTTTAGATATTTAAATATTTCAGAACTTTCCAACTATATTCTGAAATATTTAAATATCTAAAAATTTAAATATTTTATCTGAAAATATTATAGTTCCATAATATTTTCTGCTTTCTTATTTTAAAGAATGTTTAGTTCCTCTCTTAAAGTGCATTTTTATTATGAAAAAAATGTTAAAGGCTGGGCATGGTGGCTCACGCCTATAATCCCAGCAGTTTGGGAGGCCAAAATGGGCAGATCACGAGATCAGGAGATCAAGAACATCCTGGCCAACATGGCAAAACCCCATTTCTACTAAAAATACAAAACTTAGCTAGGCATGGTGGTGTACACCTGGAGTCTCAGCTACTCAAGAGGCTGAAGCAGAAGAATCGCTTGAATCCAAGAGGCGGAGGTTGCAGTGAGCCGAGATTGTGCCACTTTACTCCAGCTTGGCAACGGAGCAAGACCCTATCTCAGAGAAAAAGAAAAAGTTTTAAAAAGAAAGTAAAACCTTTGTACTTTTACCATCTAGAGATAAGAAATATTAACATTTTCCAGCCTGGGTGACAGGAAGACCCTGTCTTAAAAAAAAAAAATAATTATTAACATTTTGAAGTTTACCCCTGCAGATATATGTATGCAGATATTATATATCTCTGCATATATAATGTCACAAAAATAAAATCGTATAGGACACACCATTATAATTTTTAAAATTTAAATGACATTACATTTTCTGTATCATCAATTATAATGTGACATAATATTACATTTGAGGATGTACTATCATTAAGCCAACCTCTTATTTTTGAACATTTAATTATTTCCAAAGATAATTATTTTTGAAAATAAAGTTGTCTGGTTCCTTTATAGGATGTGTTATCTTTCACATAGTCCCTTCCCAAGGAGAGAAAGTAGGCTCGTTCAACAAATGCCAGTTCATCTTGGGACTGAAAATTGACAGTATCATGATATATTGGATTATTTCACTTCCTTCTCTTTATGCTCCTGGAAATCCTCAGTAAAGTAACAATGTGGGCCCTGGTATTTCCTCTGCCTTCTGCAAGCTTTCTGTTAGCAGGGCCATGGTGGTCTATCTGAACAGTGCCTTCTAGAAATGCGCACTGCCAACCGGCACAGTTTTAAGTGGTAGCCCTTAAGCTTAGGCCAAGCCACACTCTTACGTAAAAGTAATTCTGCTGAGTATGGAATTTCAGGGATAATGTTCTAGGCTGGTGGTTCTCCAACTTCAGGGTACATCAGAATCACCTGAAGGGGCTGTTAAAACACACATTGCTGGGTCCCATCCTGATAATTGGTGATTCAGTACGTTTGGGATGGCACCCAAGAATTTCCAACTCTGACATGTTCCTAGGTGATGCTGATGCTGCTTGTCGGTGGACCACACTTTGAAAAGAACTGGCTATGCTCGCTCCCACCGAAGCATCACACTTCCCTGTGTAAACTCCACTTACGGTTTCCTCCTGTCTACAGGACAAAGACTGCTTGGCAACGCACACAAGTCTTTTATGCTCTAGCCCTGAGCTGTTTCTCTCCAGACTCACTGTTCACATTTCGCCCAGCTCTTTGCCCCAGAAGCTGACCTGTATAGATTATACCAACAAGTTCTGTGCCCTGTGCTTTCTGGATAAGCTGGCAGGAGACTGGAGTTCTGGCCATTTTTCCCTCCTTTGACCATTAGCCCACGGGGTCATAATGTCTTTCTGAGGTCATAATGTCTTCCTGCTATTGCTGCTTTCAAGAGGGCTTCGCCATCCCTTTTGAGTTCCTTTAGTTCTGCCCACACCTCTGTAGACAATCTCTTTATTACATTCTCGTTAATTACCCTCTCTTGAATGCTCCTTCTTTTTCCTGCTGAGACTCCAGCTGATTTAGGCCCTCATATGACTTTCCAGTCTCATTTCCTACTAACTTCCTTCCAGGCATGTGCTGGCCGTGCATTTCCCAAACAACATGTAGTTCACAGTCCCTTGCTTTTGTCTATGTCTTTGCCTCTGGCTGAAAAGCCCTTGGGAAATCAATTCCTCATACTTTAATGTCTCAATCAAGCATCATTTTCTTCATAAAGTTTTTACCTTCTCATGGAAACTTAGCTCATGTTTCTGGGACTGTGTGTATATATAAATGTGTATATGTGTGTGTAAATGTATGTATATATACACACATATTATCATTGTGCATGTTGTATATACATATATTTAGCTTTATTGAGATATATTTTTCATACCTTAAAATTAACCCACTTAAAGTGTATCACTGAGTGACTTTTAGTCTATTCCCAGAGTTACACAATTCTCACCACAAGCTAATTTTAGAACATTTCATCACTCCTAAAGAAAACCCTGTACCCCTTAGCAGTCAGTACCCATTCTCCATTTTCCGTAACCCCTGGCAACTACTAATTTATGTACTTTTTTTTGTCTATAGTTTTGGCTATTCTGGACATTTCACATAAATGGAAACATACAATATGTGGTCTTTGTGACTGACTTCTTTCATTTAGTATGTTTTAAAGGTTCATCCATATTTTAGCCTGTATCAATACTTTATCCCTTTTTATGGCTGAATAATGTTCCACTGTGTGGATATACTACATTACTTTTATCCACTCATCAGTTGATGGACATTGGGGATGTTTCTACTTTTGGACTGTTATGAACAATGCTGGGGCCAGGTGCAGTGGCTCATGCCTGTAATCCCAGAACTTTGGGATGCCAAGACAGGTGGATGACCTGAGGTCAGGAGTTCAAGACCAGCCTGGACAACATAGGGAAACCCCATCTCTACTAAAAATACAAAAATTTGCCAGGCATGTTGGTGTGCACCTGTAATCCCAGCTACTTGGGAGGCTAAGGCAGGAGAATCACTTGAACCTGGGAGGTGGAGTTTGCAGCGAGCTGAAATTGAGCCACTGCACTCCAGCCTGGGTGACAGGGCAAGAACTGTCTCAAACAAAACAAAACAAAACAAAACAAAGCAAACAAAAAACAGTGCTGGCACAAACACTTGTGTACACGTTTGTGTGTAGACATATGTTTTCAGTTCTTTTGGAGATGAAATTTCTGGGTCATATAGTCACTCTGTGATTAAGTTTTTGAGAAACTGCCAAACTATTTTCCAAAGTGGCTATACCATTTTACAGTCTTATCATCAGTGTATGAGGTTTCCAGTTTTTCCATATGCTCCCAACAGTTGTTATTTCTATTATTTTTAAATAACAATTTTTGAAATTGTAGTTTTTAAATTGTGGCTATCCTAGATTGTGTGAAAAGGTATCTCATTAGGGTTTTGATTTGCATTTCCCTAATGATTTAAGAAGATTGAGCATCTTTTCTTATATTTAGTGTCCATTTGTATGTCTTCTTTGAAGAAATGTCCTATTCAAAAGTTCTTTATATATTCTGGATATAAGTCCCTTCTGAGATAAATGATTTTCAAATATTTTCTTCCATTGCTTGGATTATCTTTTTCCTTTCTTGATGGTGTTTTTTGGAGAACAAAAATGTTTAATTTTGTTGAAGTCCAACTTACCTATTTTTCTTTGGTTGCATATGCTTTTGGTGTTGTATATCTAAGAAATCATTGCTTAACCCAAAGTATGTTAGTCTGCTCTGGCTACCATAACAAAGTACTACAGACTGTGTGGCTTAAACAACACAAATGTATTTTTTTACAGTTCTGGAGGCTAGAAGTCCAAAACTAAAGTGTCAGCAGAATTGGTTTCTAGTAATGCCTCTCTTCTTGACTTCCAGATGACTACCTTCTTACATGACCTTTCCTCTGTGTGTATGATGAAAGAGATAGCTGTCATGCCCTTCCTTTTCTTATAAAGCCACCAGTTCTATTAGATAAGGGCCCTTCCCTCATGACTTTATTTAACCTTAACTACCTCCTTCAAGAACCTATCTCCAAATATAGTTATGTTGGGAATCAAGGCTTCAATATACAAAGTTGGAGGGGAACACAATTAAGTCTATAATATAAGGTAATGAAGATTTACTTCTATGCTTTCTTCCTGGCCTCAAGCAGTCCTCCTGCCTTGGCCTCTCAAAGTGCTGAGATTACAGGCATGAGCCACTGCACCTTGATGAGATTTTATATATAATGTTACTATTTCACTTACTGAGTTGACTTAATATAATAGAATGTAAACTTCCTGAATCCAGAAATTGACCGTGTATGATGATGGAGGTAGAGGATAACGCCCAACATAAAATGGTACTCTGGCCAGACACAGTGGCTCATGCCTGTAATCCCAGCAGTTTGGGAGGCTGAGGCAGGAGACTCACTTGAATCTGGGAGGCGGAGGTTGCAGTGAGCCGAGATTGCGCCACAGCACTCCAGCCTGGGTGACAGAGCAAGACTCCATCTCAAAAGAAAAAAAAAAAATGGTACTCAATATTTAAATATAGCTTATGTTTTCAGTTTTTACTGTTAAAATGCAAACGATACCTGGGAAAGGACATCATTAATTTTGTAACATGAAATATGTTTCAGAATAAAAGATAACATAAATTCTAGGAAAGGAGGCACAGGATAGGTGGGTTTGATGGATGAGAAGAAAATATCTTTAGCATTTGGTTTTGTTTGGCTGAAGGAATACCTTGGGCAATTAGAAGTGCATTTTCTGGTGTTGGGTCTTTGAAAGGGGCTGTGGTACTAGAAAAAATACAAATAAAATACAAATTAGAATATGACAAGAAGGAGCTGAAGAATAATTTACCTAATTGACAGCCTTATCAAGGGCTAGTCCATTTTGGGGGAAGGCAAAAATCAGAAAGTTGTCAAAGGAGATTTGGTCTTGTCTTGTCTTGTCTTTTTTCTTTTCTTTTCCTTTCCTTTCTTTTTTCTTTTCTTTTCTTGTCTCACTCTGTCACCAGTTGGAGTGCAGTGGTGCAATCATGGCTCACTGCAGCCTTGACCTCCTCAGGCTCAGGTGATCCTCCCATATCAGCCTCCCAAGTAGCTGGAACTATAGGCATGCACGACCATACCCAACTAATTTTGGTATTTTTAGTACAGTTATCTTGCCCAGGCTGGTCTCAAACTCCTGGGCTCAAGTAATCTGCCTGCCTCAACCTCCCAAAGTGCTAGGATTATAGGTGTGAGCCACTGTGCCTGGCCTTGGTTTTTTTTAGATGGAATCATGAGTGCTTGAGAAACAACCCTTGATTATCTACTTAATTGAAGTTAATATGATGGTTAATTGTATGTGTCAACTGGACCAGGCCATGAGGTATCCAAGTACTTGGTTAAACATTACTTTATATGTCTGTGAAGATAGTTTCAGATGAGATTAACATTTGAATTGATAGACTGAATAAAACAAATTGCCCTCCCAAATGTGGATGGGCCTCATTCAATTTATTGGAGGCCTGAATAGAATAAAACCTGGGGTAAAGGCAAATTCATTCTTTCTGCTTGTGTTTGAGCGATGACATTAATCTTCTCCTACACTCAGACCATGGACCTCCTAGTTCTTAGACCTTTAGATTTGGACTCTATACTAGCTGCTCTCCTGTGTCTCTAGCTGGCAGACACAGGTTGTGGGACTTCTCAGCCTCTGTAATTGTGTGAGCCAATTCCTTATAATAAATCTCTTTCTGTATATGTGTATGTGTGTATATAGCCTATTGGTTCTTTTTCTCTGGTGAGCCCTGACTAATACAGACAATGACAAATTTTAAAAAATTGTGTAAACATTAATACAATTTTAACATACTTTATCCCTTCTTTTCAGATTCAGGTAGTATAAATTCAGGCAGACAAAATCCACTTGCCAAGTTTTGTTTTTCAAAATCATTTTAGCATTCCTTACCTCACTGTTACTGTGTGGTACTTCAAATTGTCTTCTGAATCAGTTGTAATATCTCATTGGTTGACTCTTAATTAATGAGTTGAATAAAAATTTTCATGTGTTAATTTTATATTTGTTTGAAAGTCATAAATTTATCTTCTTTCTTCTCCTTCTCCTTCTCCTCCTCCTCCTTCTTCTTCTTCTTCTTCTCCTTCTTCTTCTTCTTCCCCCTTCCCCTCCCCCTCCCCCCTCCTCCCCCTCCTCCTCCTCCTTCTCCTCCTCCTCCTCTTCCTCCTCCTCCTCTTCTTCTTCCTCCTCTTCTTCCTCTCCTTCTCCTTCTCCTTCTTCTTCTTCTTTTTTGAGATGGTGTTTCACTCTTGTTGCCCAGGCTGGAGTGCAATGGCACAATCTCAGCTCACTGCGACTTCCACCTCCCGGGTTCAAGTGATTTTCATGCATTAGCCTCCTGAGTAGGTGGGATTACAGGCATGCACTACCATGCCCGACTAATTTTGTGTTTTCTTTAGTGATGGGGTTTCTCCATGTTGGCCAGGCTGATCTTGAACTCCTGGCCTCAGGCGATCTGCCTACCTTGGCCTCCCAAATTGCTGGGATTTCAGGCATGAGCCACAGCACCCAGCTGATTTTATCTTCTTTCAAAAATTATTCTTGGCCAGGTACCATGGCTCAGGCCTATAATCCTTTTGGAAGGATTAGATGGATGGATTGTTTGACACCAGCCTGGGCAACATAGTGAGACCCTATCTCTATAAAAAATAAAAATTAGGCTGAGTGCAGTGGCTCATGCCTGTAATCCCAGAACTTTGGGAGGCTGAGGGGGGCAGATCATGAGGTCAGGAGTTTGAAACCAGCCTGACCAATATGGTGAAATTTTGTCTCTACTAAAAATACAAAAATTAACCAGGCATGGTGGCGGGTGCCTGTACTCTCAGCTGCTTGGGAAGCTGAGGCAGGAGAATTGCTTGAACCCAGGAGGTGGAGGTTGAATATATATATTCTATATATATATATATATATATTCTTTATGTATATATAAAGAATATATATATTCTTTAACACATGCAACACTAGAAATAGAGTCTTGTCACTTTATGTCATATGATTTTTTCTACATCGACAACACAGAATGGGAAGCAATAATTTTTCTATACTGCAGAATAAAAATTTGTTTATCTTTTCACTTTTTTCAGCACCTCCTCTTCCAGAGGGTATCATTAATTGTCTCACAGTCAGCTGTTCTGAGTACTGGAAATAATTCCTGTCTATAAACCTTTAAAAGGGAAATGAAAATTTTTAATGTAGTTACAGATTTCAGTTTTGTCCACTTAAAAGTAAAATTATTTCATCTCCTTAGTTTTTTTCTCTCCATGTCTCAACTCTATTGGCTTTGCTCTTAAGATTTTAATTTCCAAAAGCTCTTTTTGTTGTTGTTCTACAAAATTTTTATAGCATTCTGTTCTTGTTTCATGGGTATGCTATCTTCCCTAATCTCAATTATGAGATTAATCATGATTTTTAAAGAGTTCTCTTTGTCTTAATGGTATTTCCTTAAAGTTGTAATTTTTTCCATTTTAAGTTTGGGGCTCAGTATTTCATATTGGGAGCTTTCGTCAGAAGGTGATAATCCCTGGGTGCTCACATTGGAGAGCAGGGCACTGAAAGGTGCTCTAGGTATGTTGTATTTACCTGGCACTTCTTCCCTTGCCACCCTTACCCAACACTTTAACACACTTTCCACTCTCCCCTAATCTGTTTTTTGTTTCTCTCAAGATTCAACTTGACATTGCCTCTTTTTGGAAAGTGGTTTTGGTGTCCCACTCTGCTCCAATACTTTAATATACCCCTGTTACTACTCCACATAGATTGTGAACTGGCTTGAATGTAGGGACCCAATTCTAGCTCCTCTTAGTGTCCCACTGTGTATGGCATAGTCACATAAATACTGCCAGTGCTCAGTAATTGTTTGTGGAGAGAATGGATGTATGAATGCTCACCTCCACCGTGCACTTTATATGGATTACCTATTTTTATCCTTGCAATAACTCTATGCCATTCTTTCTTCATGGTTTGTCTTCAAATGTGGAAATACTGGAAAAAAAGACAAACAACTGATAAAATGTTGAGTAAGTGAATGTATTGATATGCAAAAGAACAGCCTTTATATTGTCATGCAGGTCTAAAACAAAGATGTAAATGACAAGGGAATGAAATTGATGAGAAAGAGAAAAGGCTTAATATGTACCTGGCACTGTGCTAAGAAAGCACTTTGTGTACTTTATCTGTTATTTTTCCAAAAAACATCCATTAATTTATAGATGAGAAGTTGAGGTTCAGAGAGATTGAGTAATTTGTCCAAGTTCACACAATTATGTTTTAAAATCAGGTCTCTTTGGACCCAAGCCTATCTTGTCAGTGAATTAATACAGGAAGTTGTTCACTTTGGTGGGACTTTTGGTACCTTAACAGCATGAACCCCTCTCCAGCTCACTCAAGTCCCTGGTGCCTGCACTTAGTGCTCTTATGTACTTTTTATTTATAATGCTGCTCTGCTTTTGGAACAACGCCATCAGGAGAGCCAGGCAAGCAGCCTAAGTCACTTGCAGTAGAAACCCGTGATTTGGTTCTCTGTTTCCACCCTGGTGAATATCTGAACTTCTCAAGGCATAATGCCTTATAAATGCCAACTTTGTATTTATCAGCATGATTCTTGGCTAGGGCAATCAATAAGACATACCCTTCTTTTGCTAATGGCTGCATTAAGAGGCATCTGTCCTTTTGCATTAAGGAATCTCGTTATACTTGTCTGCCAATTGACCGAAATAAAGCATTTTCAGTAGCTGTATCTCTTAAAATGCTGCCGCTTTTCTTTTGAGTTTGATACTAAAAATGCAGGTAAGATCAATAGAATGAGACTCCTAGTTCCCTCACCTCGCCAGCTACTTACAGGGGACTGACGATGGGACTAAACTAACAAGTAAGCTTCTCTGGCATGAATGTCATGTACACCACTTCAGACATCTAGCAAAGTTCTAGAACTCTTTTCTACAAGCCATTTCTCCACTTAGTATGGTCAAAGGACTCATCCAACATATGTGATTAAACCCAGGAGCCTGAGGAAATGGAGCATTTGTGTGATGGATCATAATTTTTTATATTTTTTATCCCCACATCATTGGATGTAGGTCCAACTTAATTTGAGGAGGTCCAAGTCTTGACTACGCAGTTATGATCATCGTTAGCAAAATAATATTGTATATTCTCCTCATAGTTGATTAATGGATTATTTCCTTACATATATTGTAACTTTCTCTATTTTTTTTCAAGCCATTCATCATTTAACCATACCCTCAGGCATAAGACAGGGTTTTATTTTTGTGCTTGTTAAGAGTATTCTTTTGACAGAATAAGTCATAAAAGCTCAAGTGCGTTCATTCTTATTTCAATTTGTGGATTTAATCCACCATAAAACATTCTGACTACATAAAGGAAAGAATTGTGTTAAAAGCAAGTATTATTAATGTAATACTTCCTCTGAGCACATTTGCCAACCAAAGTATTAAACATCCTTTAAATAAATTATTGAGAGTTACTAGTTTGTCATTCAGTCAAGGGTTTATGTGTGTAAAAATATTCCAACCATGATAATATTGCCCTGCAATGTAATGTTAGATATAGTCTTCCAAAAGAGATACTTGGGAATCTAGAATTTCCCATATTCGGGAGGTGGCCTCATTTTTCTCAATTAACAGAATACTAGAAAAGTATGCTTTTAGCATTTTAGGCTAGTATTGGAAGTAATAGTCAATGTCCCTTTATGTTGAAAACATGAATGCCCAAATGGAATAGTTTCTATTTACCACTTTTCTGTTTGAACATGTGGCCTACATCTGCTATAATAATAAATGAAATACACTAAAATGTTTAAGGCCAAATAAAAATCACTACCCCAATCTGTTTTCTGTAAATGCTCAGAGTATTAATTCTAGCTCCCTTTCCCACTCTGTTCCCTTCCTCTTTCTTTGCTTAGAACTAAACATGAAAAGTCATCTGTTCTTTTTTAGTCTAGAAATAGAAACCACCCTCCCACCCCATGCTCAGCCCGGGCAAGGTTACGGTGAGTCTGTGGCTGAGCAATGCAGGGTCTGACCCCATCTATGCTCCTGGAGGGGGATGGACAGGCACTGCCCACACAATGCAACAGCTGTTGCAGAACAGCCTCTTTCTTTCCTAGCAGAACACAGAGGGGACTGAGTTTCACTAGCTACACTGGACATCCACATTTTAGTTTCTCTAAAGGACAGGTGGTCCTAATACAGCCTGTCTCCAACCCACCGTGGTCCCCTTTGTTCCTGTGAATATTGGTCTGCCCATCCCCAAGTGGTGCATTAGTCATTCAAGGCTTTGGGGTGAAATATGATGCAAGAGGAAGAAGGGAAATCTTAGACACAGAACAAAGCCATTGAGAGCTGTCACATCAGCCTAGGACTTCGATTTTGTGTGTTTTTGTCTTAAACACTGGTTACTATAGCTACCGTGAGCAACACATATAAAGGAGCCAGGCAGTGGCTTTTCAGGATAATTGTGTAATACATTTTCTTTTTGAGCTTTTCTTGCACTGAATGTCAAGTCAAGGATACCTACTTTAATTAATGGTTAAATTGGAATTGAAAATGAATCGTAATTAAGCACCTGATACTGATCATCTATACCCTCAGAATAAGATTTTCAGTACTTCAGTTTTCTGCCAGATGTAGAAATGTGCATGATACAGTTAATCAGGAAGAGTCTCAGAAACCGATTTAAAGCATATTAACATTGTTATTCAGTTTTAAATACCCAATGTCGAATTTATTCTGTTAATTTGACGAAACAATTGGTAGCAATCACCCTTTTCTTGGCTCTTCTTAAATGATTAGATAAGCATTTTTTCCATATCATTAGACATTGCAAAGGTTCAAGAGTATGAACCGTGGAATCTCATTTAGAAGTTATAAAGACTCTTTATAAAAGCTGAAGCTCAACCTGCAACTTTAGATATTTCTCTACTTTATAATTTACTTTCTCTTTAGTGGCCTGCACACTGTCTAAACAGCCATTGCAAACTCTTAATTTCCCTTTTGCTGAATTACCCAGCTCTCTGATCAGAGGCCATACTCTCTGTGAAATTTTGCTTTAGAAAAGCCTGCACTGCAAAACCAAACAATACAGAGATGTATAAAAGATCTCCTCAACCTTAACAGAGAAGCAAAAAGCAAAACATCGTCTTTGCTCCTGATGGAAATGATTACCAATTTAAGATTTCCCACAGAGAAGCCTCTCTCCATGATGCATGGAAAAATTTCCAGAACATAATCTAATAATAGCAAAATAAATAGAAATACTAAATAAATACAAGACAAACCCATAGCTGATATCACTAATGGAAATCCAGAGTGCTGACAGTATGTGGATTTTTCCTGTAACCCAGAGCATGTAAGAGATATATACCCAATCTCAGTGATATCATATCGAGGTGTGGAATGTCATTGTGCTGCTCCATATGGAAAAAGTGAGGTACAGAAAAGGGATACGGCTTATCCATGGTTATCTCACACACAGGAGAGTTTATTATGGAGGTAAGCATCCTAGTGTTTCATTTCATAAAAAAGGTAGAAACAAACTGAATGCACAGCCCCTAAAGAATTGGTTAACTTAGTCACTGAATTTATGTATAATAATAGATCACTATTTAGCTATTAAAAAATGAAATTATAGATTAGCAGTCTAAATATGCCAAAAATAAAATAACAAAATTATGCTATACAGTCTCATTTTTGTTAAAAAGTGTTTATGTATCATATATATACAATGAATATGTCAAGGAAAATATCTAAAAGAATATGCACGAAAATGCAAGTGATAGAATTATAGTTGATTTTTATTTCCTTTTTTCTTGAATATAATTTCAGTTTTTTATCATGAATATGTATTATTTGCATACATTTTAAAAAATATGAGAATAATTATTTTCTGATCACCTCACTAGGCTCATTGAGATGTAAGAAAAGCATAATAAAACTTCACAGTAAAAAGAGTTATGAAATGAAACACTAAAAAATACTAGAGTGAACATTTTTATAGTTACTGTTTGCAGCCATGCTTAATTACAAATACATAATTATTGGTTGATTAGTATTAGTCTAATGATGTTTCCTCACCCAGCAACTGACAGACCGTTCGTGACATAAAGCCCACGCCTCTGAAGAATCCATATCCTACTTCCCCGTGGCATCGTACAAATAGGTATCTGTTGAAAGTAATTTTGAACTTTGCAGTCATTCCTACCTTGGTAACATTGGCAGGCAGGATTTTGGCATTGGGAAGAGGAGGAAAGGAGAGTTAAAAGTTCTGACTAAATAAAAAGATTTTTCATTAGGGAAGAGTCCAATTCCATGCCATGCAGCAAATACTGAACAGGAATAGTCTCTAAACAGTAATGTGATAGAAAACACTATCTGTTCAAAGGGACAAATTGTGGGGAATAAACTGTGAAGGTCAGATTATCTTCTAAGAAGCCACATGGAGAAAGAAAACCCCTGATGACAGAATCCCATCAACCAGTAGTAGATCAGCCTTGAAATACGAACTTTCATGGGATATCATGAATCCTTCTAGGAACTGCAAATCTCCTTGATTTTTCTGCCCACAGTGTTTTGGAGATGTTTACAGTAAAACTGTAACCTAAGACTTGCCTTTCAGGAAAAGAGTAACTGGTAATCTGATCCTAGAAAGCTTTCTGCACTGGGCTTTTTAAATAGAAAGCAAGCAGACAGATTTTCTTCCCACCATGCCCCCATGACAGGAAAGGGATGGGAACTAACATGCATTCAGTGGCTTACTCCGGGCCAGGCACTACGGTAAATACTCTATGTGCAACATTTTATTGCTTCCCTCCAACAACCTCATGAGTACCTCATTATTTTCCAGTTTTATATAAGAGGGAAACACATTCAGAGAGATTAAAAAATGTGCCTCAAGTTATAAACCTGGCTGGTGGCAAAGGCTAGAGTTGAACACAGTTCTACCAAAGTGTAAATCACATGTTTTTCCTACCATACATAAGTGTTTTAAAAATCTTCCCTATAACTTTCCTGCCTAGATTTTGTTAATTCCTCTTTGACACAAAGCACATGCCATGGCTAGCCAGGCAAAGGCAACTTTCTGAGTCCAGAGCCTACTCTTCCTCATGGTGGCAGCCATAAGAATATAGGCATAAGGTCACCTCTGGCTTGAATAGAACTCCTCCTTCTTCAGTCACCTCAGATTAAGGGGGGATCATAGCCTGTGCATTTTTTAAGGGCACTTGTGTAGGAGCCTTTAAATTGAAGGGTGTTGATGATTGTGGCTCATCTGAAGCAAGGCCTGCTGGGGTGGACTGAGTTTTCTCTGCTAACTTGGTAGGGACACAAGTCCCTCATTTCAACTTTCTGCTCCTAGAAAGAGCCTTAGAGATAACCAAGCATTGAAGAAGACACTTACAAAACTCTGATAAGGAGGATTACAGAAAAATAGTTAAATATTATTTCAGTGGTTTATTTCAGTAATTCAACCAAGTATTGATAACCCTAATAATAATAATAATTTAAAGCAATAGGCTGGGCATGGTGACTCATGCCTATAATCCCAGTACTTTGGGAGGCTGAGGTAGGAGGATTGTTTAAAGCTAGGAGTTCGAGACCAGCCTGAGCAACACAGTAAGATCACATTTCTTAAAGAAACAATTAGCCAGATGCAGTGGCATGTACCTGTAGTCCCAGCTACTTAGGAGGCAGAGGTAGGAGGATTGCTTGAGGCCAGGAGTTGGAGGCTGCAGTCAGCTCTGATTGTGCCACTGCACTTCAGCCTGGGCAAAACAAGAGCCTGTCTCTAGACAAAAATTTAAAAAAAAATTTAAACAATGATAGCACTTAGCTTTTATTGAAATCTTACCCTATATCAGGTACTCTTTAAGCATCTTATACATATTCCAAAATCATCTGGTGTATTGCCTCCAATTTAAAGACTCCTATACAAGTGCCCTTAAAAAATGTACACGCTTATGATCGTCTCTGAATCTGAAGTGACTGGAGAAGGAGGAGCTCTATTCAAGCCAGAGGTGACCTTGTGCCTATATTCTGAGGGCTGCCACTATGAGGAAGAGTAGGCTCTGGACTCAGAAAGTTGCCTTTGCCTGGCTAGCCAAGGCATGTGCTTTGTGTCAAAGAGGAATTAACAAGACTCAGTTCTGGCACTAACCTCTTAAAGTTGGTGTAGCTCCCACAAGTTGAGGGCTCAGCGTTCCAGAAGACTACCCTCACTGCAGATGCCAGCCACACTTCAAGGGCCCCTGGGATATCCACACTTCTGACTGACTGGCTACAAATTCAGAGATTCCCATAACCTCTTCAGATTTGATAATTCATGAGAACAACTCACAGAACTCAGAAAGGCACCACACTTATGATTAGAGTTTCATTAAAAGAATGGAAATTAACACTAGCTCAACGAAGACACACAGGGCAAGGTCTGGGAGAGTCTCAAATGCAGAGCTTCCATGCATTCTCCTTCTGAAATCAGGATGTGTCACCTTCCTGGCACATCAATGTGTTCATCAACCAGGAAGATCCACTGAGCTTCAGCGTCTAGGGTTTTTACTGACGTCTCATTAAATTTTGAATCACTGGACACACAATTGAACTCAATATCCAAACCCTCCCATCCCCAGAAGTCAGGAGATTGATTGGTTGATATTACAAGGCTCAAAGCCCCAACCATCTAATCACATGGTTGGTCTTTCTGATAACCAGTCCCCATCTTGGGCCTTCTCTGTCTTATTAGCATAAACTCAGGTGTGACCAAAGGGGCTCATGAAAATAACAAAGACACTCTGACCACTTGGGAAATTCCAAGAATTTTAGGAGCTTCCTGCCGGGAATCTAGGACAAAGTCTTTATTTTTACAACAATACAAATTATTTAATTTGTCCTTCATACCAGTTTATGAGGTAAAAATTATCTTCATTTTATAGGTAAGAAAATGAATGCTTCCAAGATGTACAGACCTAGTCAGTTAGAGATGCAGAATCAAATGAAACTCAAGTCTTCCTAGCCTTAAAGTCTACCTTTGATCCATCTTAGCCATTAAGGAATAATGCCTTACATATAAGCCCCTACTATGTCTTAAGAATGCTTGTGTATGAGCATGTACACAAACACACACACACACACACACACACACACATTCTGAAGCTTGTTATCCTTGACTACTGTGGGAGATAATGCTAACTAAATCCCCAAATCCATTCTCCTTTGATCAGGGAAACCCTTGCGTTTTAGATGGACACCTGACTGATCGGTGTCAGAATGACATTTCCCAGCTCCTTTGTGTCTAGCTGTGAGCATATGTGATATATGCAGTTTCTAGAGCATGTCCTTGAAAAAGAAGTTGGTTGTCCTGTCCTTTTTCATTACCTGCTTCTGAGAGCTGGAATCTGGGCTGGTGCTGCTAATGAACGACCATCAGTTGTGAGGATGAGGGTACCACCTTAACAGAAGGTGGAGCAACATAATAAAAGGAAACCAGGCTCCCTGTCCTTGAAACAGAGTCACCTACTTGCCCCAGAATGCTCAACTATTATACCTCTGGGCAGTAATGTATAAAAGAAGCAAACTCCCATCTAACTTAAGGCACTGGATTTTGGGGTCTCTTTGTTACAGTATTGTGGGCTCTATTCTAACTACGACAGCTACTAAGATAAAGGCTTCCAGCATTACCTAGTAGTGGGAATACTTCAAATGTTCCTCTTATTCAGCATTGGGGTCAGCCTGCATTCCTACCTGTGGTCTCTTGAGTGCTTAGCTGTGGATTGCTCTTGATCTACCCTTGTTTTATCAGCTTGAAATGCTTACGTATTGAATTGTTTATCTTCAGGATAAAGCTTGTTATTTCTTCTGTATAAATGCAGTTTATCATATGACAGTTACATTCTTTTCCCCATTGTGAAACTCTGTTGATAAACCTCAAAATGGAGAAAAAAATGCTATAAACTTTTCTTCCCACAGTAATTCAGACTTACATTCAAAATGCTACTTTGTTAAATATGATTTGTGCAGTTATTGTTCTGTATCATGGCCCTGTCCCTAAACTGAGTTTGGCCTGACACTAAATTAAGCCAGTTTGGTAACTTTTGCTCTTAGAGTTTAAAGTTTGCCTGGAACCAGTATCCTTGTCCTTTGTTTTTATTTCTTTTCTATAGGCTTAGACACACGTTAAAATAGAGCTAACCCAATGTATCTCCCTGAAAAAGAAAGAAGAAATCTAAAGGACACTAGATCACATTTTTTTTTTTTTTTTTTGAGATGGAGTCTCTCTCTGTCGCCCAGGCTGGAATGCAGTGGTGCAATCTCAGCTTACTGCTTCCTCTGCCTCCCAGGTTCAAGCGATTCTCCTACCTCAGCCTCCCAAGTAGCTGAGATTACAGACGTGCGTCACCACGCCCAGCTAATTTTTTGTATTTATATTAGAGACAGAGTTTCACCATGTTTGCCAGACTGATCTCGAACTCCTGACCTCAGGTAATCCGTCCACCTTGGCCTCCCAAAGTACTGGGATTACAGGTGTGAGCTGCCATGCCCAGCCGGCACAATTTTTAAATTAAACTTTTAATAAAGTTTGCAACCACTAAAAACAAACAAATTACCTTGTCCCCCAACTTTTTTTTTTTTTTTAGAGACAGGGTCTCACTCTGCATCTAGGCTGAAGTCCAGTGGCACCATCATATCTCTCTGCAGCCTCAAACTCCTGGGCCTGAGGGATCTTCCTGCCTCAGCCTCCAAAAGGGCTGGTATTATAGATGTGAGCCACCAGGTCCAGCCTTGCCTTGGCCTTTTACAACTCAACTTTATGTTTGCCCCAGTGAATTCTTTTATAGTTGCACATTTAAAAAAGTTACTAAAAACATGGTATGGGGCTGTTTTAAATTGAGTTCAATGAAAAAACAACGCAAATTTTCAGTGCTGGCCTTTTCTTTCCAAAAGGTCTTTTATGGAAGTAGTTTAGTTTGCGGATATTTGAAACTTAGAGAAGGGTGTGGTTATTTACATAGTTTGGGATTCCCAAATTACCTACAGTATCTAAAACCAGAAGGATTATTATAAGAGTAGACAAAATGAAGTAAAAATCAAAGCTTTTTTAGATTTTGTTTGGGTTTCAGGGGGACCATTTCATGGGAGTAGATGAAAGAGTAACTCTTTCTGAGGTCTACATATAAGACCATCAAAGCACAGTCACACTTATATTAGAAAGGCTGAGATTAACCAGTCAGAAAGTGTATTGGAAAGTATGCAGTAAACAGGAAGGTGGGGAGGCATTCTTTCAAAGGTGGGGTGCTCAGTTGTTCTTCCTGTTTATCTGTCAAGGGAAAGTAGATAACCATAGAGAGGGCCACTGAGAAGCCGATTTTATTCTTTTTTCTCCCATATTTAATCTAATACTCTTTTACAATGTAACATTAATGTGAACTACTTTCATCAGCTAGATTTTATTAATTTCTTGCTAAGGAAAATATTTTTGAAATGGAGTAGGGAAAATGAGAATGACAGTATTTTATATATATTATTTAATAGGATACTTTGTGAGGGTGGTGAGGTGCGAAACCTCAATGGGCTTTCAATAAGAGGTTTTGCACAATGGAGGATAACTTGAAGCTCAGTATAGAAAGTGTTGTGTACTCACGCCTGTAATCCAAGCACTTTGGAGGCCAAGGCGGGTGGATCACCTGAGGTAGGGAGTTCAAGACCAGCCTGACCAACATGGTGAAACCCCATCTTTAAATAAATAAATAAATAAATAAATAAAATAAAATAAAATAAAATAAAATAAGAAAGTGTTGTGTAGACAGCAGGACCAGGGTCAAAACAGAGGTGAGAAGGCAGGAAAGACAAGCTTCCTCTTATTCAAGTAAATTTTGCCAAGTCTCTGATGGTATCAGAGGTTCAACAATCTCTGGCTTTGTCTGTTACTATAAAACACTTTCACCTTAGCATCAACTGTTTAAAGAAGGCAGAATAAACATCAAGAAAGATTGTTGTTCTTGTTTTTAATTATGAAGGTAAGCTTAAAAACATTAACAATGCATAGCAAAAGTTGGTTGCATATAGGTTGCTCGTTGCTGTTAGAAATGCAAGTCTGCTGAATTAAAATTGCATGGAAGCATCCTCTTTAAACAGTGTAATTATGGTGGGTTCATCTTTATAAAATGGGCAAATGAAATGAATAACAGCCCAATTTAACTGAAATATTCAGGACATGTAATTGTAGATCAAATTGGTTTATTTTGGCTTAATCTGTTTGAATAATTACCTTAGTTCTTCCAATGATTTAAATGTGAAATCAATCATTCTGTCAACCCATGCATTGTTCAGGAGTTTCCCAACTCTATTCTCCATACTGAAGGATTTACTTATATACAACTGGTAGGCATCTGTGCTTAGAAAACCCTCTATCATTACAATGTATAACATTATTAACAAGTGAAAGTCTGAGGTGAGTTTTATGTATACATAAGAGCAAACCACTGGAGAGATGATCATATATACCTCCACTGATGATACTCTCTCAGCCTTGGGCAAGAAAATGATCAACATCATCAAATGTTTATTGGCACCCATAGGAGTGCTGCTTCTGCACTGGGATGCTGCCTGCTCTCTTCTGGAGGTTAAACAGGGTTGAAACTTCAATCCCTCAAAGAAAAACTAAAAATTTATGTGTGAACTGAGCTTTAAAAATGAGGTTTTTTTGCATACTTCTATCTATCATATACACACTTATGCTGGAGCCAAACTCAAAACTCCAAATCCTTAAAAGCATCAGAAGGTAGATTTCCTTGTTTAAACTAAATATCAGGTGATTGAGAATTTTCAGACTATGATTCTTTTGGATTAGAGTGGGATGAATGTTCAGGATGTGGGATGCAATCAGGGCACTATAATAGTTTATCTCCAAATCAATTTTATGTTTTTATACATGTATGATATATATAATGTTATATATCATAATATATTATATATATACATAATCATTATATGATTCTGCTGTTGATACCTTATCCAGTTTTAAATTTTTTTGGGCATTCTTAGAGCATATCAGTAAATAAATTTATTTTCATTGCATTTTCATCAGTTGTGTGTAATTACATGCCCTCATCCGGCCAAGTGAAATTCCAATACTTGAGTCTTTTCTTCCTAACAGCAGTTTATTTCAAGACTATTCTTCCTCCTTGGGTTGTGAGATCCACGTTGCTGATTTGGAATGGTTAAGCTTAACCAGGACAGGATGGGAAAGACTAGAAAGGGAGGTGGGCCTGGGATGAGCCCTACTTTCAGACAGAGTGCCAACGCTGGGAGGCAGGCCCTGCAGCAGTGCTGGGAGGAAGCCAGGGAAGCAGAACGCATAACCTGGAGTGTTCACAAAAACCACTAGCACAGCATGTTACAAACATGAATTTCCACACCCCACAGCTAGAGAGAGATTCTGATTCAATGGGGTCAATGTGGATCAAAATAAACCAGTTTTTAAACAATACTCCAGGGTGATTCGGCTGCAGGTGGCCTGTAGATCACACTTTGAGAAATATTGATCTAGTGGGTTGCAAAATAGGTGACAGCTGATAGGAATGTCAATTGGCAACAGGAATGTCACATCCTTGGAGTAGGGCATTGTGGGGGCTGGACAGAGCCTTGGCGGAGGAGTTCAGACACAGACAATATTCTGAGAGCTGAACTGGCAAGCAGTGGTAGTAGGAAAGTCCCGAGGATCCCATCTCTAGCCTTTGGAAGAAGGGCTGTGAAGAACCGGGCAGTGCCATATCATGGAGGACAGGGGCTCAGACCCAAGGGATAAGGCATCCGTCTGACCCAGAGCATCAGGGGGAAAACTTAGAGTAAAAAAGAACTCGTGTTGTGGGTTGAATTTTGTCCCTCTAAAAGATATGTTGAAGTTCTAATCCCTAGCACCTCAGGATGTAAACATAGTGTCTTTACAGTGGTAATCAAGCTAAACTGAGGTCATTAGGGTGAGCCCAAACTCAATATAACTGATGTCCTTATAAAAAGGAGAGATTTGGATACAGAGACAGACACAAGGAGGGAGGTGGATATGAAGACACATAGGGAGGAGACAGCCGTGTGAGTGGAGTGGTGCACCTGCAAGCCCAGGAGAAACAAGGACGGCTGGCCAACACTAGGAGCTCGAAGAGGCAAGAAAAGTTTTGTCCCAGAGTTGTCAAAGGAAGCATAGCCCTGCCAACATTTCAGTTCAAGTTCCCAGCCTCCAGAACTGAGAGACTGTACATTTCTGTTGTTTTAAGCCATGACACTTTGTTACTGCAGCCCTTGCAAAGTAATATGACCTCTGTACTTCTTTCCGTCCCCGTTGCCACTACCCTGGCTCTAGCCACATTACCCTCTGTGGCCGCTTCTTGATAAATTCCTCCTCAAAAGCTTTGCCTGACTCCTCTCCCTTCTCACTTCTGTGGCCAGAGTGGTCTTTCTAAACACACACTGATCAGTTCATTTTCTTGCTTCAAACTTGGTTTCACTTCCCATTTGTCTAGCTTATGATAGAGTCCAAACTGCATAGCATGGCTTATGGCCCTCTTTGGACTGGCCCTGCCCGCTTCCCCATCCTTGTCTCTTGCGATTTACTGTTTCTCTTAACCCTTCACTCCTCACGTTCTACCCTCCAAAAAACTAACAGTTTTTAGAATATGTCATACTTTCTTTCCTTTTGACCTTGATAGATGCTGAATCCTCTGCTTAGGAGTATTTTCCTCTGCCTCTTTTGCTACCTAAGTCATACCGTGCTGTAGATCTTGTATCTATCAGCGCTCTCCAGATAAGCAAACAATAGGTTAGATGAATGGAGAGATAGAGAGATTAGATAGATAGGTAAGAGGAGATTTATTATGGGAATTGGTTCAAGTAATTATGGAGGCTGAGAAGTGCCACGATCCTCCATCTACAAGATGAGGACCAGGAAAGCTGATGGAGTAATTTGGCCCAAGTTCAAAGGCCTGAGAAACATAGAAGCTGATGGTGTAAGTCCAAATCCAAGGCCAAAGGCTTGAGAACTGAGGGGGCTGCTGGTGCAAGTTCTGGAATCCAAAGGCCTGAGAACCAGGAGATCTAATGTCCAAGGGCAAGAGAAAATGGATTTCTCAGCTCAAGAAGAGAGAGAGAATTCACCCTTCCACTTCCTTCTCGTTTTATTCAGGCCTTCAGCGGATTAGATGATAACCACCCTCATGGATGAGGGTGGATCTTCTTTACTCACTCTACTGATTCAAATGCTAATCGCTTCCCAAAACACCCTGACAGATGCACCCGGAAATGTTTTACCAGCTATCTGGGCATCACTTAACCTAATCAAGTTTCACAAAATTAACCACTACAGGTCTCATTTTGGGTGTCATTTCTGTGACACTTGGATTTGATGTCCCTCTTGAGCATTCACAGCACCATCGTCAGAGCTTATGCAGTACTGGGTTGTCACTGACTGCTTACTTGTTGGTGTTTGACCCACTAAATGTAAGTTCCATGATACAAGGATCAGACCAGTGGTAGTTCCAATATCTCTACAGGAGAGAATTTGAGTGGCAATCTAGTGAAAAGAAGGGCTACAGGTGGTCAGGCACAGTGGCTCACACCTGTAATTTCAGAACTTTGGGAGCCCAAGGCAGGTGGATTGCTTGAGCTCAGGAGTTCAAAACCAGCCTGGGCAACATGGTGAAACTTCATCTCTATAAAAAAGACAAAAATTAGCCAGGCATGGTGGCACTCATCTGTAGTCCCGACTATTTGGGGATTTGAGGCAGGAGGATTGCTTGAGGAGGGGAGGTCAAGGTTGCAGTGAGCTGTGTTCGTGCCACAGCACTCCAGCCTGGGTGACAAAGCAAAACCCTATCTCAGAAAACAAAAACAGAAACAAAGAAGGACTAGGAGTTTATTTGGGTAGGGAAAGGGGCTAATGAAGATTATGGTATGTCCAAAACCTCCTGAAACTATCCCTTGTACTGCCTCCAGCAGGCATTATGTCTATCTTGTTTACTGAAGTGTCTGGCACATAATGGGTGCTCAGAAATATTAAGTTCATAAATGACATTGAACACATGGGAAGTTTCATGATCAGTTATGCCTAAGGTCAGAGCCAAAAGCACTAATTTCAAATGGAACAGAAATATCTTAAAATTCTTGCCTAAGCTCAGGATTGGTCATAGGTAACACAGGCTACTGGAAGAAGAGAGAAACAAGACTAGAAGCCAGGCTAAGCTCCATAATAAGAAAGGCTGACTAGTCATTCCTCATCAGTTCCTCTGACCTTGGTCTTCTCTGTTGCTCATTGGAAGTGCAGCTCTTATTATCTATTGTTCACCAGCTGCTGTCTTCTTTTGTAGCAAAATGAAAGAGCACCATTTCTCTAAGATAGATGGTCTATGTAAGAATGATTTTATTTCTCTCTAAAGATGCTTTACACAGCACTCACCCTCTTGTATGCTTATTTAATGGACTTACCTCAGGCATGGCCATTCCAAATCACATGAAATGGTATCTTTTTAGGGAATGGTAACAATAGCATTAAAAAGGAACATTAAAATAGGAAGGGATTGAAAGGGAGAATAAACATAACTGAATGATGACTAGCGAGGGCAAACTTTGGAGAAAGAATTTATATGGATTTTGAAGAGAACTAGACTTACTAAGAGCATAGAATCCTGACAATTATATTATTAGATAGCCACAGGTATTTATTGAGTCTCTTCAAGGAGTAGTATTTCAGAAATTAAGGCGATCATGAAAAAGGAGTAAGCACTTTCCTAAGCACATTGTGTATATTAATGGAATATATACAATGGGAAAAATTTATGTGTAGCTAATACTGAATTTCTATGATATATATTTGGGAGAGAAATAGATCAGAGGAAGAGACCAGCAGTCATGTAACATTGTACTGATCCCTGCATTTATCTTTCCCTGTGGAAATGTAGGTTGCTCTCTGGGCCAGGAAGGCAAATTTGTTCCATCTTAAGTGCCATCTAAGAGAGATAATAGCTCATAGCAGCAGTAGTGGTGTGGGGAAGAATTCTGAGAGTACATCTAGGCTCACTGAGAAAATAGCATCATGATTAGTTATTGATGTCTGCCAGTTAACTGAAGGAAAGGAGGGAGAACAAAGGCAGCATACATTTGCATAAACTTGCCATCCTTGTTCTAGACCATTGGCAGAAATCTGAGTATCCTCTGGGGCTTTCGGTTCCTATTTCCTTCTTTAAGTATAAGCCAGCACTTTGCTCTTATAAGACATTCTTTTGATAAAATAAAAGATCTTGTCTTCTAGGATGAAAAATAAGAGATTCAATGAAAAATTCACATATACTTATCCTAATTCCTAATTAAATAAGATTGCTCATTAATAATCAAGTAAATTAAAACAAAAAATACTTTAAAACACCTATCAAATATTAAAGAAAAAGGGGAAAGCAGTGTTATTTGAGAAAGTTTAGGGAATTGTATAATCTCACACAATACCAACTAAAGTGTAATCTGGTATAACCTTTCTGGAAAGCCGTTAGGTAATACATATTAAGTGCCCAGAATATTCATATCCTTTCATTCAGTGATTTTAGTAACCAAAACTTATCTTAATCATGTAATCAGTTAGAAACACAGATTCATATTTAATGATATTTAATACAGATTGTTTTTTAATAACAGTTGAAAACCTAAATATCTAACAAGATGCAATTGATTAAATATTATGTACAATTAGTATATTAATATGGAGCCACCAAAAAGTCTTCAAAGATTCTTTTTTTTAAAATGTTGATGTTCTCTATTAAGTGAAAAATACAAGCTAGTAAGTGCTAAAATAAATAAATAAATGAAAGAAAGTGCTATGTAGAGTATGATTGTAATTTACTAAAAACATTTTTTTCTCTTTAAAAGTATACATATTAATAGTGTGTTACAAGCACATGCAGGCAAACACACACACAAACCACAGACTGAAGGGATATATGCCAAATATCAATAGTGATGATTTCTGAGATGATGGGTGAATTTTCATCTATTTTTATTTTTTGTACTTTCTGATTTTTTCACAATAAAATGTAAAACAGGGAAAGAAGATAATCACTTGTTAAAAATTTACCAATGTTCTAAGTTACTTCTGGGGTGGTCTAGCCTATTTGTCTCTAGCTAGGACGAACAGAATTCTTTATCATAGTTTACTATCTCAGCATACATTGTACAAAGCATGCTACAAATAATTTTCCCTGTGATTTCTACAGACAAAGGGATTATAACATTGGAGGGAAACAGGGGGCATAAATAATTAGGGTAAAGCCAGGCTGCAAGTCATTGGCAAAGCCTTAAAGAAAATTCAAGACTCCAGCTTTCTAGCCCCAAACTTGAATCCCTCTACCACACTCTGTTCTATTGTTCAAACTCATTTGGCTGTCACATGCCCTCTAATCAGTTAGAATTCAGTCTTTGCAGAATTGGAACGTGAATGAAAAGGGTTTTTTTCCTTCTGTTTCAACTGCCGTTGTTGAAGTCCTCTCCTCTGAGGCCTTCAAACTAAATGGCTTTCCAACTTTAAAGAGCCCTCCTATTTTCTGTGACTACGGATTGTTTGCATCTGGACTTGCTTCATGTGGCCAATTTATTCTGAGTCCACATCAATATTAACTTTGTTAACATGTTAATATTGACCTATTATACATCATTGGCATATGTTTGAGGTAACAGATACTTCTAGATCTAGATTTTGTAAGATAGTTATCTTACTAGTTGCTGCAAGTGAAAATGACAAAATGAGGACTTCTTTTTATATATAAACAACTCAATTCCATCAAATTGATAGAGCTGGTTATAGGTAGAGAGGCGGCCTGTTTGTGGTGTAACAAAGAACGAAAGAATAGAGCTAGAAGCACAAAAATCTGTCCATTCTTTGTCTGATTTAATCTCTGACTTGCCCATAACTCAAGTTGTTTTTTTCACTTTCTCAGAGGCCCAGTGTCTCAACTGTAAAACAGAATAATTTATGCCCTTCACATAAAACACAAGATTGGGCTAGGCAGCTCAGTCAAAGTGAAGATTAGCTCAAAGTAACAAATGCCTTGCAAGTTCTATCAGCTTAAAAGGGTATATCAAATAGTAAGGTGTTATTAAGTGACGTCAACATTTTGATTAAAGATAATAATAATACATCTTACATTTGCATAAAACTTGTTTTTGGCCGGGCGTGGTGGCTCACGCCTATAATCCCAGCACTTTGGGAGGCAGAGGTGGGTGGATCACCTGAGGTCAGGAGTTGGAGATCAGCCCGGCCAGCATGGTAAAACCCTGTCTCTACTAAAAAATACAAAAATTGCCAGGCGTGGTGGCTCATGCCTGTAATCCCAGCATTTTGGGAGGCTGAGGCAGGAGAATTGCTGGAACCTGGGAGGTGGAGGTTGCAGTGAGCCGAGATGCTACTGCTGAAGTAGCATCCTAAGCAGTGTGCCTGATACCAGTCTCTTCCTCCACGCCACTACAACCCAGGCCGACAACAGCGAGACTCCATCTCTGAAAAAAACCCAAAAAACCAAAAACCTTGTTTTTAAAGTAATACAGTAAAGTAAAAATGTGTTCTCTGTTAAATTTGTCAAATAATAACTTCTAAAAAGTCTTTCTAGACATTGAGCATATAAAGTAACATGAATTTAAACACTATAGGTACACTTTATGTGAATTTGAATCATTTCAATTTAAAATTGTACAGAATAAAAACACACTTTAATGCACAAAATTTGAGATCATGACAATTCACAAATTAAACATTAATCACAAATCACATGATTTAAAACTGATGGGCTCAATGGGTCACTGATACTCTCGCATGGCATATGATGGCTTCATTTTAGTTGGTAAACAAAAATATATTCTCTGTCCCATTAGGACTAGTTTTGAATGATGGAGCTTTTGAAATAATATGAGTACTAAATTAGTCAAGGTGTCTGGACATATATTCCTTGTATAACATGCTCCTGTGGCTTATATAAAAACAACTATGGGATATCAAGCATTTATTTATTATCTGAAGACCTCTCACTTTAAGACTTTGAATTAAATTTTAGAAAGAAACAGATCAAGCAATGCCAATGTCTAGAATCAGCTAACCCTATAGATCTGAATTTGTAGGAACACCAAATGTCTGGCCTATATTTTTTAAGAGCCCTCGTATGACACTGACAGCCTTCTTCCAGCATAAAAGTAGTTTATTTCTAATCCCAAACAGGCTCTGATGACTCTAAGATGATGACTTCCATTGCTCCATTTATACTGTGCTAATAGCTTTTTAATGCCTAAAACCAAAGAGCTATATTGGATCCTCCTTTGCTTGGCTTCCTTGTATGTTTCCCTCTTGAACTGCCTCCCTTTGCTTCCTGAGTACAGAAATCTTCAGTTCTCCTACCACTCAGTCCTCTGCTTCTGTGAATCACCTGTCTACTCCTCTTTCTCTGCCCAGGCTTTAAATGCTGGTGTTACACAGCATTCCAGCTACTGGCTTTTTTTTCTCTTCTAATGCTATAAACTGTCCCTGAGTGATTTCACCTGTTCCCTTGACTCTAACCTCTATCCACATTGTAATGACTCTTATGACTATCGTTAGCTCTGCACACCTAACTGAATGACCCTAGACACCAATACTGGAATCATTGTCTCCACTATCCTCAAGAGATTGTTCTTAGCCTTTTCATCTTCATGTACTCTCCCTTCCATCAGTGGCATCACTCAGGCTCCAAGCTAGAAAATAGGGTCATCCTTAATAACTCCTTTTCCCTCACCTCTTACTATTAAGTTTCTCATCTACACTTACTAATATTATTACAAAAATATATTTAAAGTTGATTCCTCATCTCCTTCTCCATCTTCTGCCCTGCCTAAGTAGGGGTCTTCCTCACATTTTGCTCAGACTGCTGCAGCAGCATCCTAAGCAGTGTGCCTGATACCAATCTCTTCCTCCACATAGTCCATCCCTTACTCCACTGCCAAATCTTGATAAAAAACAAACCGGATTACTCTGTAAAACTTCTACTGGCTGTTTGATCAACAGAAGTGTTTGAATGAATGAACAATGGATTTCTTTAATAGAAAGTTAACATTGTATGATGATGAAGAATTCGTATTCTGGAGTCAGACATGGTTTGACGCAGGAGTTTTTCTCTTTATCATCCAAGTAACATTGGACCATCTCTCTAAGCTTTAGTTAGACATCTATAAAAATGAAATAACAATATTACCCACTTCATAAGTTATTTTGAGGATGAAATGGGATAATGTGTGTAAGGTACTTAGCATAGTAAGTGCTTTGTAAATGGCAGCTATTATAGTTATTATTAGACTCTCAGACATAGGGGGCTCAGTTGTTTTACTTAGCACTTTTTATGAATTTCAATGTGACTAAGCTCAAACTATAAAACATTTGAATTTACTATTATTTCACTTAGCTTTGTGACTCTAATTACTGTGTAATGTTATTACTGATGCTTATCCATTGGTAGAGTTTTATGTAATATAGTTTATTTCATACAAGGTGATTTCATTACAATGGTACTTTTTCTGATTTCTGAGTAGAACTGTATCTAATTCCTTAAAACTTTAGCTAATAAATCAGATCCTGGATTCTTTGGCTCAATTTTCAAACAAAATGAATTTTTTTTTAATTCAAAGGATTAATTTACTCTATTGCCTTGTGTACATTTTATGGAAAAATATACCCATACTACAAGGCAACCATGCTGCAAATATTTTTTTAAAATTTAATATTTAAAATACAGACACATTTTACATGTTACCTTGAAACAGTTTCTCCAGTAACCAAATTAGTTCAAATCCTCATGAAGCAACATCCATAAAATCATGCAGACATTTTCAAAAGCTCCTCTTTATTTCACTGTAATGTACATTTCACCATAATGTACAACTGTAATGCAACAACAACTTACGGGTAGAAAAAGTTGAGAGCTGTTAAAATAGCTAATGATAGTTCCCATTTCATGTTAAGGAAAAAGAAATGAAGTGGAAGGCCAAGGTTTGGCTCGTTATGCCATACCAGTGTATACGTGGATTTCCCAAGGAGCTAATTGTATAGGGAAGGATGGATAAAGCAGAAAAAAAGGATTTTTAAGAAGGTTCATTGGCATCACCTATGTTTGATTTGCAGTGGATGTACCATGCAAATAATTAATGATGCTTATTTATACAGAAAAGAAAAATTAAGTTTTCCAAATGGCCATCAAGTTATGTCTTTCCCCCCAGGGTTATTATATAGGAATAAGAGTCTGTTTTAGTTGGTTGCAAAAACATCTAGTTGATCAATTTGCTGATGCTGTGATTCTTTTGAGGGTGGGGAGGAGGAGAGGGGGAGAACATTGCAAATCTTGACCTGCAAAAGGGTTTTAGCAGTAGCCTATAGGGACTTCTTCGGAAGCCACACGCACTGAATAGCAGTCTATAGTGAGGCAGCATGAGATTATGGGAAAGGGTACTAGATTTTGAGTTCAAGTCCTGGCTCTCTTCCTTTCTGTGTGATTTTGGGCAAACCGCTTTCTCTTTCTGAGTTCCCATTTTATTCTACCCTATCTGTAGGACTTTGATGTCTGCCTTCTTAAGGCCATTCTTTAAAACATCTTCTCAGAAAATTTTTCTTTCAATTCTTGCATTCTCCTCTCCCTGCTTTCCTTTCTCCTTCCTTCTTTCTTTCCTTCTCTTCTCTTTTCTTTCCAAAGGTTTTCCTAATTTAGCACAGTTTAAGCTTTGTATCATTTGAGAGCATGGTAAAGATTTTCATTCACTTTAGTTTTTCATAAGCATGGGTATGGTATGATATTTCTAGGGTAACCATTAAAACTTAGAAACAAAATGTTCAACTTACTGAAGTAATAGAAGAAAAAAATCCACAAAAGAAGAACCAAAATAAGGTTCAGGGGAAATTATTTATTTTAGTAACTGTCTGATCTTTTTGAACTTTGGAGATGGAATACATTAAGAATTTGCGGCCGGGCACGGTGGCTCAAGCCTGTAATCCCAGCACTTTGGGAGGCCGAGGCGGGTGGATCACGAGGTCAAGAGATCGAAACCATATTGGTCAACACAGTGAAACCCCGTCTCTACTAAAAATACAAAAAATTAGCTGGGCATGGTGGTGCGTGCCTGTAATCCCAGCTACTCAGGAGGCTGAGGCAGGAGAATTGCCTGAACCCAGGAGGCGGAGGTTGCGGTGAGCCGAGATCGCGCCATTGCACTCCAGCCTGGGTAACAAGAGTGAAACTCCGTCTCAAAAAAAAAAAAAGAATTTTCTTAACTTAGAAAACTTTTCTTCCTCCCTTCCTCCCTCCCTTCCTTCCTCTCATTCACCCTTGTCTGCCTTGTTGATTTTTTTTCTTTCTCATATTGATCTCTTTCACCATACAGCTGCAAGGCAGTCCTTTTGACTGCTGTGCAGATGAACAGTTATTAGAACGTAGTTCTCTGATTACACCATATAGTCAATGTGTAGAATTCTTAGTTGATATACTGCCTAGCCAAATAAGTTTCAGAAATAAAAGATAAATTGTCAAAGGAATGCAATTAATTGAAAACCACCATAATGCTGGTTACATGTATCCACACCCTATCTTTTCAGTCACAGTATGTACTCATTTCCAAAAAACTAATCAAGATCTGAAATGTTCATATATTTGTTAGAAATTTTAAAAGGACTTAGGTATTTTTCAGGATTACAAGCACTTATTGAGACACTAGCCCATCTTTCTTTGCTCCACTTCCAAATAATTTTCTTGCACATAACTCTGCAGTCATAAATCATCCTGAGGATCCCCGGTCTGGAGTCTCCAGAGCTGTAGATCATCACCTGAACATAATTCTCAAGTCTCTGGGCGCCACTCTGCATATTCTAGCCCCATGTTACTTTGACCTTTCCTTTGATGTCCAAAATTTGTTGTCTCCATATGAACAACCTCAATGATTTTCTGTTTTCATTTTTGGAGAGAAAGGTGTATTAATGTATTTATAGGCCAATTGCATTTCTTTTTCTTTTCTGTCTCTCTTTTCTTTTCCTTTTTTTTCTTTTTTTGATACAGAGTCTCACGCTGTTGCCAGGCTGGACTATAGTGGCACAATCTCAGCTCACTGCAATCTCTGCCTCCTGGGTTCAAGCAATTATCCTGCCTAAGCCTCCTGAGTACCTGGGACTACAGGTGTGCTCCACGACGCCCAGCTAATTTTTGTATTTTTAGTAGAGACGGGGTTTCACCATGTTGGCCAGGATGGTCTCAATCTCCTGACCTCGTGATTTGCCCATCTTGGCTTCCCAAAGTGCTGGGATTACAGATGTGATCCTCCAAGCCTGGTCTACGTTTCTTTTTCAGTAAAAATTTTTATTCATGAATTATTATGAGGCATCCACTGTTTTGGCACAATCTCTTAATGAACTTAAATTAGAGTTATAAAACAGATGAGCTAGGATGGGTCTTAAGAGACCCTCTGATCCAGCCCTCTGTTTTTTAGCAGTCATCATAACCTTTTCTCTTTGGTAAAACTGAATG
Organism: Cebus imitator; assembly: GCF_001604975.1. Classification (NCBI taxonomy): domain Eukaryota; kingdom Metazoa; phylum Chordata; class Mammalia; order Primates; family Cebidae; genus Cebus; species Cebus imitator. The sequence goes on along the minus strand of NW_016107398.1, from coordinate 485,714 downwards.
ATTTATTTGTTTCTGCCACACTTGATCAGCATGCATTTTAGTGCAAGAAAAGTTCAAACTAGTTTAAGAAGAAATGGGCTTTGGTCAGAGGAAAGGCCATACACTTTATGTCAAAGGAAATGGATGCTGGGAGTAGATGAGCATATATCACAGGTCTGAACAACACGTTTCCCCAGGGTGGACTGGAATTCCAGTGGTTCATGATCCTGCCAAAATCAAGTGGTTGAGAGAAATGGGCTCCAGATTTCCTCTGTTACAACGGAAACTTGCAGATACTAGTCCTGTTAAAATGAGAAATATTAGGACCTCAGTTTTCTCTCATGTAAATTATTATTCAGGAAGGAAAATAAAGATTATTGACCTTTATTGGGTTACAGCTTCAAAAGAAACAGGTGTTCTGTGGAGAAATCAGTTTGGTTTTGTATGGAAAAGCAGACCATCCTGGGAGCGACGGCGCTAATACCTGCTAAGCCATGTGGTAAAAGAAAGCAAATTCGTTAGCCATATGGGATCAGTCAAGGGAATCTGATTGTTTCATAAAGGTCTTGGTGTCAGTCCAAGACTATTTGATAGGGTCTCTGGTACCTGACGCTGAGGTCTTTTATGCATTTCTTGCACATTTACCATCTGCTTAAGCCTGTGCTTTTGGACTTAATTTATTTCACAAGGAAGAAACCTTAGAGATCATCTGGCCTCTTGGTGGCCTATTAATGTACCTTTAAAGGTCAGACACTGATGTAAATGTGAAACACTGCTGGGTATAGATGAGAGGAAGTGAGGGACTGGGCTGGATTGGAGAGTGATACACACACACATACACACACACACACACACACACACATACACACACACACAATGCATGTCTAAGCTTGAATGGGGCCAAATTTGACCTATAGGCCACAACTTAGCAATTGTTAATCCTCTAACCACCTTATTCTATAGACAGAGAAACTGAAGTCGCCTGTCTGGTTGATGGCAAAGCTGGGACTAGAATCTGTGTCTCTTGTCTCCCAAACAGGAGGTTTAGGGGGTTGTGTATAAGACATATGCACAAGACACAGTCATGAGAGCATGTTACCACCCAGAAATACTGTCAGTTGGTGTGGTTGGTATGCAGGCTTCAGAGAGAGAGACAAAAATGATAGGAGAGGGGCTAGAGATGGAGCCAGCAGCTGGACCCTGAAGTGTCTTCTCTGCCATTGAGTTTGGACCCAATCCTGGGAAAACAAAACAAAGCAAAGCTCGGAAGCCACTAGATTTTAATGCAGAAACTTTTCCCTGAGAGAATGCTACAAGGAGGGACTACTCCTTCACTGTTGGCTAACCCCATAGAGTGCGACAGGCGAAGTCACCCTTAGGCCAGTATAGGAGGCCAATTTTCAGAGGGTGTTCTCTCTTCTTCACAGACTTTGTTCAGCACAGGCTCAGTCACCACTAAACAAGTAGAGTTAGACACTGAACTCGGTGCACAAGCAATCTTCCTTGTTGGTAGTGTTGGGCAGGAGGGCTGCTGGGGGATGAGAATGTCACAGATCATAGCTAATATTCTTGAAATTAGAAGTAGATAATTTTAAAGATTCATTGGTCTTAAAGAGATGATCTATCTAAATAATTTATTATCCAGAGGTGAAAATTCTCCGAATTCATTTTCCAAGGCTCTCATTCAAAGTCATCATATAGCCTCTGTCCTAAAATAATGTTCTTTTTTTAGGGATAACTTTATTTACTATAAGGAGAATTATAAAAGTAAATTTACATTAAAATGGCAAAGTATGAATTGTATAAGAATGTCACAACCTCTGTCTCTTATTTAGTGTTACTCTCTTGCAGTTTGGATGGCAGAAAGTGGCTTATGGTGAAGTGATTAAAGGTTCCCCAGGAGCTCCAGCTCTCAGTGTAGGGGACAGCCCTTCTCATCATGGCTTTTCTCTTTTCATACTTAAAGTATGTTCCTCTTTTTGTTCTTTGTCCACTGTGGGCAGACATCTGTTAATAATGGGAAAAATACTTACAACTGCTATGGGCAGCATTCTATGTCCTAATCAGTCTTTGGAAATTTCAGTGTTTAATTAGTATCAAAGAAATGGTAAGCATTTCTAGGCCATCATTTACAAGAAAACAATGCATTTTTTGTTTGTTTGTTTGTTTTTTGTTTTTGTTTTTTTTGAGACGGAGTTTTGCTCTGTCACCCAGGCTGGAGTACAATGATGCGATCTCGGATCACTGCAACCTTTGCCTTCCACGTTAAGCGATTCTCCTGCCTCAGCTTCCTGAGTAGCTGGGACTACAGGCGTGTGCCACCATACCCGGCTAATGTTTTGTTTTTTTAGTAGAGACAGGGTTTCACCATGTTAGCCAGGATGGTCTCGATCTCCTGACTTTGTGATCCACCCACCTCGGCCTCCCAAAGTGCTGGGACTACAGATATAAGCCACCGTGCTCGGCCCAAAAACACTGCTTTATGGGAGATTATAGGTTATTTTTTTCCTCTCCATAAAAAGTTATGATGAGAATAAAAATGTCCCCTAAATTTGCCCTTTCTAAGACTTGCTGTAAGTATTCTTTCTATATACATCCTGTTATTTAACTGTATGGGATCTCCTACCTTTTGATCTCTGTACTATCTCTGTCTGGGAGACCCTGTGTCTTTACCTTTCTCTTGAATTTGGCTTAGATTTTACTGCCCATTGTTCCAATATCACTCTTGCTCACTCCCTTGCCAGTTTTCTTTAGCTGCACCTGAACTGATGAGTGGTCCCTAACTGCTGCTGCACATCACTGGGAAACTTCCTCAGAACACAAATGTCCTGGCCAAGCACCAAGGTTATGAAGCCTGGAATCTTGGGGACATAGTCCATGCATGTGTGTGAGCGCTTCTGAAAAATTCCCAGTGTGATTCTGACACAAATCCTAGTCAAATAACCACCGCTCCTAACCAAACCCTCTGTGGGCTAATCAGGCTATTTTGTCATCTCTGTGATTGCATCAGACAGCTCAGAATTGCTGAGGAGCTATCACTCAACAGGCTGCCTATTGTCACTACCGTTTCATAGTCACAAGCCTCAACTGGGCACTCCATGCTGCCCATGCATCCTATCAAGTTGCTTTAATTGAATGACCCACCCCTTTCTATAATTGCCATTTCAAATCTTCCACACTCTTTAGCTTTTTTCTTCCTCTCAATTTCAGCAGATGATTTTTTGCCTCCTAAGTGAGAAATTCACAATTTATTGCATACAATTTTTAAACTTATTTGTATTAGCACCTAGTCTCTCCTGTTCCAGTGGAGGAGGAACCTCTTCCATCTAAAGTAAATCCTTTCATGTGTTCTCTCGATCCCATTCCTCCCCACCTCTCCTAAAAGGCAAGAAGCAGAATTCAGCGGATCTATACATTTAACTAATCACCTTCTTTTTCTTTTTTTCTTTTTTTGAGATAGAGTCTTGCTCTGTCACCAGGCTGGAGTACAGTGGCACAATCTCAGCTCACTGCAACCTCTATCTCCCTGGTTCAAGTGATTCTCCTGCCTTAGCCTCCTGAGTAGCTAGGATTACAGTCGTGCACCACCATACCCAGCTATTTTTTTTTTGTATTTTTAGTAGAGACAGGGTTTCACCATGTTGGCCAGGAAGGTCTTGATCTTTTAAACTTGTTTTCTGCCCCCCTCAGTCTCCCAAAGTTCTGGGATTACAGGCATGAGCCACCATGGCTGGCCAATCACCTTGATTTCTTAGGGCATTTTACAGTTTACTCTGTTCTTGAGTCCCTCTGTCCTTCTTTTTCCTTAGCTGTTGTGATACTATACACTCTCTTAGTGTCTTGTACCTTGCTGTCCCTTTTCCAAGTCTTTCTTTACTGGCTTTTCCCATCTAACCTATAAATATTGAAGTTTCTGTGCATGGTTCTGGGCAGGGAGTCTGGGAAGCACTGCATCCATGGCCAGCCACCTCATGCTCAACAGTGGCACCAGGATGGCCATCCTGGGGTGGGCACCAGAAAACCCTTCCAGGCCAGGTGACCACGGCTGTGAAGGTGGCGACTGATATCAGGTACCACCACATCAACTGAGCCCAGGTGCCAGAATGAGAATGAGATGGGGTGGCCATTCAGGAGAAGCTCAGGGGGCAGGTGGTGACACATGAGGAACTCTTCATCATCAGCAAACTCTGCTGCACATACTATGGGAAGAGGGTGGTGAAAGGAGCCTGTCGAAAGATGCTCAGTGACCTGAAGCCGGGCTGCCTGGACTACCAGCTTGTTCACTGCCCGGCCAGCTTTAAGCCTGGGAAGCAATTTTTCCCATTGGCTGAGTTAGGCAAGGTAGTTTCCAGTGACACTGACATTGTAGACACATGGGTGGCCACGAAAACCTGGTGGATGAAAGGCTGGTGAAAGTTACTGGCATCTCCACCTTCAACCAGCTCCAGGTTGACAGGATCTTAAACAAACCTTGGTTAAAGTATAAGCCAGCAGTTAACCAAATGGAGTACCACCCGTGCCTCACTCAGGAGAAGTTATCCAATACTGCCAGTCTAAAGGCATTATGATGACTGCCTTTAGCCCTGTTGGCGCTCCTAACAGGCTCTGGGCCACGGCTGAGGATCTTTCCCTCCTGGAGGATTCCAAGATCAAGATCATAGCCAGGTGCTCCAGGTTCTGATCCAGTTTCCCAGACAGAGAAAATTGGTGGTGATCTCCAGGTCTGTGACACCAGAATGCATTGGTGAGTCACAGACTTTGAACTCAGCAGCCAGGATGTTACCATCTTATTCAGCTACAACAGGAACTGAAGGGTCTGTGCCTTGGTGAGTTGTGCCTCTTACAAGGATTATCTCTTGTAATCCTTGAATTTTGAAGGGGTGGATACCTGCTCATCCCAGTGACCTACACTTGTTTTTCCTGCCTCATTTTTTTTCTTGCAAATGTAGCATGGCCTGTGTCACTCAGTGGTGGAACAACAAACTGTAGACTCACCAGCCAGGGCCTGTCTAGCTTGATGTTGGGTCTGAGGACCAGTGTCAGTAGAGTAGAAGCCTATTCCAGTTTCTTCTGCTCTTCTTTTTGCCCAACTGGGGAAAGTGCAGCCTGCATACCTTTTTTTGACCAAGGAGAAGCAAAATCTACAAGGTCAAAATAGTGCCATTAACAGTCATGTTTTGACTGCCTGGAACATTTCAGCAAGGCTTCTCTTTGCCTCAGAAAAAAAGTGCTGTTATGAGCTTAAAAATTTTTGGCATTTCTCAGGGATATGTACTACCCTTTTAACTTCCACTCCCCCATTTTCTTCAAACCTCCATCCTTGTATTAGTGTGTGTGTGTGTGTGTGTGTGTGTGTATGTGTGTGTGTGTGTGTGTGTGTGTTCAGTTATAGGAATTTGGATGTGCAAAAGTGTGAATTTCTTTTTTAAACATTTCTCATGTTCTCATTTCTGCTGATAGTAATAACTCAGTTACTTTGGCTCAGGGTTTCTCAACCTCAATACTCTTCACATTTTGGACAGGATAATTCTTTGTTGTGAAGGTTGTCCTACACATTGTGGGAGTTTAGCAGCATCCCTGTCCTCCACACATGAGATGAAAGCAGCCTCCTGCCCTTCTTCATTGTTCCAACCACAAAATGTCTCCAGACCATATCAAATGTGCCTGAAGGTGTAACATTGTCCTTGGTTGAGAATCACTGCATTTAGCTGAAACTCAGTCTCTTTGGGAGTACCCAGTCATTTTGTTTCACTTCACCTTCCTTTTCCTTCCTATCTCCCCAGGAGTGGTCAGAGGATCTGGAGGACTTATGCATAACCTTGACATTGGCAGAGAAATCTTTGGCCTGTAATCGCTTCTGCGCTGGCATCCACTGTTGATGTCACTCAAAGCCTGTTCTCTCAACAGGCTCACTGAAGGACAATTGCTCTGCTGGGTTTTGCATCTCTCCTGTAGCTTTCCTATGGTCCCTGCCTCAACACTGGCTGGTGGCTGCCTAGCTTCTGAAACCAGCAACATTTTTCCATCTCATCTCTGACTGTGGCTGCCCATTCCACAGCCTCTACTGTGGGAGTCTCTCTTCCTCTTCTGCAAGTCGATACTTCAGCCCCCTCTGTGCACATTCAAGTCCCTGATCACTTGCAGGGGCTCCTTCAAGGTGGTGTCTGTGTATGAGGTGGGGGCTCATCTCCTTTCTCCTTGCACTTGCCTCATCCTTTCCATTTTACTGCAGGTACTCCACGTTGGCATAGGGTGCCTTGGAGGGTGGCTTCCTCCCAGCAATTCAGACACAAAGTACTCTGCTGTCTTGTCTTCCTGCATCTTTCTGGGGATTTCCATCACTCCTTCTTTCCTAGGGTTTTGGACCCAGAGGGAGCAGCATGTGGAACCCTTTTACAGAGACCACCTCACTAACTCCGTTTAGCTGATTGACTCTCCCTGTTCTCTCCAGCTCCCTTCCTCCAGTCTTCTTATCATCTCTCTATATTTTGGGACAAGTACTTTTGCAATCAGAGATTAAACTTTGTCATATAAACACAATATTCTGAGTTGCTTCGTGTACTTTTCCTCTGGAGCTTAAGAGACCTTCCCCCACCTCCTCAAATCTGTCTCTGCCGTAGGCCTAAAACTTGTTTTGGAACTCAACATAGGCTTTCAAACCCACTGTTTGATTCTTTCATTCGTCCTGGGATTTGGGGTGTTCCTTCTTCACTGGGATAATAAGACCTAGCGTTAAAGTTCAGTAGAAATGACAGAAGTATCAGACAATAAAAAGAAATTACCAAGAAGAAAAAAGATATAAACTATTATTCCCACTACATATGTCTGATTGTTTTGTTTTTGTTTTTCTTTTTTTGAGATGGAGTCTTGCTCTGTCACTCAGGCTGGAGTGCAGTGGTGCGATCTCAGCTCACTGCATCCTCTGCCTCTGGGGTTCAAGTGATTCTCCTGCCTCAGCCTCCTGAGTGGTTTGGACTATGGGCTCGTGCCACCACCCTAATTTTTTGTATTTTAGTAGAGACGGGGTTTCATCATGTTGGCCAGGATGGTCTTGATCTCCTGACTCATGATCTGCCTGCCTCAGCCTCCCAAAGTGCTGGGATTACAGGCATGAGCCACCATGCCCGGCCATATGTCTGATTGTTTAACTTTTGCATTGTCTTTTGCAAAAGCCCTGTTTAGGACTCACCAAACATTTCATTTCCAACAGAGCTTAATCTTTTTGGAGGCAGAAGGTAATACTACCTATTGCTAGCTTTAAATGGGAGTTTGGGGATATGAGGGTCACAGAGAGAGAATTACTGCCCTCTTCCTCCAAACTGTGGAGCTGATCATGCCATAAAACAGTTTCAGTCATCAGGAATCAGCTTCGAGAGGAACCACTGGTGTAGAACTTTCAGTCTATGTGGACATAACCAATAAAAAATTTGGAGGGGGTGTAAAGTGTATGTATATATGTTTAAAATGTTATTGGCAAAGCCTGGTTGTTTTACTGCCAGTAATGGTCATTCATTTTTTCCCCTATAATTCTATTCAGCTTCATTCTGGACTGATTCAACTAGGAAGCCGACACAATGTCAACCAAAAATCATTTTAATCTCCAAGTCCCATAAAACAATATAAGATACTCATATAACTCACTTTCCTGGAATGAAGTTTATGGCAACTAAAGTGCTTCCAATTTTATTTTTAGAAACTGGTTCATGCATTTTACATTGAATTAAGTCTAGTTCTTTTCTGTGACAGTTGGAGAGATATTTTAACTCTCAGCCAGTGGGCAAAGAATAATTTGTTTCTGATCTACATTTTTGCTTTGAAAAAACCATCGACTATTAATAAAACAAATGATGTTTTCTTTTTCTTGAGAAGCCACAACCTGCACATCTTCTGCTTGACAATCTGAGACAAAACAAATATGATAAAATAGATTTTATATTACAATGAGCCAGCCTGACATGGAAGTCAGAGGACTGGTCCTGAAGAGTGACAATTACATTTACTGCATTCCAGAATCAGCAATGCATTATGGTCTCTGCCTGCAAGTGCTGCTGAATGGCATTTCAAAGCCCTTGCAGATTCATATATAGCCTTTCAAGATGAACTGCACATGAGCTGGTTCCTAAACCTCAAAACTACTGCCGACAGACAAAAGCGTAATTTAGAAAAGAATCTCCCATAAAAATACACAGATGAAATATAGGTTGAAAATGCTGTGTAATTAATGGTACATTACTGGTCATTACCGGTGTGTTAAGAGTCTGCTCTGATTAAGGAGATAATAAATCTTCAAGGAATTAAGTAATTCATAAAAGGCAAGATGACACTTAATGTTGGATTTCTACGTCCCACTAGGAAAAACCAAAAAACACATTCTATGTGGGTAATGTAAAAAAAAAAAAGAAAGGTGTTTCTTGAAAGAGGATAAACACTGACTATCATATTTGCTTCAAATGTGGAGATCAAATAACAAGTAAATCTTTGATAAACCCCTTGCAGTCTGGAACCAGCTCAGAAAAAAACAGAAAGGAGAATTTAGAAAAGCCACAAGGATGAGAACTGTGGGCTGATAGATGACAACCCCCAAAATATGACTGCTGAAGAGGTTTAGATGCAAACCTCAAACCACTTGTATTAACTAATTGACCCTTAGCATGTGCTATTGATCAATCATTTATATCCTGACTGGTGAGTTATTTTAAAATGATCGTTTTTATGATTGTATTTATTTTCCTCAACTTTTTATTTTGGAAACTTGCAAACCTCCAGAAATGTTAAAAGAATAGTAGGATAAACACCCTCATATCCTTGACCTACATTTGCCAATTGTTAACATTTTATCACATTTGTAATAAATTTGTGCACTCTTTGTATATATTTCCCCAATCATTTGTAAGTAAGTTGCAAATATTAGAATCTTCCTGTTCTACATACTCGGGAGTATATCTCTTAAGACCAAGGACATCCTCTCACATAGCCACAATACTGTTATCACACCAGGAAATTTAACATTGTTATAAATTTACTGTCTTTTATACAAAACATATTTGCATTTACCAAATTGTTTCCAAAATGTTCTTTATAGGGTTTTTTTTTTCTGATCTAGGACCATCAAGAATCATGCACTGTATTTGGTTGTCCTATATCTTTTGCCTTTTAACTTAGAACAAGGGTGAGCAAACATTTTCTGTAAAGGACCAGATATGAACACAAATATTTACATATAATATAAATAACATATAATCATATAAATATTTTAAGCTTTGCAGCCTATACTGTCTCTGTTGCAACTGCTTAACTGTGATCTTGTAGCACAAAAACAGCCTTAGACAATATGTAAAGGAATGAATGTAATTTTGTTTCCATAAATTCATATAATTTTCAAGTGCCACAAAATTTTTTTCATTTTTTTCCAGCCATTAAAAAATATACAAATCGTTTGTAGATCACAGGTCATCAAAAGCAGTACATGGAGGAATTTGTCCTACAGATCATAATCTGATGATACTATATCTAAAACAATCCTCTGCCTTTTTTTAAAAGGAAACATTTTACTGAAGTATTTGGAAATGTACACACTTTTAAGTGGACAGCTCAATGATTTTTCACAAATTGTTACATGGTCATGTAACACAACTCAGAGTAGGAAATAACTGTGACTTTATTTTTTTAAAAAAATACTCCACTTATTTGTGTCATGTATGTGGGTTCAAAGGTGGTTAGCACCAGATCTAAGTATGCTATTATAGAATCCTTCCAGAAATGGTTTTAACTGATATTATCAGAGTCCTCATCCTCTGTCTACACAGAAGGAGATCTGCAGTGATCTGAATATCTCAGCCTTGACAACAATCCTGCCTTATGGGCCAGGCCAGCTAATATGTGTGACAAAGTCATGCAATGGGACCATTTCAGAAAATACGGCAATTCCTGTAGATACCATGAGTGATTTTACCCCTTTTTATAGAGCTCTCTTACGGCTCTCAGCATTACCTCAGAGGGTGCCCAGGCCTAATAGGAAGGAAGTTGGTGCTTTCAGAATGGATCTAAGAAATGGTAGAAGTCAGCAGGGTCTGGGATCTGGGGGGTCTGGCTTTGTTCACAGGCTGGAGGGAAGCCAGGAGCTGTCTTGCCTGGCGGGTAACTGGTTGATGAGACCACTTAAGACAGTTCTTTACTTTGTTTGCTGCATTTTATTTACCATGGGGTGCACGATTTCTTGGCTTTGTAAAAGCAAAACTTGGAAAGTTTCCTTTAGACATGTGAATGGTCATGAGTGACTCATGGGATCTCCTCCTTATGCAGAAATAAGCTGCCTCACAAGTTCCTAGCTTTTCTATTTACTCCAGGCGTCTTCAATATGTTTATAATATTTCCAGAGATTATCCCTCGTGTGAAGTGGGGATTAATCCTTTTTTTTTTTTTTTCAGGACACAGAGCCAAGCATCAATTAGCTTTTCTGAAAATGGCAGAATTTCTTGGATGATTGCTTAGGACACATATTGTTATCAATATGTCAATTTACTATCAATATATCAATTTGAGAGAGTTACAAACAAATAAATGGTGGTCTTCCCTTGAGACTTCACATATGGGTTCAGTTACTTTCACATTGGTGAATTTCTTTGCAGAAGCTTAATCCCAGGACAATGTCCACTGCAGATTTACAATATTCTCCTAAGGAATATCACACTCACGTTCCAGAATAAAGACCCCTCTGTAGGTCTAAGTTTGAGAGACCTGCATCAACACTGAAAAACTGAACGGACTCAGAGCCAACTTTCTCCTAGGGTTCTCAGGCCCTTTCTTTTTTCTACTCTTAGACCTAATTTTATGTTAATATCCATCACTTCCCCCTCCCTTAAACTATATCTACTTGGCTGAAGTCATGTAACTATTAACTCTTTTATTTTATTGAAAATTTTTTTTCTATTTTCACATTCCAAATAATAAAACGGCACATTTAAGCTAATCAACATGGCAAAGGCTCGATTCCTAGTAGAGAACAGAAACCAGTCAGACAGTACATACTGGGGAATTCCAGGTTGGGAAGGAAAAAAGATGCCATGAATCCTGGTAGCTTCTTCTTTTTAAGTTTATTTTGATGATGCAGCTCGAAAGATGATTGGTTTTCTTCTTGTAATTTATAATAGAACAAGGTTATCAGTTGTTAAGTAAATCCTTTCTCTGGCTTTCTCATTTAGCTCATGTTTCCAGGATCAAAACACCATAAATAACCAATGATGAAAAACACCATCTAAACATTAAGAGACAATGTACATAAACGTTCACATTAAAAATGCATGATTGGTATAAAGATTTAATTGTAGCTACAGTTTAGTTTCTATCTTTTGCTGCAGTCACATTTTCCTTTGTGTTGTCTGTCCCAGCTACTTAACTCTGAAGCCCACTAAAGATGAAAAATGTGCATTCATGGAGCAGGCGCATATGGCTTTAGCTGTTTGTGGATCTGGCATTTTCCCCTCTGTAGCATCAGACTTTGTGTTTTCAGCAATGAACTTTAACTAATAAAACAACCTCAAATCTGAGAGATGGTGGAGAGAAGATGAAGCAGTAGACGTAAGCTGACTCTAGTGTTTGTTTTGTCTGTAAATGAGGTAAAATAGACTAATGCACAACTAACCACTCCTTCTGTCCCCACGATGTCATTTCCAGACTTATGTAAAATTGTGCCAGAGATACTCAGTTAATAAGCTTTCTGAGCCAGTGCAGTAATAGAGATGTGGTGTTCATACACTGACTTTCATTTAATCACAACCAAAGAGGAGCCCTTTCATTATAGAGAAAAAGACACTACAACAGACTATTAATTACGATTACCATTGTTGTTGTTTAGACAAGCTGAGGTGAACGAAAGTAATTACCATTCTTTTTTTTATAACATATTAGTAAACATACTAAAATGTGGTTGAGAAATGGTTAAAGTTGTGGGGAATATAAGCAATATAAGCCTTTTTATTCCTTTTTTTCAATGTTAGCTACTAAATTTTCTTAAGTGTGGGTAGGCTGCTGGGGTTTCTGTGGGAAATATTACATTAGCTAATAAGCCTTGGGAGAATTGCAAGGCTCAAGTCAGGCATCCTACCAGGATCTCAGAGTTCACAACCATTTGACTGTCAGGGAAGATGGGTTGAGAAATGTCCCCTTGATTTCTGCTGGGAAAGGGCTACCTTGAGACTTGTTTTCTTTACCTTCCAGCAACAACAAAGTAAAGTGCTGAGATACTTCAAGTCAAACAAGTGAAAGGGGTAAATAAAGCGTGGCCATGATAGGTGAAGGATGAAGAGAGACCTAAGGATTAGATGGGAATCGACTAGTGTAGCGTCTAAGAGGAAGAAAGATCTAGAAGCATCTAATTAGATTGGGGCCAGAAATTTTAAATGACAGACACTCTGAGGTTTTATGAATATAGTTTTTCTTCCTAGGTATATCCCAAATTTCTCAAAGGCTTAAGTCCTTTATTTCCCTTTGTCTTCCACACAGAATTTCAGCAGGAAAACTTGCAAAAAATGATGGATCAATACATTTCTGTAGACTCATATTATACTTTAAAAGAAAAACATTTTGATGATATTTTGCCTCTGCGTATATTTTGAGAATTATTTGGTAGTCAATCTTGCAGTAGATTGAGATCATATTGTTTATTATAAATGGAATGTATAAATTAAGTGTAGAATGGGTCAAGAAATAACCTCACCTAGTTTTTAATCCTGACATTCCAGAGCCTGCCTGACCTGTGAGATGTTTGGAGAAACAACACTGCCACCTTCTGGTAGATACATGTCATCTTTCTCTCTGCCCACCAGTGACACCCTGGCTCACCCACAATGTTTAAATACAGATCTAATTTGATTTGAAATGTCGCAAACTTTAAATCAAGTCTAAGTAAAATCTTAGATAATAAGGCTGAAGATCAAAGGCCTGGAAAGAAGGCCCCCAGCTTGTACTTATTTTTGGAAAACGGTATGATTTTGCTATAAAAGAAACTCTTATCCCAGGCCTACTGTGATGTGATATTGTCTTTAAGACTTACTGCTTTACTGGAGTATTCTAATAGACCTTCAAATGATCAAGAATGCTCTAACATTAGAGCTGGGGATGATGGGAGTATGCAGAGCAAGAATATGGGGAAAAATTCAGAGACAAGTTGAATCAGCCATGAAAAAGCAAATGGGTGAGTAAACTGGTCAGATAGCCTGCCTAAGTGATAAACAGGTGAACAGGATTTTTCACACTGTTTTTTTGGATTGGTAGTTCATCTTGCTTGGTGTTAAATGTTTGCAGTCATGGTTACTTGACCAGTTCACTGGAAACCCATGTAGACCTATAGTTTTCTAGAGCAGGGCATATAGTAGGTGTCAATAAGAACTAGTTACATGAATTAATAAATGAGAACATATCTTTGCTATTAAACTGTTTTTAGACAGAGTCTCACTCTGTCACCCAGGCTGGAGTGCAGTGGAGTGATCTCGATCTTGGCTCACTGCAACCTCTGTCTCCTGGGTTCAAGCAATTCTCCTGCCTCAGCCTCCAGAATACCTGGGGTTATAGGCACACACTACCATGCCCAGCTAATTTTTGTGTTTTTAGTAGAGACAGGGTTTCACCATGTTGGTCAGGCTGGTCTTGAACTCCTGACCTCGGGTGATCCACCCACCTTGGCCTCCCAAAGTGCTGGGATTACAGATCTTTGCTTTTATAATTCATCTCTGAAATACTCTGCTGAGAATGAGGCTGGAAAGAGTAAATTTTAATTTTCCTAATCTTCCTTACTCATTCCCCAGTCCAAACCCTATGGTAACTGCTCATAAAGGTAGGTCAGTGCTCATGAATCAATTCCATTCATTTTTTCCCCACATGATCCATGTTAGGAAACAAAATTAGGTGGGCGTGGTGGCACACACTTATAATCCCAGCTACTTGGAGGCTGAGACAGGAGACTTGCTTAGAACTCAGGAGACGGAGGTTGCAGTGAGCCGAGATCGCACCACTGCATGATCGCTTGGGCAACAGAGTGAGACTCCATCTCCAAAAAAATAAAAAAGACATTGGGATAAACAAACAAGATTAACCAAGATTAATGTCTTTCAAAGGTAATGTTCGAGATAATGCTATAAGCTAACCACTGAGGATTATGTTCCTATCTGAATATATGCACCTTTGTCTTTGACTAGGCTATCTTCTAATTCTGCAGAGATCAAAGTTAACTTGTACAAAACCAGCAGCAATGCAAAGATGCCCATAGACATGTAAATAAACTCTGTCCAGGAGAAAGTTAATTGACTTCTCCCCCTGTCTACACACACACAAAAACACCATTTTTGTCTCCATTTGCAAATCCATTTCACTCTTCCTGATCTATAAATGTCTCTGCTTCTTGGCTTCCTCTGAACCTGTTAATAATGAAGTCTTATTCTCTCAATCACCAAGTGATTGTGCTATGGGATTTTATGTTAAGTTATTAGCTTCTACTATTGTTTTACCTGCTCCCTCATTTAAATAATGAGTTAAATGAAAGTTTGACTTTCATTTAAGTTTATATTTGCATGAGAATCATGATTGTTCCTCCCCCCATCCCCAAATTATTCAATACCCAATATTAAGTAACAAGCTGAAGGTGGAGTCTGGGGGACTTTTCTTGGTTTTTATGGAGTTGCATTATTGGTAATCCAAAGTTTTGTTCCCTTGCCCTCCCTGAAGTAGAGGGTGCAAGTGAAAGTCACTGAGACTACCCACCTTCCCACATGGTCTTCCCATGTGATCGCCCACCTGGTGATCCTGTGTTTGTGCAAACCATTTCTGAAACTCTTCTGCTGGTAGTACCTTCAAAATCTGCTGCAGAGTCTCTGAACTGCCCTCAGATTTGCAGCATTGTGTGAATTTCACTAGACATCTGGCTTTGGTATTGATCAGATTTGCTTCAAATTCTCTCTCTCCATGCACTAGGTGGAAGTTATCAGATGTTTCTGTTTACTCATCTATAAAATAGAGCTATTATAGAGTGAATGAAACAATGCATATTGTACCTGGCATGTAATATGTTCTCCATAAATCTTACCTGTTATTGCTACATAGAGAGAAATATAGACTGAGAGCTGGAAGCCCTCCTTTCTTCCTTGGTCCTGCTGATGTGTAACTCTGCTCTGCAGTAACCCTCTGGTGCTGATGTTTGAGGTCATGTTGACATAGACAGGACTACACCAATTTAGGCCTGTGTGTAGGGCCTGAAGGATCTAGGGGTCTGGGTGGATTGGATCAGGAAATTTCCTGGAGTGAGTAGACCCAGATTTGACCTTTCAATTTCTCGATTGTGGGGAAGTCAAGGTGTGGTGAGTGGCAGATCGTAGCTAAGGGCAGTGGCTATATAACAACTGCTATGGAAATTTTACAAATTTAATAATTGGTATGGCACTGCTGAGTAAATGAAAGCCTTGGGAGAGGGTAGGTGAGCTGAACTGGGGGCAGGGGGACATCTTTCCAGACACCCTTAAAGTGGATGCAAAGATAGCCATAGACAGCCAAGTCATCAAGCAGAGAACTTTGCCCTCCTTCTGATGCGTTTTGTGTGATGGGAGGAGCTAATATGGAGAATTTCTTCAGTTGTGGGCTCTATCATCCCAACCTTCTAATATAGATTTCAACTGCGGTAGATTTTACTATTGAACCAGGACAGAAACAAAAAGGAGGCTTAAGTATCACAGCAGCCAGTGACTGCTGTTCCTTTGAGACACCTCAAAGGTGACAGTTATACAAACTGCATCTATTCACTCCCTTTCCCTCAACAAATAATTTCCATATAATACGAAGAAGTGACTCTAAAATTTGCATTTCAGGCAGAAAAAGGAATTCTGACAACAGTGAACCAATGTATCTGAATTTTTATTTAAAGAGGCTATAAAAGAACATTCTGGATTTTATGTGTATCATTATTTTTGTTACTTTGCAGTGTTATTGATGTTTAACTTCAAATATCCAGTAGAGGGCATGAAAGGAATTGAATTGGTTTGGTTTGGGCTCACTATGCTGAAGACAGGATTTGAACAGAGGAAATGAAAAAGCAAATGGATTATATATTGTAGCTTTGAGACAGGGAACAACAACTAATCTTAGATATCAACCTGATATATATTGCCACCTTTCTTTTTTTATTTCCTATCTTATATACTTCATTTAAAATTATTTAACCCTTCACAACTAGATTTCTTAAGCTATTGAACAAAATACATATGAAATCTTTAAATATCGCTGATTTGTATTCACATCTATTAGAGACAAACCTGAAGAACATACCAAACTTTAGTACACGATGACATAGTATTCATGGAAAGCAAAGTTCTACCTTCTGGTGGAAACCCTTATTCTTTAGAATGCAAGAGTCAACAGGACTCTCAGCATCCTCCTTCTGCTTCAGATCTCAAGTCAGGCGTTGGAAGCAGGACAAGAACCTTTCACAATCAGCCTTGGTGCCAAGCTTGACTCAGGATTGACTAGCAGTTGTTGCTTTCTCACTCATTTGTGATTTTGGTGGAAAAACACAAGAGAAGTGCACACCTGCACTACATTTAATGAGTGCCAACAGTGTACTAGATAGTATATCGCATACTTGAAAAATAATCTTAATCTCTATAAGGACCCTATGAAGTCAACTTTATTATCCCCCTTTTTCTGAGGCTCACAGAGGTTGCAAATTTCACAGCATTTCCCTGCATGCCAATCTGCTTTATTTCTCATAAAATCTTTGGGAAGTAAGAAATAAATCATGACTAAGACACTAAAAACAATGGCAACAAAAGCCAAGATAGACAAATGGGATCTAATTAAACTTAAGAGCTTCTGCACAGCAAGAGAAACTATCATTAGAGTGAACTAGCAACCAACAGAATGGGAAAAAATTTTTGCAATCTAAATCACACTGCCACGTGGGTACCTATGCAACAACTTTGCATGTTCTTCACATGTACCCCAAAACCTAAAATGCAATAAAATAAAATAAAAATTTTTGCAATCTATCCTTCTGACAAAGGGCTAATAACCAGAATCTACAAAGAACTTAAACAAACTTACAAGAAGAAAACAAACAACCCCATCAAAAAGGGGTGAAGGATATGAACAGACACTTTTCAAAAGAAGATATTTATGCAGCCAACAAACATATGAAAAAAAGCTCATTATCACTGGTCATTAGAGAAATGCAAATTAAAACCACATTGAGATACCACCTCATGCCAGTTAGAATGGTGATCATTAAAAAATCAGGAGACAACAGATGCTGGAGAGGATGTGGAAAAATAGGAACGTTTTTACACTGTTGGTGGGAGTATAAATTAGTTCAACATTGTGGAAGACAGTGTGGCAATTCCTCAAGGATCTAGAACTAGAAATACTATTTGACTCAGCAATCCCATTGCTGGGTATATGCCCAGAGGATTATAAAACATTCTATTATAAAGACACATGTATGTTTATTGCGGCACTGTTTACAATAGCAAAGACTTGGAACCAACCCAAATACCCATCAATGATAGACTGGACAGGGAAAATGTGGCACATATACACCATGGAATACTATGCAGTTATAAAAAAGGATGAGTTCATGTCCTTTGCAGGGACATGGGTGAGGCTGGAAACCATCATTCTCAGCAAACTGACACAAGACAGAAAACCGAACACTGAATGTTCTTATTCATAAATGGGCGTTGAACAATGAGAACACATGGACACAGAGAGGGGAACATCACACACCAGGGCCTATCGGGGGTGGGGGGCTAGGGAAGGGATAATAGGGAGTGGGAGTTTTGGGGAGGGATAACATTAGGAGAAATACCTAATGTAGGGGATGGATGAAGCAAACCACCATGGCATGTGTATACCTAGGTAACAAACCTGTACGATCTGCACATGTACCCCAGAACTTAAAGTATAATAATAAAAAAAAAAAAAAAAGAAATCCTCTTTGTGAAAAGATTGGGATCTGCAATTCTTAATTTAAATAATGAAATGACAAACCAGGTCGCTTCTCTATCTATATATTTTGGATATTATCTTCCCTTGTATTTTTCATAATCTAGTCCCACATTTCATTGATAATAATGTGTGCTTCCATTTTGGTTGTTGTTTAAGTTTCTCTTTCTGATTAGCTTGTATAGCAGCTCTTCAAATTAACCAGCATATCTCCTACATTTTGTAAAACCATAATCTGCTCTAGAGTGGCCACCTTGTCACTGCTCTTATATCATTTTTTTTTATAGCTCTTAGTCTTTCCTAGTGTTCCTCAGATGAGTTTCAAGGATCACCAGCATTTAAAATATTTTCAAGAGTTTTTTTTTTTAAATACAAATTATTGGTCCTCAACAAGTCAATTGATCTAGACTCTTCTGGGCTGAAGCTTAAGAATCTGTATCTTCACATACTCCTCAGATATCTCTCATATACATGAGATTGATGCACTGGCTCAGAAAATGAGAATGACTGATGTTCAGGCAGCACTCAGTAAACCTAAGCTGTCAATGATTGCGACAGGTTTGAGGCCACTTCGATTTCCATGTGTTATTTGTTGGCTACTATGCCAACCACACAGGTTACTAGAAAAAGCATGGCTTTAGGAAGCAAATGTACCTAGATGTTGATCATTTATTTAGCTTCAGTTTACAACACCTACAAAATGATGTCTAATTTGCAGTAATTTTTGAAGATAAAATGTAATAATACAGGTCATTCACAAAACTAGCACAGCATCTGGTCCGTATTGGAGTCTCAAATAATGACAGGTTCTAATAAGCATGATATCCCATTAAATAGATACAATACTATTGCTTGGCATTTGAGAGAATAAAGCTCTGTTTATAAAGGGAAATGTTTATTAGGAAAGCATGTTTATTATTTGATTAGATTTGAATTCTAAAGAAAGACCATGATAAAGCATATATTCTGGAAATAGTTTTCCAAGTAAAATGATATATATTTTGCTTCTTTTATATGTATACAGGTTGCCAGCTGTTGGAGATAATTCTTAAATAATCTCTCACATTGCAGCATGTTTTGTGAGCAAGGTATCGGTTATCATTTGTTCTAGACTGTCTCTTCAAGGATGTTTGTATAGCAAATGGCCTTGGCACAGGGAGTGTCTTTCTCTAAAGCAGACATGCTTATTGCCCCATTGTAAATGATTCAGGTTCCCTAAACTCAGAATTCATATCCTAAAATGCAACCGAATTCAGGCTCCCTTCTGGGTGTATGTGCATCACTCCTGTACAGCTCAAGAGCAAGAGGTACTGGAATACTGACTCTCATGCTGCTTGCTCTGTTTGCCTCTGACCCAGGAATCTCATGTTTCTTGTCAGCATCCATGACATTGTGGCTGACCGGCTTGTTAGATTTCAAGTTGAGTAAAATCTCAGACCCATTCATAATCCTTGACACTATGTAAAAGTACCTTTAGCACAGGTTTGATACTTTTTTTTTTTTTTTTTTTAGCCTAAGTAATTGTCTAGTGAAACCTACAATGACAACTGAAGGTGACTTGAATCGGATTTCAGAGCAAGTTCCAAGCTGAGTCTAACCCCTGGACTCATGCATCTAGCTTTTGGCTCTTTTCTTCAGTCATTGACATTTGGCTAAACATCCAAGGCAAAGAATAGGCAGAGAGAATGTGAGTTTATCAGGATAGGTAGACATTCCATCATGGAAAAAGAATGTTTTCTATTGAGCTATTGGGACTTGAGCAAAGCCATGCTTGACTAATTCTTTTGCTAGCTTTTCCATGAAACAATTGAGGGACTGTGCTTCTTTGGTGGTATTTTCATAGAAAATTCAAGTTCATGAATTGCCCAAGTTCTTGAATTGCCCACCACCAAAGTTTTATGATAACA
The DNA here is from genome assembly GCF_001604975.1 of Cebus imitator. Classification (NCBI taxonomy): domain Eukaryota; kingdom Metazoa; phylum Chordata; class Mammalia; order Primates; family Cebidae; genus Cebus; species Cebus imitator. The sequence continues at coordinate 465,849 of NW_016107398.1, read as the reverse complement.
AGCAGAGTAGCCAACATTGCCAACAAGCCTTGGCATGAATGGATGTGCTGAGCTAGTACATAAGAAAGGAATTTTGCATTCCATTGGAATCTACAGTGATAGAATTCACAGGTACTTAGTGGATGGACTGTGGGAGAGAGGACAGGTTATGTTTGGGGTGGATGGTGGTGAGGGCCACCTAAAGTTAGGAGGGAAATATAAGAAATAATTTCACTCAAAATACCATTTCCTTATAAGCTGTTCAGTGGATTTTGGTCTGCAAAAAAACAAGTTAAAATCTTGGAAGTGAAAACAGCTGGAGATCATTAAGCAATCACCAAGGTTTGCAGACCACGGCAGCAAGAGGTTGGGATAGATTTTTGAAAACAGAGAAGGCTTGATTTAAAGACTTGTCAGGGAATTTGGCTTTGTTTTGGACATTGTTCCTACGTAGGTCTCAGAGTTCCAGTCAATAAAATAAATGCATATTCTTTACTTAAGCTAAGAGTATTCCTGTGCCAGTAACATTCTCTGGAAGGACAAGGAAAATCCTTCACACACACACACACACACACACACACACACACACACATATACAGCTAGTGCTCAACTTACGACCACGATTGGTTCCGACAGACCGGTCATAACACGATTTGGTCGTAAGTTGAGTAGGCTATATGTACAGTACTGTGCAATGATGTTATAAAAATCTTTGTCATATTTTATCATAATTTTCTTTCATTATTGTTATATATCATAATTTTCTTTGTTCATTTATGCCATTTGTATCATCTCTACACCATTTTGTTTCTTATTTTTACATTCGTCAGGTTTAAGTAAAATACTGCATTACCAGTACAACTGGCTTAATATTTGCAAAACATACAAAATTATAAAATAAGGTGCATACAAAAATACAAAATACAGGTATAAAAAATACCATAAAATATCCAAGACACAAAACACAAATTGCTGTACCGAGTCTGGGATAACAGTTGAAATGGTGCACGCGGAGATGGTAGTGCTGCTGGAAGCTGGTCTGCACTGTCATACACCCAGCTGGGCAACGTTTGCGCTGCCAGACACGGAGCAGTCGTGGCTAGCGATTGTGGTCATAAAGTCGAATGGTCGTAAGTTGCATAGGTTGTAAGTCGATCAATACCTGTATATGTATTTTATTGCACTTTAGGTTCTGGGGTACATGTGTAGAATGTTCAGGATTGTTGCATAGATAAACACAAGGCAATGGGGTTTGCTGCCTCCATCCTTCCGTCACCTATATCTGGCATTTCTCCCCATGTTATCCCTCCCACAACCTTCCTACCCCCAGGTGTCCCTCCCCTATTCCCCTACAACAGACACCAGTATGTGATGCTCCCCTCCCTGTGTCCATGTGTTCTCATTGTTCAACACTTGCTTATGAGTGAGAACATGCAGTGTTTGATTTTCTGTTCTTGTGTCAGTTTGCTGAGAATGATGGTTTCCAGATTCTTCCATGTCCCTACAAAAGACACGAACTCATTGTTTTTTATGGCTGCATAGTATTCCATGGTGTATATGTGCCACATTTTCCTTGTCCAGTCTATCATCGATGGGCATTTGGGTTGGTTCCAGGTCTTCGCTACAGTAAACAATGCTGCAATGAACATACATGTGCATGTGTCTTTATAATAGAATGATTTATAATCCTTTGGATATATACCCAGTAATGGGATTGCTGGGTCAAATGGAATTTCTATTTCTACGTCCTTGAGGAATCACCACACTGTCTTCCACAATCGTTGAACTAATTTACACTCCCACCAACAGTGTAAAAGTGTTCCTATTTCTCCACATCCTCTCCAGCATCTGTTGTCTCCAGATTTTTTAATGATCGCCATTCTAACTGGTGTGAGATGGTATCTCAATGTGGTTTTGATTTGCATTTCTCTAATGACCAATGATGATGACATTTTTTTATATGTGTGGTTCTCATTTTTTCCTTCATTTCAACCCTGGTGAATCTGATTATTATGTGCCTTGGGGTTGCTCTTCTTGAGGAATATCTTTGTGGTGTTCTCTGTATTTCCTGGACTTGAATAGTGGCCTGCCTTGCTAAGTTGGAGAAGTTCTGCTGGATAATATCCTGAAGAGTGTTTTCCAGCTCGGATTCATTCTCTCTGACACATTCAGGTATACACCTATCAAATGTAGATTAGGTCTTTTCACATAATCCCATATTTTTTGGAGGCTTTGTTCATTTCTTTTTACTCTTTTTTCTCTAATCTTGCCTTCTCATTTTATTTCATTGAGTTGATCTTCAATCTCTGATATCATTACTTTTGCTTGGTCAATTCTGCTACTGATACTTTTGTATCAACTGCTTCGTGAAGTTCTCATGTTGTGTTTTTCAGCTTCATCAATTCATTTATATTCTTCTCTAAGCTCTTTATTCTTGTTAGCATTTTATAAACCTTTTTTCAACATTCTTACTTTCTTTGCATTGGGTTAGAACATGTTTTCCAGCTGAGAGAAGTTTGTTATTACCCACCTTCTGAAGCCTGTTTCTGTCAATTCATCAGATTCCTTCTCCATCCAGCCTTGTTACCCTGCTGGTGAGGAGTTGTGATCCTGTGGCAGAGGAGAGGCATTCTGGCTTGGGTATTTTCATCCGTTTTGTGCTCTTTTCTTCCCATCTTTGTGGATTTGTCTACCTGTGGTCTTTGTAGTTGGCGATTTTCAGATGGGGTCTCTGAGTGGATGTCCTTTTTGTTGATGTTGAAATTCTTTCTTCCTGTTTTTTAGTTTCTCTTCTAACAGTCAGACCTCTCTGCTGTAGGGCTGCTGGAGGTCCACTCCTGACCCTGCTTGCCTGGTGATCACCTGTGGTGACTGCAGAACAGTAAGGGTTTCTGCTAGTTTCTTTTTCTGTTATATTCATCCCAGAATGATACCCACCAGACGTCAGCCTGAGCTGTCCTCTATGAGGTATCTCTGGATATACAGGGGTCAGGGAGCTGCTTGAGGAGACAGTCTGTCCCTTATAGGAGCTCAAGTGCTGAGCTGTAAGCTCTGTTGTTCCCTTCAGAGCTGCTGGGCAGGTACATTTAAGTCTGCTGCAGCAGAACTCATAACCGCCTTTTTTCCCAGGTGCTCTGTCCTGGGACGGCTTTATTTATAAGTTCCTGGTGTGCTGCTGCCTTTTTTTTTAAGAGATGCCCTGCCCATCGAGGAGGTAGCCTAGTCACAGTCTGCCAGCAGAGTCATTCCTGAGCTGCTGTGGGCTCTGCCCAGCTGCTGTGTGAACTTCCTTGTGGTTTTATTTACAAAGGTATAGTTAGAACTGCCTCAGTAATGGCATGCTGCCTCAGTAATAGTGGACTGCCTCAGTAATGGCAGACTGCCTCAGTAGTGGTGGACTGCCTTGGTAATGGCAGACACCCTTACGCCACAGAGCTGGACCATCCCAGGTCCAGCTGCACTTGCTGTGAAACTCTGAATCCAGAGTGCTTCAGATTGCTGGTGTTTGTGGGGGTGGGACCTGCTGAGCCAGATCACTTGGCTCTGTGTTTCAGCCCCCTTTTTTTCAGTTGAGTGGGTGGCCCTGTCTCCCAGGCATTCCAGGTGCCAGTTGAAATAGCCACCCAGATTTGTGTGAGTTTTTGTGTGGAGACCCACTACACTGGCTGATACAGCTGTGCTGGAAACTCGTGGCACTTTTCAGCCCAGGAATCTCCTGTTCTCAGGCAATAAAAACTCATTTGGAAATGTGTTGATCACTCACCCTCTGAGTTGTTCTCACTAGGAAATACACTCCAGAGCTGTTCCTATTTGGCCATCTTGGATCCACCTTGAGAGTCCTTCTTTAGTTAAATTTAGTATACTTAATTCATGAGGCAGCCAGAGGCTCCAGACTGAACAGAAGAGAGAGTAAAAATTGTGCAAAGTATCTCTGCCCTTGAATAGCTTACAATCTGGTAAAGGGAACAGATATATGAGTACATAATCACAGTAGAGTGAGATATGTGCAATAATAAAAATACTTATAAGATTCAGAAGTAGCTCATAAGGAGCATTAATTCTATCTTGCAGTAAAGAGTAAAGAAAAGCTTCACATAACAGGGACATCTATGTTGGTTTTCTTGTTTTCCCTATTTAATATGAGCCACTAATAGACCCCTTGTTTACTTCTTTTAATAAGATCTAAAATGATCTAGTCTTCTCTGTTAATAGCATAACCCTCTTTAAAAAGTGGATGATTTCTTTATTCATTTCAGGAGTTTATGCTGATTTCAATTCTTTGTGACAGTGCTTAGTATTTCATAGATAATCTTCCCCTTTGCTTTTTGGTGCATCCTCTCGATAAAATGCCCAGGTACTTGGAATTTACTTCCTCAAAATTCTTTTACTTTTTCTTAGGGATTTTAGGCATAGCAAGAACCTTATTTATTTGTTATGTCTCTTCAACTTCCTTCATCAGTTTTTCCTACAGTTTGTCCATGTAAGTGTTTGAAGATTGACTTGTTCTCCTGGGAGTTTAGGTTATGGGGAGATGGGTGGGAAAGACATTCCAAGTAGAAGAAACAGGATGCACATACACATAAGGAATTTTAGAAGAGAAAGGCATTCGATATTACCAGGGAACAGTATGCAAGGGGCTGAGCAAAAGGGGGAAAATGGGGCCAGAAAGGGAGGCAGGGACCAGTTATGAAAAACCTTGTAAACTATTTTGACCATGACATCAACATGGGTTTCTAAGATGGGGTGTGCCAGGATCAGACTTGTGTTTTTAAAATAAACATGTTGTTGTGATGGCAATGTTGTGACCAAGAGTAGACAAAAAGGGGGAATCATCTGTGGAATGGCAGGGAGAGAATTCTGTCCTTTGGTTGAGAGACAGTGAAGCCTTAACTAAGGCAATGGAAATGAGATCAGGGAGGGAAGGACAGGTTTGAAAGCTAGGTCAGGAGGGAAAATAAGAGTTTTAAAAGAGAATTGGTTTAAGTGGTGAGTGAGGGTCAGGTAGGAAAGATCATCAGGTTTCGGATTTTGGTGAGTGGCCAAATGGGGAAACCATAAAAAGGAAAAATCATGGGAAGAGGTACAGGCTTGAGGGACAAAGAGGCCTGACATCACCATGGAATGTCTGGTTGAAGATCAGAGGAAGTTGGAAATGCAGCTCTAAAATTGAGAATATAACTTTGGTTGACAATATATAGGTGTGGAAGACATTAGCAGTGGAAAACATGGGAGGAAGTCTGCTCAGCCAGTGAGCTAGGCATCAGTAATTACATCTTCCTAACCATATCCTCTGCTGTAGAGTTGAGCCTTAGACAACATTGTTCTCCCACTATTTCAACATTCATTTGACAAATACTTTTTGAGTCCCTATTGTGCCAGGCATGAGTGATTGTATGGTGACTGAGACAGACAAGGTCCCTGCCTCCTGGAACTCCCATTCTAGTTTATGATACATACAGGTGGCAGGAACAACATACACAGTAGGCCTTAAGCAGAAAAAACCTGACATGGTCTAGGAACTTCATTCATGAAATGAAGCTTGAGAGGTGGGCCACGGTCAGATCATTTGGGGCCTTGTAGGTCATGCTAATCAGAATAGAGTTCTTTCTAAGCCTCTGAGGATTTGCAAGCAGAACAGTGTCAAAAAGGGCTTTATCACATGTTCATCTCCGCTTCCAATCACAGGGGTTGGATTGGAAGTGGATTCCATTCTGTTAATAGAAAAGCAATTATTCAATTTATAAATTTAGAAGAAAACTTTATTTTTTATAAAGGGTTACTTCCCGCTAGGTGGCCATTCTGAAAAGCTGGGAAGCCTAGCCTCTGGCCAAAGCCCAGAAATAGGCACTTCACAGGAGGGAAAGATGAGATAGGAATTTATGCTGAACCAATTGGCCAAGCTATGAATATCCATGAGGGTTGTCATGCGCATTCAGGTTGAATAAACATGTATGTTACATACAACCCATGTTCACCCTGAGGTAGAGACTTAACATTTAAATGCATAACAATTAGGCCAGATATGTTAAAAGGTAAAGCAGAGACAGGAAGGCACACAAGTACACAGCCTCTGGAAAACCTGCCAGAGCCAGTCCATGGTTGGTGATCTCTAATCAGGAGAAAGTTACAGAAATCAGTCTCTTGTTCAATCAAAGCTGTAGCTGTGGCTTATGAACCAGGGAGTCAGTCAGCATCTGAAGCAGGGTGGGCTGCAGTTATTTCAATATTGCATATCTTGAGATCAGCGCTTGTTTAGTTTCAGAGTAGGGAAAAATCTTGTGGCAGTTAGAACATAGTTCATTTTTTTAAATTATTTTGAGATGGAGTCTCCCTCTGTCACCAGGATGGAGTACAGTGGCACAATCTCAGCTCACTGCAATCCCCTTCTCCTGGGTTTAAGCCATTTTCCTCCCTCAGCCTCCCGAGTAGTTGGGATTACAGGTCTGTGCCACCACACCTGGATAATTTTTTTGTATTTTTAGTAGAGACAGGGGTTTTGCTGTGTTAGCCAGGATGGTCTCAATCTCCTGACCTTGTGATCCACCTGCCTCAGCCTCCCAAAGTGCTGGGATTATAGATGTGAGCCACTGCGCCTGTCCTGTTCACTCTTTAAGTGTAGGAGTGCATGACTCCACTCTTGCCTGGTGTGGCCTTAGGTCCTATTTATAATTTGGTATCTTATTGCCATAAAGAGTCCATTCTGTCAGTCCATTTTAACATTAATACTGGCAAGTTGTTTTGTCTAAACTGCAAAAGGGAGAGGGTATGATGAGGCTTGTCTGACCTCCTGTCTCATCATGGCCAAGAACTCAGCTTTTAAGGTTTCTCTGGGGTTCCCTTGCCCAACGGGGGGTCTATTCAGTGCGTTGAGGGGCTTAGGATTTTATTTTTAGCTCTCAATCCTTAGGCTAGCTGATGATTTCTGACAAAGCCTAGTGCAAAAAGATTATCTGGACCAATCAAGATTTTTTTTTCCATCAGGAGTTTACATTGATAAACATTGAGTAAATGTGGCAATTGGTAGATGTTGCTGAAACTGACAAGATGCTGCAAGATAAAGAAAGAACCATTATGGACTGTGTGCAAACTGAAGTTGTGAGAAAGCAGAAAGCATAATGCAGCATAAGTCATGTGGCACAGGAAGGCTGAGCATGCCCCTGTTCTTTCATTCCTGTGAGACACCTTTGTTCTTTATTGCTCATGTGTGTCATTACAACAAACTCTTCCTTATTTGAATCATCTCTGTGAACCTCTCTTATAACTGAAAAGGCACAGTTAAAACACTAGGAAGAGTGGGTAAAGAGAGAAGGGGCAGACTTCATTGCTTTACCCTCTGTGGCCCTGTGGGTAAGTCATATTTTTATTGTAGCACTTAGAGGTTAGATTATATGTGTTTATTTGTATGCTTCTCCCATGATTTGCATGACCTAGCCATCTTGGTATCTACAATACTGACCATCATGCATTGCACATTATTTGGTGCTCAAAAATGCTTATTGAGTTGAATTAAACATGGAACTCTAAAATTTTTTGAAGGTTGAACTAAGGAGGGAAAATAAGGACAGAAAACACTTTTAGAAGAAGGGATTACAGTACCTGTACATGGAAAACCAAAATGGAGTGGCAACTGGAAAGACAGTGGATATGAGAGAGTATCATAAGAAGGAGTGGCCAAAAGGACCAAGTGCTGCAGAGAACTTAAAATAGCAAGGACTAAAAATACCTATTGGATTTACCAATGGTTTTATTACAGAGATAGAAGGAAAGGTCATATTGTCATCTACAAAAAAGTATAGTCAGCAGGGGTGGATGGTGTTTAATAATTTATTACAGCATATGCTGATTTTATTGATTCCCCAAAATCAAATTACAGACTTCTATTTATATATCACTGCAAACCAAAGGATAAAGTTTTGGTCACTAACAGGAGATGGATATTTTCTATAAATAAACAAATGAAACAAACATTACATTTTTAACATGCTCAGATTAATATGCATGCTCATCAAGTTTTTAGGCTTTATTTTTTACAACAGTTTAACATTCAAAGCAAAATTAAGACGAAGGTACAGAGATTTCCTAACACCCCCTGCCTCACACATGCATAACTTTCCTCATTATCAACATCCTGTTCCAGAGTGTTAATTTGTTACAACTGATGAACCTATATCAACATGTCATAATCATTCAAAGTCCATAGTTTATATTAGGGCTCAATTTTGGTGTTGTATATACAGGTTTGGACAGTTATGTAATGACACTTATCCACTGTTATACTTCCATGGTGTAGTTTAACTGCCCTAAACATACTCTGTGCTTCTCCTATTCATCTATCCCTCCCCACTAGCCCCCAGGAACCATTGATCTTTTTACTGCCTCCATAGTTTTATCTATTACAGGATATTATATAGTTGAAATCAAACAGTATGTACCCTTTTAGATTGGCTTCTTTCACTTAGTAACATGCATTTATGTTTCCTCTATGTCTTTTCAAGGCTTGATAGCTCACTTATTTTTAGTGCTGAATAATATTCCATTGTCTAATATTCCACAGCATATTTATCCATTCACTTACAGAAGAACATCTTGGTTGCTTCCAAGTTTTGGCAATTATGAATAAAGCTGTTGTAAACACACATATGCAGGTTTTTGTGTGGACATTTTCAACTCCTTTGAGTAAGTACTAAGGAGCATGATGGCAGGATCATATGGTTCGAGTATGTTTAGTTTTGTGAGATACCTCAAAATTGTCTTCCAAAGAGGCTGTGCCATTTTGCATATTCTCACCAGCAATGAATGAGAGTTTCTATCGATCCACATCCTCCCCAGCATTTGATGTTCTCAATGTTCTGGATTTGGTCATTCCAGTAGGTATGTAGTGGTATCTCATTGTTTTAATTTGCATTTCCTTGATGACATATGATGTGGAACATGTTTTCATGTGATTATTTGCCATCTGTGTATCTTCTTTGGTAAGCTTTCTGTTGAAGTCATTGACTCATTTTTTAATTGGCATTTTTTAAATTGTTGAGTTTGAAGAGTTCTTGGTGTGTTTTTAATAACAGTTCTTTGTCAGATGTATCTTTTGCATACATTTTCTCCCAGTCTGTGGCTTTTATCTCATTCTCTTAAAATTTTTTTTTTCAGAGCAAAAATTGTTTTAATGATGTCCAGCCTATTATAATTTTTTTCACAGATCATGCCATTTGTGTTGTATCTAAAAATCATTGCCATACTGAAAGTCATTGCCATTCCCAAAGTCATCTAGGTTTTCTCCTACATTATCTTCTAGGTGTTTTATAGTTTTGCATTTTACATTTAGGTCTATAATCTATTTTGAGTTAATTTTTGTGAAGGATGTAAAGTTTGTGTCTAGACTCTTTTTTGCATATTGATGTTCAGTTGTTCTAGCACTATTTGTTGAGAATACTCTTTGCTTCATTGTATTGCTTTTGCTTGTACAATGTTAAGGATCAGTGGACAATATTTATGTGTCTGTTTCTGGGCACTCTATTCTATTTCATTAATGATTTGTCTATTAGTTCACCAATACCACACTTTCCTGATTACTATAGCTTTAGAGAAAGATTTGAAGTTGGGCAGTGTTAGTCCTCCAACTTCTCTTCATTTTTTGCTGTGTTATCTGAATCCTCACTTCTCCTTTGGCTCTCTTTTTAAGTTTGTTTGTTTGTTTTTGAGACAGAGTCTCACACTGTCACCCAGGCTGGAGTGCAGTGGTGTGACCTCAGCTTACTGCATTTGCTTCTGAGGTTCAAGCAATTCTCATGCCTCAGCCCCTTGAGTAGCTGGGATCACAGGTGTGTGCCACCACACCTGACTAATATTGTATTTTTGGTAGAGATGGGGTTTCGTCATGTTGACCAGGCTGGTCTCGAACTCCTGACCTCAAGTGATCTGCCAATCTCGGCCTCCCAAAGTGTTGGAATTACAGGTGTGAGCCACTGTGCCCAGCCTCTTCTAAAATTTTTATAATTTTCTGCTGAATGTCATCAGAAAGTTCTGGGAGATAAAGTTCTGGAAGTGGAATATATGTAGGAGGAAGATTAAACTTTGAAAGTCTTTTTTTGTGTGTTTTTCCTGCAGTCTCTCATCTCATGAAGGAGGTTGTACTTGTGTCAATGCAGGAGGGGTCCTATGACTCTAGTCTTGCTTTGGAGTCATCATCTATAATCAGCCTCTTTTCTTTCAGATATTATTCGACTTTGAACTTTTTAGCTTTTAGTTGTTTGCTTTCTTTCCTCCTTCACTATGACAAGGAATGCCATATCCTTTTTAGACTTGTAATTTTGGTTGCCTGTTTTTCTATTTTATTGCTTTGCAATCGTCTGGAGCTTTGTATCCAACACATGCCTGTCCCGAATTTGTCTTTTTCTAATATAAAAATGATCATGCGCTTGGGTTTCTTTCAATGGCACCTGAATTTCTGGCAGATGATTTTCTCCATTCAGGGTTGTGCTGTGAGTGAAATGGCCCTCAGCCATTAATGTCATTTGCAGAAGGTTCAAATCTGCTATCAGGTGGCTCTAGCCTTATTTGTGTTCTGCTTGGGTTTTAATCTTTTTCTATATTTTTCTATTTAACATCACTTGGATAAAATGGTGGTCTTTTGTGGCTACCTTTTTGTAACTAGATAGATAAAGCTGACCAACTTCATGCCTTCAGGAAGTTTCTCCTCTGCCTTTTTAATGAATAAAAGTATGCTTCTCTTTGTTTTTCCCAGCTTTGCTTCTCTCTTCATAAGCCAGACTTAAAGAGTAAAAATATATAATTTCAGTAGACTCCCACAACCTGGTGTGGGAATGGGAGATGAAAGGATGTTAGGGATGACCTCAAATAGTTGGCTCACAGGGATCTTCAATAGGACTCTGTAGCAAAAGTCCTTCTCCTGACCCCAGAGACAACTCTGATACCATTGTTCCACTGCCATCAGCTTTTCAGTAAGTTTAGCTGTGAAGAGTCACAGTTTGCTAGAGTGGATACAAGGTTAAGGGGGAATATCATAATAAGGCATACTTGAACTTAGCTGGATCTGGACGAATCCAATAGAGAGGGAGAAACTGAGATGCAGAAGAGTCCTATCAAAAGGGTTGAGTGCCTAGTCCAGGAATCAGTCTGAGCTAGCAATTAAGATGCCTTCACACAGCAACTGATCTCTTGCCCATATCAATAATTTTATCACTGCTACTACTACTATCAGTCGAGTGGCTTTGGGAAGTTAATAAAGATTATGGGATGAGAGATAAAAAATCCAGCCACCTCTTGGTGCCACTATTGTAACGTTATCTGCTGAAGACTTTGGCACCCGTCTTCTCTCCAAGTTGGCTCCTGCAGTCATCGTTGCTCATATGGATGGTCAATAAAACTTCTCCTTTTCTTAATTCCATAGGTTATTGGGGAACAGGTAGTGTTTGGTTACACGAGTAAGTTCTTTAGTGGTGATTTGTGAGATTTTGGTGCACCCATCACCTGGAAGAGTATACACTGCACCCTATTTGTAGTCTTTTACCCCTCACCCTCTTCCCACCATTTTCTCCTGAGTACCCAAAGTCCATTGTGTTATTCTTTTTTTAAAATACATATTTTATTACGTTTTAGGTTTCGGAGTACATGTGAAGAACATGCAAGATTGTTGCATAGGTATGTACATGGCAATGTGGTTTGCTGCCTTCCTCCCTATCACTTATATCTGACATTTCTCCCCATGTTATCCCTCCCCAACTCCCCACCCCATGCTGTCCCTCCCCAGGTCCCCCCTCACAGACCCCAGTGTGTGATGCTCCCCTCCCTGTGTCCACATGTTCTCATTGTTCGACACCTGCCTATGAGTGAGAACATGCGGTGTTTGGTTTTCTGTTCCTGTGTCAGTTTGCTGAGAATGATGGTTTCCAGATTCATCCATGTCCCTGCAAAGGACACTAATTCATCCTTTTTTATGGCTGCATAGTATTCCATGGTGTATATGTGCCACATTTTCCCTGTCCAGTCTATCATCAATGGGCATTTTGGGTTGGTTCAAAGTCTTTGCTATTGTAAACAGTGCTGCAATGAACATTCATGTGCATGTGTCCTTATAATAGAATGATTTATAATCCTTTGGATACCTTCTGAAGCCTGTTTCTGTTAATTCATCAGACTCATTCTCTATCCAGCCTTGTTGCCTTGCTGGTGAGGAGTTGTGATCACTTGGAGGAGAGGTGTTCTTGTTTCGGATGTTTTCATCCTTTTTGCACTGGTTTCCTCCCATCTTTGTGGATTTATTTACCTGTGGTCTTTGTAGTTGGTGACTTTCAGTTGGGGGTCTCTGAGTGGACATCCTGTTTGTTGATGATGAAGTTATTTCTTTCTGTTTTCCTTCCAACAGTCAGGCCCCTCTGCTGTTGGACTGCTGGAGGTCCACTCCAGACCCTGCTTGCCTGGGAATCACCTGCAGCAGCTGCAGAACAGTAAGAGTTGCTGCCAGTTTCTTCTTCTGTTATTTTTGTCTCAGAAGGATACCTGCCAGATGTCAGTCTGAGCTCTCCTTTATGAGGTGACTCTTTTGATATACAGGGGTCAGGGAGCTGCTTGAGGAAACAGTGTGTCCTTTATATGAGCTCAAGTTCTGCGCTATGAGCTCTATTGTTCCATTCAGAGCTGCTGGGCAGGTACGTTTAAGTCTGCTGAAGCAGAACTCATAACTGCCTTTTGTTCCCCAGGTGCTCTGTCCTGGGAATGTAGGGCTTTATTTGTAAGTTTCTGTCATGCTGCTGCCTTTTTTCAGGGATGCCCTGCCCAGCGAGGAGGCAGCCTATTCACAGTCTGCCAGCAGATACATTGCTGAGCTGCTGTGGGCTCCACCCAGGTGCTGTGTGAACTTCCCTGCAGTCCTGTTTATAGGGGTATGGTTAGAACTGCCTCAGCAATGGCAGCCTGTCTCTGTAATGGCAGACTCTGTCTGTAATGGTGGGCTGTTTCAGCAATGGCAGACTGTCTCAGCAATGGCGGGCTGCCTCGGTAAGGGCGGGCTGCCTCGGTAAGAGCGGACTGCCTCAGCAATGGTGTACCACCTCAGCAATGGTGGACTACCTCGGTAGTGGTGGACTGCTTCAGTAATGGAGGACATCCCTCCCCCACAGAGCTGGACCATCCCAGGTTCAGCTGTGCTTGATGTGAAACTCTCAATACAGAATGTTTCAGATTGCTGGTCATTGTGGGGGTGGGACTGGCTGAGACTGATTACCTGCCTCAGACCCCCTTCTTTTTTTTCCAGTTGAACAGGCGACTCTGTCTCCCAGGCATTCCAGTCACCAGTTGAAATGGTGCCCTGATTTGTGTGAAGACCCGCTGTGCCACCTGAAACAGCCATGCTGGAGACTCGTGGTGCTTTTTCGCCTGGGAATCTCCTGTCCTGGCTCCCTGTTTCAGTCCCCTTTTTTTCAGTTGAATGGGTGACTCTGTCTCCCAGGCACTCCAGTTACCAGCTGAAATGGGGCCTGGACCCATGTGAGTTTTTTGTGCAGAGACCCACCTTGTCAGCCAAAACAGCCATCCTGGAGACCCCTGGTGCTCCTCTGCCCGGGAATCTCCTGGTCTATGGGCAATAAAAATCCATCTAGAAATGCAGGGACCACTCATCCTCTGTGCTCTCACTGGGAGCTGCAATCCAGAGCTGCTCCTACTCGGCCATCTTGGATCCCTCTCTCCATTGTGTTATTCTTATGCATTTGCATATTCATAGCTTAGCTCCCACTTATGAGTGAGAACATACAATGTTTGGTTTTCCATTCCTGAGTTATTTCACTTAGAATAATAGTCTTCAATCTCACCCAGGTCACTGTGAACGCCATTAATTCATTCCTTTTTATGACTGAGTAGTATTCCATCATGTATAAATATACCAGTTTCTTTATCCACTCATTGATTGATGGACATTTGGGTTCATTCCATGTTTTTGCAATTGCTAATTGTGCTGCTATAAACATGCATGTGCAAGTATCTTTTTAGTATAATGACTTCTTTTCCTCTGGGTAGATACCCAGTAGTGGGATTGCTGGATCAAATGGTAGTTCTACTTTTAGTTCTTTAAGGAATCTCCACACTGTTTTTCATAGTGGTTGTACTAGTTTATAATCTTACCAGCAGTGTACAAGTGTTTACTGTTCACCAAATCCATGCCAACACCTACTATTTTTTGATTATGGCCATTCTTGCAGGAATAGGATGGTATTGCATCATGGTTTTGGTTTGCATTTCCCTGATCATTAGTGATGTTGACCATTTTTTCATATGTTTGTTGGCCATTTGTATATCTTCTTTTGAGAATTGTCTATTCATGTCCTTACCCCATTTTCTGGTGTGTTTTTTCCTTGTTGATTTGTTTGAGCACATTGTAGATTCTGGATATTAGTCCTTTGTCAGGTGTAAGAGTGTGAAGATTTTTTCCCACTCTATGGGTTGTCTGTTTACTCTGCTGACTGTTCTTTTGCTGTGAAAAAGCTCATTAATTTAATTAAGTCCCAGCAATTTATGTTTGTATTTATTGCATTTACTTTTGGGTTCCTGGTCATGATATCCTTGCCTAAGTCAATGTCTGGAAGGGTTTTTCCAATGTTATCTTCTAGAATTTTTATAGTTTCAAGTCTTAGATTTAAGTCCTTAATCCATCTTGAGTTGATTTATATATAAGGTGAAAGATGAGGATCCAGTTTCATTCTCCTACATGTGGCTAGCCAGTTATCCCAGCACCATTTGTTGAAAAGGGTGTCCTTCCCCACTTTGTGTTTTTGATTGCTTTGTCAAAGATCAGTTGGCTGTAAATATTTGGCTTTATTTCTGGGTGCTCTATTCTGTTCCATTGGTCAATGTACCTATTTTTATACCAGTACCATGCTGTTTTGGTGATTATTGCCTTATAGTATAGTTTGAAATCAGGTAATGTGATGCCTCCAGATTTGTTCTTTTTGCTTAGTCTTGGTTTGGCTGTGCAGGCTCTTTTTAGATTCCATATTAATTTTAGAATAATTTTATTCTAAGTCTTGAAGAATGATGGTGGTATTTTGATGGGAATTACATTGAATTTGTAGATGGCTTTTGGCAGTATGGTCATTTTTACAATATTGATTCTACCCATACATGAACACGGGATGTGTTTCCATTTGTTTGTGTCATCTATGATTTTCTTTCAGCAGTGTTTTGTGGTTTCCCTTGTAGAGGTCTTTCACCTCCTTGGTTAAATATATTCCTGTTTTTGTTTTTGTTATTGTTTTTGCAGATATTATAGCAGGGATTGAGTTCTTGATCTGATTCTCAGCTTGGTCGCTGTTGATGTACAGAAGAGCTACTGATTTGTATACATTAATTTTGTATCTGGAAACTTCGTTAAATTCTTTGATCAGTTCTAGAAACTTTCTGGAGGAGTCTTTAGTGTTTTCTAGGTAAACAATCTTATCATCAGCAAACACTGTCAGTTTGACGTCCTCTTTATCGATTTGGATGCCCTTTATTTCTTTCTCTTCTCTGATTGCTCTGGCTAGGACTTTCAGTACTATGTTGAAGAGGAGTGGTAAGAGTAGGCCTCCTTGTCTTGTTCCAGTTCTCAGAGGGAATGCTTTCAACTTTTCCCCATTCAGTATTATGTTGGCAGATGGTTTATCATAGATGGCTTGTATTATATTGAGGTAAGTCCCTTATATCCTGATTTTGCTGAGAGTTATATTTATAAAGGGATGCTGGATTTTTTCAAGTGCTTTTTCTGCATCTATTGAGATAATCATATGATTTTTGTTTTGAATTCTGTTTACGTGATGTATCACATTTATTGGCTAACATATGTTAAATCATCCCTGCATCCCTGGTAGGAAATCCACTTGATCATGGTGAATTATCTTTCTGATATGTTGTTGGATTAGGTTATATAGTATTTTGTTAAAGATTTGTTAAGGAAAATCTATGTTCATCAGGGATAATGGTCTGTAGTTTTCTTTTTTGGTCATGTCCTTTCCTGGTTTCAGTATTAGGGTGATACTGGCTTCAAAGAATAATTTAGAGAGGCTAGACTCCTTTATGTGTGTGTGTGTGTGTGTGTGTGTGTGTGTGGAATAGTGTCAATAGGATTGGCGCCAATTCTTCTTTGAATGCCTGTTAGAATTCTGCTGTGATTCCATCTGGTCCTAGAATTTTTTTTTTTTTTTGTAATTTTTAAATTGTAATTTTAATCTCACTGCTTGTTATTGGTCTGTTCAGGGTATCTAATTGTTTCTGATTTAAGCTAAGAAGGTTATATCTTTCCAAGAATTTATTTATCTCTTCTAGATTTTCTAGTTTATGTGCATAAAGGTGTTCATAGTAGCCTTGAATGATCTTTTGTATTTCTGTGGTGTCAGTTGCTTATATCTCCCATTTCATTTCTTCCTGAGCTTATTTGGATATTCTCTCTTCTTTTCTTGGTTAATTTTGCTAATGGTCTATCAATTTTATTTATCTTTTCAAAGAACCAGCTTTTTGTTTTAGCTTTTGTATTTTCTTTTGTTTCAATTTTATTTATTTCTGCTCTGATCTTGGTTATTTCCTTTTTTCTGCTGGGTTTGAGTTTGGTTTGTTCTTGTTTCTCTAGTTCTTTGATTGTGACCTTAGATTTGTCTGTGCTCTTTCAGACTTTTTAATGTAGGTGTTTAGGGCTATGAACTTTCCTCTTAGCCCTGCCTTTGCTGTGTCCCAGAGGTTTTGGCACGTTGTGTCACTATTGTCATTCAGTTCAAAGAATTTTTAAATTTCCATCTTGATTTCATTTTTTACCCAATGATCATACAGGAGAAGGTTATTTAATTTCCATGCATTTGCATGGTTTTGGAGGTTTCTTTTAAAGTTGATTTCTACTTTTATTCCACTGTGGTCTGAGAGACTGCTTGATATAATTTCAATTTTCTTAAATTTATTGAGGCTTGTTTTGTGCTGGTCTACCTTAGAGAAAGTTCCATTTGAGCTGTTGAATAGAATGTATATTCTGAGATTGTTGAAAAATGTTCTGTATGGATCTGTTATGTCCATTTGTTCCAGGGTATAATTTAAATCCATTGCTTCTTTGTTGCCTTTCTTCCTTGATTACCTCTCTAGTGCTGTCAGTGGAGTACTGAAGTCCCCCACTATTATTCTGTTGCTGTCTATCTCAATTCTTGGTCTATTAGTAATTGTTTTATAAATTTGGGAGCTCCAGTGTTAGGTGTATATATGTTTAGGATTGTGATATTTTCCTGTTAGACAAGGCCATTTATCATTATATAATATCTCTGTTTTTTTTAACTGCTGTTGCTTTAAAGTTTGTTTCATCTGATATAAGAATAGCTAATCCTGCTCACTTTTGGTGTCCATTTGCATGAAATATCTTTTTCCACACCTTTACCTTAAGTTTGTGCGAGTCCTTATCCATTAGGTGAGTCTTTTGAAGGCAGTAGATGGTTGGTGAATTCTTATCCAGTCTGCGATCCTGTATCTATTAAGTAGAGCATTTAGGCCATTTACAGTCAATGTTAGTATTGAGATGTAAGGTACCCTTCCATTCACTGTGCTACTTGTTGACTGTATAACTTGGTTTTTGTTTTTTAAATTGTATTTTTGCTTTTAGGTCCTGTGAGATTTATGCTTTAAACAGGTTCTGTTTGATGTATTTCCAGGATTTGTTTCAAGATTTAGAGCTCCTTTTAGCAGTTCTTGCAGTGGAGACTTGGTAGTGGCAAATTCTCTCAGCATTTGTTTGTCTGAAAAAGACTATCTTTCCTTCATATATGAAGCTTAGTTTCACTGGATACAAAATTCTTGACTGATAATTGTTTTGTTTAAGGAGGCTGAAGATAGGGCCCCAATCCCTTCTAGCTTGTAGGGTTTCTGCTGAGAAATCTGCTGTTAATCTGACAGATTTTCCTTTATAGGTTACCTGGTGCTTTTATCTCACAGATTTTAAGATTCTTTCATCTTAACTTTAGATAACTTAATGACAATGTGCCTAGGCAAAGATGTTTTCCAAAATCATAGGTGTATTAAAGTCCAGATTGACAAGTATACTCAACAAACCAGGCACTGAGCTGAAAAAGGGATCGTTTCCCAGTGCACCTTAAGGCCCACATAAATCCCTGTGCAAAGATCGAGAAACAGAGACAGAAAGTGACTCGTCTAAGGCTTGTCACTTGAAAGTGAGTGGCTGACTGACTGGCAGAAGACTGGAAATCAGATCCAAATCTTCTGACCTCTAATTTCAGAGGGTGCACTGCCTCCCCAAGGCCTAATTTTACAGTTAAATGGCTTAACAAGGGCTTTACTGGATTGAAGTCAACATTAAAAGACATTAGATTCCATCAGCACAGTCTTTGGCCCCTTGCCTCTAATGAGAATTTGCCCAGTTAAAATTTTAACATTGGGTCTAACCTGAGAGATCTTGCCTTCAGCCTGAAACTCCTGAAAAGGCTTGATTAACTTAGGAGTTCCTGCTACAAAGTAAGAGTCAAGAACCCTCTTGAGCAAAGGTAAGCTGGCCTCAGTGGTAAATGGAAAATGAGCTGGTTTCAATCACCACCCTCTCATTAATCATCAAGATAAATTTCTTATAACATACATGTATTGTGTTTTCAGGAGGGCTGGGGGTTATCCAAGGTTCTGAATAACATGCTACCACAGGAAGATGGAGGTGCTGCTCAGGCCTGGAGACAGACACACAGATACACACACACACACACACACACACACACACACACACACACACACACAGAGTCTAGACACACAACTGGTAGTGTCCTGCCAAATAGTTAGTAGTATGAGGAGGGCTTTGAACCCATCCATGCTCCAAAAAAAGAGACACCTTTCTCTAATTCACATGTCCATTCTCCCTCCTTCTCCCTCAACCCTGCCTTCTCCTCAAGCCCCCGCATTATTACATGGAACACAATTAGGCAGGGCTATCAGGTTAAAGCATTGTCAATGATGCTCTCATTAAAAACAACATCACAGTCAAACAGAGAGCATGCTTGCATATGAAATATGATTAATTCTTTCAGACATGGCTCATGATGACTGGGGCCACACTACTAGTACAGCAGCTCTGCTCTGCATCAAGCCTAGCTCTGTGCCTGGCCACCTCCCAAAGTGCTTCACACTCTCATTTCACCCTCAGAGGCAGACAAGGGGACTGCAAAGGACTCGTGTCTCCCATACTCTCTGAAAAGGATTCCCCTTTCTCCTGAGGACCAAAAGTAACAACAAAAGTAGCTTTTCATTTGTAGAGCACACAACTTTTTCAAAATACACAGCTAAAACTGTCCCTGCTTTAAGTGCTGTAGCACTTGTTATCCTAACCACCCCCACAGCAGCCAAAGTCCTGGGTCACACTCCGTGGTACCATGTGTCCCGCCTCAAACTGGCCCCCCAAAATGATCAATGGAAATCCAATCCCTTGGGCCCCACTTGCCTCCACCTCACCCGTAGCCCTGACCCATCACCCCCTAACCCTTCAGAGCCTCCTTCCCTTTCCCTTGTGTACCTGTCACCTTAGTCCCACAGTTAGAAGTATACTGACAGGCCAAACTTCTATCCCTTTTTCCACCTTCCCCTAATCACCGAGACCGACGAGCAGTCTTTCTCCCAATGGTCATTGGTCTCTCTGTAGTATCCTCTCTGGTGGCGGCCTGGCTGGGTAGCGGCACCCTAGGCTGCAGTGTCACCTCAGCTGCTCAGCTAAAGGACAAGCTTCGAGTGTCTATCAAAGCGTAAGCTGCCTCCCTTGCCTCCCTCTAGCAACAAATCATGTCACTGGCCCAGGTAACTCTCCAGAATCGAGAGGCCCTTGACCTGCTGACAGCAGAAAAGGGAGGTACCTGTCTGTTTCTTCAGGAGCAGTGCTGCTATTACATCAATGAAACAGGCCTTGTGGAAGAAAATGTCAACACTCTCTGTCGCCTCCAAGAGGACCTCCGCAAGAAGCAAAATGCATCAGTCTTGCCTCTCAACTGGTAGCAATCCCCCATGCTTACCTGGCTAACCCCTATTATCACAACCATTATCATAGTTTGTCTTCTGTTAATGCTAGCCCCCCCCTTTTTTTTTTCAAGTTTTTACAGGCCTGCATGAAGGAGATTTCCAGGGTGGCCGTAAACCAGATGCTACTTCACCCCTATGTTCAACTCCCAGCCGAGGCATCAGCCAACTGACCCTTCTCCCTCACTCCGCCCCTATTCAGCAGGAAGTAGCCAGAAAGAAGCAGCGTCCTATATCACCAAAAGGGTCAGAATGTAAGGCTGGTTGCCTCTCCAGGAGGCCGGACACACCCACCTCTGCACTCAGCACTTAACTCTGTGCCCGGCACCTGGCTCTGCCCTCAGCACCTAGCTCTGCCACATGGCTCCCCTGGAAGGCTCCAGCTAATGCAACCCTGGCCAACTCTTGCACCAGAAAACCCACCCAACAACCTGCCAACCAATAGCAGGCCGGCCTGTCTCAATCCCACTCTCCTGGACCCAGAGCACCCAGCTGTTGCTCGTTCCTCCTAGCCATAAAAACACCCCACCCCAGGAAGTCAGCGCAACTTCTCTGGCTCCCTTTCCCCGACAAGAGAACCTCGCCCGGGAGCTGAATAAATTGGCATTTAATTTTCTTATACTGGCCTCAGTTTCCTCATTTTAAACTCAGCAATAACCCTTACACCCCCTCAATCTAAAATGAAAAAATTAAAATAAAACAGGATTGTTCTGGACAAACAGTAATTGCACATTCACCCTAGTAAGAGGGAAATGTTTTCTCTTCTGAATTTGGCCCAGAAGATATTTTTGCTACTTATCACCATGGAAGGCTTTAAAATGTCATCCAGAAAAGGAGCAGAGACTGGGGACAGTGGTTCACACCTGTAATCCCAGCACTTTGGGAGGCCGAGGCAAGTGGATTACCTGAGGTCAGGAGTTTGAGATGAGGCTGGCCAGCATGGTGAAACCCCATCTCTACTGAATGTACAAAAATTAGTTGGATGTAGTGGCACATGCCTGTAATCCCAAATACTTGCAGGGGGCTGAGGCAGGAGAATTGCTTGAACCCAGGAGGCGGGTTCAGCCTGAGTGACAGAGTGAAACTCATCTGACACACACACACACACACTCACAAAAAGCAGCAGCAGAAGGCATCTGAGAAGCACTGCGAAGACATGACTAGAATCCTAAGTTTTTTTTCTTTCTGCATTGCACATCTGACCCCAAGTGATTCACTTTTCTCCTCATGTGTGGTTTGCAGATCTTCCACTTGCCCCTCACTACTGGGACGAGCTGTGATTTAGCAAGGCTAGTAAAAGTTGGTGCCCAGAATATGTCTCCTTAGTTGTCCCTCCCAGGACCAACCACAAATGGATTCTTATCTCCAACCCTGAGATGCTTAACCTCATTATGAAGCATTGGTGATACTTTTGCCGTCACTTCTCTTGACATTTTTAAAACTAGGATGATAGCTGGCAAATAGGTTTGCTCTTAATGACTTAATCATTCAAATGCAGTTTTGGCTGAGGATACTTCCCAGTATGTGATAACCAGGCTGTCTTTATTTATAGGATCAACCAAATGTTGTTTTTATTTAATGTGACTCTTGCATGCAGCACTGCCTTGATAAAGGTTGCTTAGCATCTGACATGTGATAGGGCTCAGTTGGCTTTTAAAGTGCCTGCTTATCTGCAGGTGAGAGCCATCCAAATTACATGTCAGGTGCTGAACAAATTAGGGCAGTGGCTCTCCAACTTGAGTGTGTGTGTCTGAATCACCCGGAGAGCTTGTTAAACCACAGATTTCTGATCCCTGCTCCCAGAGACCCAGATTTATTAATTCTGAAAAGGGACTTAGGGTTTTGCATTTCTAACTGGTTCCCAGGTGAAATGAATGCTGCTGTTCTGGGGAACAACACTTTGAGAATCACTCTTTTAGAATTAATAATACAGTAACGGCATCACTTGCCCAGTGAGACCACGGCAATTTTTTCCCTTTTCTGTCAGAGGCAGTCCTTCTCTGCCTCTGAAAGATAAGCCCCTACAGTACAGGTGGATCCATTTGAGAAGGCTATGCTGATGCCAGTAATACATTTTGTTAATTTATCTAGTAATTCCCATCTCTACCCTTGATTCATGCAGACCTTTGAAAATATTGACAGTCATTTTGTTTGAAGACAGCATCCTGAATGATGGGTTAAACTTATTATTTACTATAGTTCCAGTTTAGTAGTGGCACCAACATTCTTCAAAATCATTTCTACCAAGGTTACTTCATGAAGGAAATAAAAAAGCTGAATGGGCAAATTAAAGTCAATTCAAATATTTGAGAACTGACTCTGAGCAAGGCACTGTGGTATGAACCCAAAAAGAAGTAAGAACCTGTTTGCTCTTAGGAAAACCTACAATATAGAGACCATACTTTATGGTGCCTCAGTGAGTCACACTAGTAAAATCCTCAGTCAGTGGATGGGATTCACACCAGCTGTGGAAGGAAACCAAGTGATCATTAGGGACCATAGGGGCAAAGAGTTTGAGAACATTTGACACTGCATCTGTATGATATGGTAGCAAAGGAGACAGGTGATAACATAGAAAGAGATGCCCTGGTCAACGGTTTCATCTTCTGTTGGGAGAAAGAACACATGGACAGAAGAAAGATGGCCAGCACAGACAAGAAAATTGGCAACAATGACTTCCTAACTCTGCCCATAGAAGGATCTTCTCTGCCTCTGACGGATAAGGCCCTACAGTAGAGGTGGATCCATTTTAGAAGCCTATGCTGATGGTAATAATACATTTCATTGATTTACCTATTAATTCCCATCTCTACCCTTAATTCATGCAGACCTTTGACCTTAGTAGTGTCTGAGCATGCCAGTGTATAATTTATTAATAACTTGCCATTCTTCTCACCTTTTAAAACTTGGTGGAATTGGCTATCATCAGAAAGCATCCTTAAGAACTATATGATCTGGAGTACTTAGAAAATTGATTTCCTGGGCCTCTGAGGCTAAGAAGCAGAGTCCAGGAAGTGCTGACCTAGCTAAGTACACAGGGGTAACAGGTAGACTCAGGTGGCAAGTTGGCAGCTGGCCTGCAGACTGATAATGTCCCAACCTGCCTTATGCTTCTGTGGAAATGAAACCCTATTCATAAATAGAAAGAAGACACAGACACAAATGGTGATAAGCATCATCATGGATGTTTACAAGTAAGTGATACAGGGTCTCAACAGGAGATTCAAGTGTTTCAGAGTACCTGCAAAGACTTCACATAGAAGGTAGCATTTGAAATGCAGAGAAAAGGACATAACTCTCTACAGGGAAAGATGGAGAGGTTAAGGTTCCAGATGGAGGGACCAGTCAAGCTCTTATCCATTTGCATACTACTTGGTTAGGACAAATGATTGTTTGGCTAATGTCATGCTATGTTCTGGAGGACTTGGAAAGCTTTCTGTGGGGGGTGTACAGCAACATATTCAAGCTTATGTACATGGCATTTGAGGTCCAGCATGGAAAAATACTGAAACACTGTGTATATGTTATTTCTGCATGGAAATGAAACTCCTTGACTCTGAAAACAGGAAAGGGAGTGTGTAGTGTGATAAGGAACACTGAAAACAGCCTCTTGAGAATGCAATTTGAGTGTGTACAAGGTCACAGGTGCCTCAGTAACCTACCTCAAATGACCATCTAGTGGATCTTTGTAGTTAATATAAGCTCTTTCAATAAATGCTTGGTGGACGGATGATGGGGCAGACTCTCTCAGGAGAGTTACCCCCTATCCCTGCTCAGCTGGAATTGTCTAAGTACCTCATTCTTGGAGTTCATTGCAAGCTATAAGCTCTGCAAGTGGTGCCCCCGACATCATTGCCTTGAAGTTATGCGTGAAGGAGGAGAGCTCATCAATTTTCAGGGAATCCCAGTAAGGGACAGTCCTGTCTTGCATTAGGATGATGGAACACACACATAAAATATCAGGGGTTAGGTTATCATGGGTCAAGGAATGACCAAAGAGCAGAAAGTATTTTTTAAAACAGCGCAACAACTACTTGTCTATTTAGTGCACTGTAGAGCCTGGAGCTCTACACAAGCTTATGCTCTTAATTTGGCAGGAGTGCCCTTGGTTTCCTTATCAAGGAAACTTAGATTTAGAGTTATGCAGCAGGTAGGTCACTGTCTGAAAAGAGGATATGAGCGAGGTTATTATACTAATGTTCCTATTTTGACCACTTGGGCACTGATGCGCTCTGAGTTGTATCCTCTTTATCTACCAGATTGCGGTGAGTCAAACTGTCCATCTTCTCCACCTGAAGGGAATTCAGGTGATTTAAAGGAGAAGGGAAAACAGAAACCAGAACAACAGGGAGTGACTTCTCTCCTACTTCATTCCATTCTATGAAGAATAAGGAAGGGATTTTTTTCTAGTGAGGATAAGAACAGACAGGAGCCTTTTCCTCCCCCTATAGAAAAGCCATTGCCCTCGTTTCCTTCACCCTTAAAGGGACCTGCATCTGTTTGCCTCGTTCAGGCAACAGCGCCTCCTATCCCCTTTGAGGAGATTGGAGGCCACCCAAGGGACAGTTCTTGGATAAGACACCCCGGGTGCCTCCAGGAGGGAAGGAAAGTGGCTGATTATAATTACCTTCCTAATATGCAAGTTCTCACTTCCTACTTTCAGCATCAGCTTTTCTGCCATTTTTTCTGTTTCCCTGGAGTAAAGGGAAATTTGCATGCAGTCTCCTGAGTTTTATTCCAGAAAGCTCTCGCTTTCTTGCTGCCCAGAGAGGCCTGGGGCAGAAGAGTTGCTAAGATGCCATGGTGTGCCCCTTTGGTCACTTGTAGTCTGGGCAAGTTGCCCCTTTCTGGGTTTGCAGTGACAGAGGGGAGGCCAAGAGGCACAGACTGAGTCCCTGGGTGGCTGCAGGCAGCTCCAGCCCAGTCCTAGAATCCTCCTCACCATGGTCACATACCTTATGGTGCCCAGACAGTGGCCTGCTGCTTGCTGTGCTGCTGCTTTTCCTACTTCTACCCTTTCCTGCCACCCGTCACATGTCTCAGCTGACAAGCAATTCTTTGTCTTCTCTGGGTGCCTAGGGAAAGGGCTAACAGTCCATGTGCACCCTGACCTTCCTAGCCTACTTCTCCTTCTGGGGAAGAAGCCCTCTAATAAGGGGCGCTCTCCCCTGTAGCCACATGTTAAATGCTAATGAGGCTGGGGTGGGTGAGCTCTACCAGCTGTTGTCATCTTCAGAAGATAGACGCAGCAGTAAGGAGTGTTCATTTTGCTTTTTTAAATAAAATGTTTAAAAACACTGTGGCCGGGAAACTTTGAAGCAGACCCTGCACTGCATGTCTACTCTTCCCTGAACCTCTCTGCTTGGGAGTAGTAAAAATAATAATAAGCCCAGTATGCTTGCAGTGCCTTACCTAACAGAGTTGGCTCCAAGCGTAGATGTCCTGGAGGATGCAGGGAATGATCTTCTCTCAGCCTGTTAGCCTCCTGCCTCCTGCCTCAGCACTTATACACACACTTTACCACCTGGTCATTCTCTGGCCTCTTGCTGCCACTTGTAGTTTTCCTTCCTTCCTTTCAAGGTAAGGGCAGCAAAAGGTGGCATGCTGTTTAAAAAAAGAGGCTGCCTAAGGAGCCCGGAGCAGATTGGAAGAAACCGGCCACAGCTCTGCTTTCCCAAGCTCACTTCTAAGACATTCCAGCTAAAGGCTAATGCAGGAGAATGGCCAGCAACTAAGGATATTTTTAAAAGTTTTTTTTTTTTTCTCTTTTTTTTACATACTTAAGCTAATTCAGTGCAGGTTTTTAATCTTGGTGACTTGCAGTCACATTCTAATGACTTTCAAGGGCCAAAATATGGTAAAAATCACTTAAAATAGTCATCCTTTCCATGCCTTATCTTTTGCCATTTCTGTATTTTATATGTTACATACCCGACAATCCTTCTAAACATATACAAAAGACTACAGACTTAATAGCTTCTCTTCTCATAAAGAGGTGCGATGTTGCATCTAGTTATCAAGATATGACCCTGCTACTCTTTTCCTATGGTTAAGCAAGGAGCAATCTCATATTCTCTTAGCTTGTGATCTTAATTGGCAAGTAGCAATGGCTGATTTTATTGGTAATATCAGCTTCCATTCACCAGCCTCTAAGTTCCTGAACTTTTTACCAACTGTTGAATTTGTATCTATTGTTGTCTCTAAGTCCTTGCTTCACACCATTACTACCTTTACAGATGGTTCAAAAAAAAACAACAATCAAAACAAAAAAGTAAGACAGTGATAGTGTGGCAAGATGCCATGCAAAATTGGTAACATAAAATACAAGAACATTGTAAAACTACCCAACAGGCAGAGTTAGGTGCCCTAATATTGGCTTTACAAACTTTTCCTCACCAAGACATAAATACAGTTAGTGATTCTGCTTATGCAGTGTATAGTATTACTCACTTAAATCTTGCACATGTGAAAGGCATTACTAATGGATCTTTACTAGCTTTGTTTCTTGCAGTGCAAGAGCACCTCTGTGTCCGTCATCACCCTGTTTATATCACTCATATTCGCTCTCATTCTGGGCTACCCGGCCCCTTGTCAGAAGGGAATGCTTGATCTGATGCTCTGTTAAACCACAGATGTGGTTTACAGACCTTTCTGCTTTTTTGCGAGCTCAAGCTGATCTTGTATTTTTCTTTTTTTCATCAGAATGCCCACAGTCTTAAACAACAGTTTCATTTAACACTTGCTCAAGCTCACATAATTATTAACACTGGTTTTGATTGCCGACAGCATTCTCTCTCTCCTCTTTCTTTAAAGCTTAGTGCAACCCAGGAGGTCTAGTTCCTAATGCTATCTAGCAAACTGATGTTACTCAGTATCCACCTTTTGAATGTTTTAAATTTCTCCACTTATATAGGTTTGACACATGCTACCTCCCGGACCGAAGAAAAATCCTAAAGATGCAATTACTCATTTGTTTAACTCTATTATGACTTTAGTTCTTCCACAAACTATAAAAACTGATAATGGACCTTACTATCTTAGTGCTCAATTTACATATGCATTGCAACTTTTATACATACAACATAAGACTGGCATCCCCGATAACTCAACCGGTTAGGCCACTGTTAAATAAACTTAACAAACTCTTAAAGTGTATCCTAATAAATAAAAAAAGAGGGAATATGGGGCTCTTTCCTTGAGAACAGAACCTGTCATGGGAGAATCAACCAGCAATGATAGTGATGACTAGGAAGACACCTGACATTACTTGAGGACAGCTAAAGAAATTGGATCAACAAGCAACTATCCGCCTTGCCTCTGAGAAAGCCCCTGCAACTGCAAAGAACTGGTTTCTTATGTATCTGATGGCAATTGGGGAAACCTCTGAGAAAGCAAAACAGACATGGATGTTAGGGTGGCTTGTAATTCCTGTCCTTTGCCAAGTGGGATCAGCTCAAAACATGTTTATTGGAGTCATGTTCTAAATCCCCCTGTTTTTAATGTTATTACATGGTGGGATGCTTACCCACCTTTGTCATCTAATGATACTTCTTGAACAGAAGGTCTATGGATGCCCCGTCTTACCCCTTAATTAAAAATTTCAGATAGATTAAACTTAATGGCTCCTTGACTTTATTGTCTAGTAATCTCTGTCTTTGTTTTTCCTCAATATCACATGATAAGTGTGTTACTGTCATTCCTCAGGAGTGCCTTGACTATCAGCCCAAAAGGGATGCTAAGCTTGCAAATTTGACCTTTATTTCTGCTGTTACTACAAATCTTACTAAGCCTCTAATAAAGCTACACAACTGCCTGATCTTCCTATATGACATCCGAGTAGGGACTGGTGACATAAGTTTGAGTTCATCTGTTGGTCTCTGTGCAGACAATCTGCGCCACACCAAGGGCCTCTGTTTGATAAGGGCACCTTACTTGATTGGGGTCCCCATGGTTACCTTATGTCTGAAAATCAGACTATTGGATTTGCTGCAATAATTCTATCGCCTGGTCAGAGTATGGGCTTTCAGGATGAATATTACAACTAAAAGGGAAACAAGTTTTAAGCTCTGCTCATAAGCAAATTTGAAGACTAGGTATTCCTTTTTTAAACGGGTTCTTTCACATGGTGAGTACATTACTAGGGGTGGCAACTATACCCTCTCTTTGCACAATAGTGTTACTGATACAGTCCACATTTGAACTACGCACCCTTAT
Source organism: Cebus imitator (assembly GCF_001604975.1). Taxonomy (NCBI): domain Eukaryota; kingdom Metazoa; phylum Chordata; class Mammalia; order Primates; family Cebidae; genus Cebus; species Cebus imitator. The sequence goes on along the minus strand of NW_016107398.1, from coordinate 437,637 downwards.
ATACTTCTGTTTGATCGAGGTGTTCCTAACATAGAGCAGAATCAATCCTTTTATAGTATTAAAGTCTCTTCCAGTAGTTGGTATGCTACATACTTGTCCATCAAAACGTTACACAGTTAAATATAACTTATGTCATGATTTTAAAATGGCGAGCAGAATTGTGGCTGCCTGTAAATTTAACCTGGAGCTGGGAGGGAGATTCCACCTTGCAGTAATTTAGAAAAGCACACCTGCAAGGGGCTTATCACGACCATCTGTCTTCTCAAATTTCCACTCTTGAGTGTGAATTAAACAACTTGAAGAATGGTTGCAGCAATTACAAACAAATACCCTTCAGCAATTCCAAGCGGGCTTTTAATGGTTAAACCCAAACACTTGGTTGTCTGTGTTAAACATACACATTTGGGTGACGGCCACCATACTTATTTTTTTTTAATCTGTTTTCTAGCCATCTGCAGATGGCTCTGTGCTGCCACCCGACGCATCTACGACCAGAGAAGAATGATAGAAGCTTACCTTGGACTGGATGACCAGCATGCTCTAAGAATTAAAGAAGGGGGAGATATAGGGGGCACATGGCAACATATTCAAGCTTATGCGCAGATATTTGAAGTCAGGCATGGAAGAATACTGAGGCACTGTGTGTATGCTATTTGTGCATGGGAATGAACCTCCTTGACCCTGAAAACAGGACCAGGAGTGGAGTGTGCGGTGTGGTAAGGAACGCTGAAAACAGCCTCCTGAGAATGCAGTTGGAGTGTGTACAAGGTTACAGGTGCCTCAGTAACCCACCTCAGATGACCATCTAGTGGATGTCTGTAGTTAATACAAGCCCTTTCAATAAATACTTGGTGGGCAGATGCTGGGGTGGACTCTTTAAGAAAAGGTATCCCCTATCCCTGCTCAGCTGGAATTGTATGAGTACTTCATTCTCGGCATTCACTGCAAGCTATAAGGTCTGCACTTTCTGCTTGAGGGCTACCGGTTTTATCATGAATGATCTCAAGGGTCTTCTTGATACCTGTATTTTTCCTTGATCACACCTCACTCCAGCATGATTTGGAGTAAAGTAGAGAAGGAGATTCTACCAAGAAACTAAAAATTATACAACTCAGCTGACTCATTTAGGAAATTGCAGCCACATTCAAGAAAGTAGATATAACAGGAAATATTTTAACTAGTAACACATGCAGATGTTTGTTCTTTATTATATTTCCAACTACAAGAGTCCAAATATGATGATAGGTTCCTGGAGGTTTGTGTTAATTTAGAGAAAGCATCAAAGCATTCATTAAATTTCTCTGGCTTAATTTTTAAGAAATTTGGGTAACTCAACTTGGATCAAACTTTAAAACCAAGATTTGAGGTGTAGGATTTGTTGGAGGAAAAATTTCCAAACTGAATGAAATTCTCAAATTCTTAAAGATCTTCTCAACATTTTCTTTGGCATCTTTTATCATTTCTAGAGGAAGGTAGTGTAGACCAATGTTTAAAACCCTGTACTTGGATGCCATACTATCTTGGGTTTAAAACCTTGCTCTACCACTTACTAGTTGTGTGTACCTGAAGAATTTTCTTAACTTTTATGAACCTTACTTTCTTTATCTATAAAATAGGATCACAAGAGTACCTCCCTCAAAGGGTTGTCAAATTAATTACCTTACTCTCTATCTATTAATAGCATACAGTAATTATCTGGGACAGAGGGGAGACAGCTTGAGATGTCTGCATGATCTTGAGCAAGTTATAGATATATGCTTGCTAGAGCTGACAAGGAGCCAAGGAAACTTTTGGTTCTAGACCTTCACTTTACAGATAATGAAATGGATTTCAGAAGATAGCCAAGTTCATAGAGATCCTTTACAGCTGGGTGAAGACCAAGATCATGGTACTGAGCAGGGTTCTCTTAGTTGCTCAGTACGCCTTCTGTTAATAGCCTACCCCTTCTAGAAAAAAATGCTTGGGTTTTGGAACACTGCTATGCAAATTAACTCTGTGCAGATTGATACTATAACTGCCCAAGGGGTTCTTCCTATCCAGTGAATAAAGGCCATGGCATTGTAGTAGAGAAAGAATTCAATAGACACAAGGTCATCCACACCACCCAGAAGATGGAGTTCGTACTCAAATCATGCTGTTCAAAGCTCGTAGGAGTTTCTTAAGGGCAATTTGGGAGAAGGGATGGGGATGACCAGGTAACAGGTGCTTGCTGCTGATTGGTTGGGGCGGAGATGAAATCACAGAGGGCTGATGTTGTCTTCTTGCAGGCAGAATTGCTTCTGGGTGAGGCCACAGGAGTGGGGTTGTCAATCCAGGTGGAACCATTCCGTCCAGGTGGAGTCATGGGGGTCAGACAGGAAAAAAAAACCCGGAAAGATATCTCAGATATCTCAAAAGGCGAATCAACAACAGTGGCAATATTGGCAGGAGTAATTGAAGAAAGTTGCCTGTCTTATAACCTCCAAATAATGTCTGCACCTTGGCAGGACCCAGGCTCCTCTCCTCCCTCAGCCTGAAGGCCTCCTATTCACTTTACAAAAGCAGTTGAGTTTTGGGCAAGGCCTGTTACCATTTAAACTGTAGCCTAAATGTCTTCCAAAATTAGCCTGGCCCAGTAGCCCAGGAACAGTTAAGGAAAAGGCAAGGTGGGGGTTGGGTTAGCTTAGCTTACTGTTATCTCATGGATATGACTTTTGCAAAAGTTGTTTCAATGCCCTAAAAATCCATGACCCTGCCGTGTTCCCTTTCAGACCCCTTCAGCTGCTATCTTCAAACTTTCACCTCTTCCTCCCACCCACCCTGAACACACAGTTGTGCTTCTAGTCTCACAAACAGACACACACACACACACAAATAGTACAAGCCATGAAACCTTCTACTTTATGCTCTTTTCATAAACTATTCTGCACTGATTTTCCTCTTTGCCTCTTCTCTTCTTGCCTCATTTGTCCTTCTGAACTTTTCTCCTCTTTTCCCTGAAGGAGGGAATAGACAAAAAGGCTCAATACTGGAGCGAGGATCTAAAAGCTAAACATTGACTGTTGGCTTTTGTGTTCTGGAAGTCTTAGTTTGGTACCCAATTTTCTTATTTATTCTGCTACTGTCAGAGGCGTTTGAACCACAGTGATTCCATCCTGAATAGGGGCTGGTCAAATGAGGCTGAGATCTGCAGGGCTGCATTCCCAGGTGACCAGGAATTCTCAGTCACAGGATGAGATAGAAGGTCAATACAACACAAGATATAGGTCACTTTTATCAGACCTTGCTGATAAAACAGCTTGAAGTAAAGAAACCAGCCAAAGCCCACCAAAGCCAAGACGGTGAAGAAAGTAACCTCTGGTTATCATCATGCTAATTATAATGTATTAGAATGCTAAAAGACACTACCACCAGCACCATGACAGCTTATAAAGGCCATGGCAACATTTGAACCTTATCCTATATGGTCTTAAAATGGGAGGTACCCTTAGTTCCAGAAATCGCCCATCCATTTCAGGAAAACTCATGAATGAACCACCCCTTGTTTATCATAGAACCAAGAAATAACCATAAAAATAGCTAGCCAGCAGCCTTCAGGGCTGCTCTGTTTATAGAGTAGTCATTCTTTTATTTCTTTACTTTCCTGATAAACTTGCTTTCACTTTATGAACTTGCAGGAATTCTTTCTTGAGCAAGGTCCAAGAACCCTCTCTTGGGATCTGGATCAGGATTCTTTTCCAGTAACACCGCTAACAACTGCTCTTGCTAAACTATGCTGTTACCTCTGCAGTCTTACAAACACTTCCTCATCTGAGTAGACAGCTTTGAAACACTTGATGCTGTTGGAAACTCCTACTTCTCCAGAGTCTTCTTCCCACCTCATCTCTTCTGTTTTCTACTTACTTCTCCATCTTCCTGTTTTTTCCTATCAGGAATAAGGCTGTTTTCTTTTTTATCATTCATGTGTTCACTGAAATAGGACTATTCATTTCCTCCAATAACCTTTTTTTTTTTTTTTTTGCATTCACAATATGGCTGTTTGGTACAAGAGACCTAGCTTTTGGTCTGTCTCTGCTTTTGCCATGTCTTCCTTAGTAAGCTTAATCAATTCACAGAATACTATGCAGCCATGAAAAGGAATGAGATCATGGCCTTTGCAGTGACATGGATGAAGCTGGAAGCTGTTATCCTTAGCAAACTAATGCAGGAACAGAAAATCAAACACCACATGTTTTCACTTATAAAAGCGAGTTGAGCAATGAGGACACATGGACACAGAGATGGGAACAACACTCAGTGGGCCTGTCAGAGGAGGCTAGGGGATGGGGAGGGCATTAGGAAAAAGAGCTAATGCAGGCTGGGCTTAATATCTAGGTGACGGGTTGATAGGTGCCGCAAACCACCATGGCACAGGTTTATCTACGTAACAAACCTGCACATCCTGCACATGTACCTCAGAAATTTAAAAAAATAGTGAAAGACGTAGGACTCTTCCTTTAGCTTGAACACCTAATTGGCCTAATTCCAAACTGTTATGTCTCAAGGAAGCAGGAGGCCTGGGGAGAGGGAGATAGAGGGGGCAACAACCCCCATCACAACATGCAATGCACACCATTCATTAATCATCTTTGCTGTCTTATATGGGAATGGTTCATGGCACCACAAAACAACTGCAATAGTAGCATCAAGAGTCAGTGATCATAGATCACCATAATGGATACAATAATAATTAAAAAGAATGAAAAAACATGAGAATTGCCAAAATGTGACACAAAGACATGAAGTGAGCACATGCTGTTAGAAAGCGGTGCCAATGCATATACACCATGGAATACTATGCAGCCATAAAAAACTATGAGTTCATGTCCTTTGCAGGGACATGGATGAATCTGGAAACCATCATTCTCAGCAAAAGGACACAAGAACAGAAAACCAAACACCATGTTTTCACTTACAGGCAGGTGATGAACAATGAGAACACATGAGCACAGGGAGGGGAACATCTCACACAGGGATAAGTTAGGAGGCGGGGGACCAGGGGAGGGGAGGGATAGCAGGGGGTGGGGGGTTTGGGAGGGATAACACCAGGAGAAGTGCCTGATGTAGACATTGGGGGGACAGAGACAGCAAACCACCAAGGCATATGTGTACCCATGCAACAATCCTGCAGGATGATCACATGTACCGCAGACCTTAAAGTACAATTTAAAAAAAAGAAAGAAANAAAAAAAAAAAAAAAAGAAAAGAAAATGGTGCCAATGAACTTTTTCAATACAGGGTTGTGACAAACCTTTAATTTGTAAAACACACACACACATACACACAATATCTGTGAAGCAAAATAAAGTGATGACCAATAGAACAAGGTATGTTTATACTCATTGTAAACATGAGTGGGATATTGTCTTTCTCTGTGCAAATGCTCTGTGGCTCCTTTACATGATGAAACGTCCACTTTTTGGCAGGTCTTCAGGCTTATGGATGTTGTTCCTTGCTTCTTTGTGCTGTTTCCATTTTTGTTTGCTAAAAGCATAGCAGTCCTGTTTCTCAGAAATAAGCATAGCAGTTTCTCAGAAATAAGACGCTCCTGGATACCTTTATACCATTTTGCATTTATTTTCTTTACTTAGAATGATATTTGCCTTCCATTCCCACACGTTTGCCTTGAAAGTACCTGGATCTTTATATACAGCTGACAGTTGAACAATGCAGGGGTTAAGGGGCATGAAACCCCTTGCAGCTGAAAATCTGCATACAATTTTTGATTCTTCCAAAACGTAAATACTAAGAGTCTACTGTTGACCAGAAGCCTTGCCAATAACATAAACAGTTCATTAACAAATAATTTGTATATTATATGTATTATGTACTGTATTCTTAAAATAAAGTATGTAGAAGAAAAGAAAATGTGATTAAGACAATCATAAGGAAGAGAAAATATATTTTCTGCTCATTAAGTGGAAGCAGGATCATTATAAAGATTATCCTCTTCATTTTCATATTGAGTGCTGAGAAGGAGAAAGAGGTGGGGTTAGTTTTATTGTCTCATGAGTGGCATAGGTGAAAAAAAAAAAATCCACAGATAAGTGAATCCATGTAATTCCAACCTGTGCTGTCAAGGGTCAACTGAATGTCCCTTGAAAGCCACTGTGTTTTCACTGGAGAAAACTTGTGGGGATCTCTCTTCTGCTACACTTTGGACATTCTTGCATAATCAAAGTTGCCTTTCTTACTTTAATTGCATGCTTGTAGATCCTCATTTAAAAGTGCACATCTTGAAGCAGATAGGGCTCTTTAATTTGAAATCAAAATGAACTCAGCACATTGCACCTACTCAACAAATTCTGAAAAAAAAAAAAAAAAAGAATATAATCTGATGCCACTGGCTGGCATGTCACCCAGTTTCACGAATCAGAGTGCTCATCAAGTCACCAAACGGGTTCTTAAAAATACAGATATCGGAGATTATCCCAAGACACACTGAATTAGAATTTCTGAGCTAGAATTCAAGACATGGGTTTCTAACAAACACCCCCATTGATTCTCAAGCAGCCAGCGAAAAACATCTGAGGATCATTAATCCATCTCAGATGCACGATTGCATTATCTTATTCCTGATAACGGGTTTTCAGCTTTATTGGGTAAAAATCTGCATTTTTTTGTAGCGCCAAGATTCTATGACATCATAGACATTGAACTGGTAATACTGCAGCTATCTACACATAATTAACCACTGTTTGCAGTCACATGTAAACAATCTGCTGGATATTTCTATAGTCAATTTAAGTTCTGGGCCTTTGAGCTGTTAAGTACACAACATGCAGTCTTAGAATAGACCAGAAGATGGCAACATGACTTCATAAAATGGTGCTAGGGCTATTTCATGGACTTAGCCGCAAGGTGACAGCATTGCATGGGGATCTGAGTTGACTAGCCGCTCAAAAAACTGCTTAAAGACTGTTTTTCTAGTTGAAAAGCCTCCTAATCCAAGTTGATTTAAAAGCAAGCTTTACTTTCTCAGAATTTTCTAAAGGTGACTGTTTAAAAGATCACATCCACTATGGGGTTTGCATTGTTTCAGGTAAAACATATCTCTTGACAGGTTAGTGCCTGAAATGTGAGCAGAAATGTTGTTTACAAGTTTGCTTTCTCATAAAATGAAAATTTTCCATGAACAGGATGACACAATCCATCCTTGTCAATGGTTAGTAACTTCAGAGGAGTGCTAGATGTAGGCTTTGAAAGGTTTGTAATGATTTGTAAGACACAAATCCGTTCCTCAAGCTTGCAGTCCATCAGGGGACCAAAGACATCAGTAGCTGAGCCAGCTGCACTTGCCCAGGGCTCTGACCAACCCAGGCAAGACTATGGGTCAGCCCTACCAGAGTCTCCAGGTTTTTAAGAAGACTGGATATTTTCTTGTGGAGTCTCCCAAATGTCCAATATTGGCAACTAACACCAGTAATTTACAGCAGGACAAACAAAATACAACTGTGAGCCAAATTCAACCTTGGCCTGCAGCTAGCAGCTCCTGTGTTCCTGGAAGAGTTAGGAAGACCAGAAGTTGGGCTGGAAGGGGTCAGAAGGGGATGTCTGGGGGCCAGGACGACAACAGTGTTTGCCTTTGGTTTTCTCCTAGGGAAAAGTACGTTTAAATAATCTTTCAAACACTCATCACCATAAGAGAACACAGATTTTAATGGAAGCATTGTTTTATTCAAAGGAGTCTGCAAAAGAAGTATCCACTATTTGAATTTTTAAATAGTATTAAAACATCTCCTTAGATTATTTTCCTTGGCTTTACTGGTGGGGGAATCATGCTTCTACTTGTGCCACAGAAATATTTTCGTAAGTAATAATTGCCTTAATATTACTAGGTGACCCATTTAATTTTTTGTCTATATTGGAAATTTGTCTCTTTTTCTGATTATGAAAGTAAAACATGCCCCTTGGGGACAGGAAGCGGGGGGACCTCAAAGAATATATAAACACTTTATAAACTATAAAAAGTAATATTCCTTTGCAATGCTCCCCTTCCCTCTCATCATGGTAACAAGTTAGTGTGTGATTTTTCAGACTTTTTCTGTGCATATAAAAACATATCAATAAGAGATAAATATGCAAATCTAAGTTTTCATAGTTTTGGGATTTGTTTTACAAAAACATATGATGGTTTTTAATCTACCTTTTCACAATATAATATCATTTAATGAATTGATTGATATATTGATTTGATTCTTCTTGGTAATCATTATCCACAATATACAGAATAGATCCGTGTTCAAATTGGAGCCCCGCCATTTACTGGTAGTGTTAGATGAATTCCTCAACGAGTTTGTGTCTTTAATGTGAATATTTCTGGTCTCTCACAATTAAGCATAACGCTGGCTTTGGTTAAAATGCACAGTATTTTTAACATGTGAAGCAAGTGTTCACTTATCGCTATTGAAATAAAATGATTAATTTAATTTTAATCATGCATGACCATCAACTCATTAAATGCCATCTTGATGACTGTTGTGATATTTATGACTTTTTCTTGACCTTTCAATATAGTGAATTATTTTAATAGATTTGTATTAAGAATCTATTCTTGCATCTTGGTACAAGCTTTTTTTCACTGTACCATATTTTTCTTATAATGTTCTTCTCAATCCTTTGATAGGATGTGAGATCGCAATACAGTTTTATTTCTTCAGTTTTTATGCAGACCTTTTAAGGTTTGGCATGATTATTATGCTGGTCTTACAAAAATGATTTTGGATGTTTTCTCTTTTGCTATGAAACATATAAAATGGCATCAGCATAACCTTTTCTTAATAATGTGAAAGGGATTTGTATCAGTGGGCCTGGTGCTTTTTAGGATAAAGCTCTTAGATAATTTTCTTAATTTTTTAAAAGAAATTTCTTACAGAAATCAGATTAAGTTTTGGGGCATATTGCAGTCACTTAGAGATTTCTTTCAAAAATGCTGATGCTCAAGCTTGACATAAACGTTAAATTAGAATATCTGGGGGTATGTGTATACATTAGTTCAGTTTTGTTAAGCTTTCATTTTTAAACCAACCTCCTCCTACTTCCACAATTCTAATGTGCAGCAAGGATTGAGAAATGCTACTAGATCTCTACCTCTTTTGAGTCAATTTTAATAAATAGAAAGTTCATCCACTTCATCTGTGTTTAGTTCCTGTTTTTTGTGCATACCGCTGAATATACATGTGTTTGTGACATTTGTATTGTAGATTTTCTTTCCAAGTCAGATTTGTCAGTAGTTGATCTGGTTCTAAAGAAGAGCCAAGCTGGGCATAGTAGCTAACACCTGTAATCCCAGTACTTTGACAGGTGACGGCAAGGGGAGTTCAAGGCCAGCTTGGGCAACATAGCAAGATCCTGCCTCTAAAAAAATAATAAAAGTAAAAATAATTAGCCAGGGGCGGTGGAATGCCCTGTAGTCCCAGCTTCTTAGGAGGTTGAGGCAGGATTATCTCTCGAACCTTGGAGGTCAAGTCTGCAATAAACTATGATTTTACCACCGTGCTCTAGCCTGAGTGACCGAGCAAAACTCTGTCTCTGAAAAATAAATAAATAGAAATAGAGCCAGCACTAGGATTAATGTATTCTTTTTCTTTTATATCTAGTTATGTACTCCTAATCTTAATTAAATTTTTCCTTTTCCTTTTCTTACATTTATTTTTTGTCTTTTTCTTATTGAGCTGGTTATTTAGTTCATTTTCTTTCTCACACTGTTCTTCAATAATGTCAATGTCTAACATAAATTTGGCTCTCCACACAGTGTTAGTCATATTCTAGTGTTGTCATTTTTATTTCCTTGATATTTTGGGATTTGAAGTTTAACATTCTTGTTTTTTATTAACCTAAGATAAAAATCAATTTTAAAAATTAATGGTTCAAAATATTTTGTTGCATTTAAAACTGTATTCCAATTTTATATTACTTAAATAATTTGTTCTGTAGTTCTCCTTTTAATAATTTTCTGTACCCTAATATGTCCAGTTTTTATAACTTTTCCATGGATACATAGAAAGAAAGTTATATTGTCTTTTTGCTGTGCACTGTCATTGTGTTATTTCTATCTTTCATACCCAGTGCTTTTTCTGTTAATTTCTCCTTTTATTTATATTCTGTAGACATTGCCTCAAGTATTGTGAAGTTTTTGTAACTTGGTACTTAAAAACTCATGCTCAACATACTTGTGCTATGTATTAAATAGTTTTTCATTATAAAATGTACTTGTATGGCTTATTTTTTCTTATCTGATAATAGTATTGAGATTCTTCCTTTCATTTATTTTTTAAGCCTTCACTTACATGGAGTATCCACTTATTGTTATGTTTTCAACATTTCTCATTTGTTTTAATTTACCTATGTTTAATTTAATTTATCTATTTTTTTGAGACAGGTTCTCACTTTGTTGCCCAGGCTGGAGTGCAGTGTCATGATCTCAGCTCACTGCAATCTCCACCTCCCAGGTTCAAGCAATTCTCCTGCTTCAGCCTCCTGAGTAACGGGGACTATAGACACGTGCTACCACACCTGGCTTTTTTTTTTTTTTAATTTTTAGTAGAGAAGGGGTTTTGTCATATTGGCCAGGCTGGTCTTCAACTTCTGACCTCAAGTGATTCTCCCACTGCAGCCTCCCAAAGTGCTGGGATTACAGGCATGAGCCACTGAGTCTGGTCTTTTAATTTCTTATTTTTATATATTTAAGGATATAAGCACAGATTTCTTACATGCATATATGGTGTAGTGGTGACATCTGGGCTTTTAGTGTACCCATAACTCAAAAAGTACCCAGTAGGTAATTTTTCAAATGTTCCACCTTTCTGAGTCGCCAAGATCTATTATTCCACCTTGTAGGTCCATGTGCAACCATTGTTTAGCTTCCGCTTATAAGTGTGAACATGCAGCATTTGACTCTCTGTTTCTGAGTTATTTCAGTTAAAATCATGGCCACCATGTCCAATCATTTTGTTGCAAAAGATGTTTCATTCTTTTTCATGACTGAATAGTATTCCTTGATGTATACAGAATACATTTTCATTATCCACTCAACCATTGATTGACACTTAATTTGATTTCATGACTTCACTATTGTGAATAGTGCTGGAATAAATATATGCATACAGGTATCTTTTTGGTGCAGTGATTTCTCTCTCTTTGGGTGGATGCCAGTAGTATAATTGTTGGGTCAAATGGTGGTTCTATTTTAGTTCTTTGAGAAATTTCTATACTGTTTTCCATTAAGGTACTAATTTCCATTTTCACCAACATTGTATGAGTTTTCTTTTCTCCAAATTCTTGCTAACATCTATTGTTTTTTGACTTTTTAAAACGGACTTTCTGAGTGGTGTAAAATGATATTTCATTGTGGTTTTAATTTGCATTTCCCTGACATTAGTAACATTCGGCCATTTTTCTTGTTGGCTGTTTACCTGTCTTCCATTGAAAAATGCCTGTTCATGTCTTTTGCCCACATTTTCATGGAGTTATTTGCTTTTTGCTGAGTTGTTTGAGTTCTGTGTAGATTCTGAATATTAACCCTTTGTCAGATGCATAGTTTGCAAATATTTGTCCTCATCTGTAGGTTGTTTGTTCTACTGATTATTTCTCTTCTTTTGCTCTGTAGAAGCTTTTTAGCTTAATTAAGTCCCATCTGTCTAGTTTTTTTTTTTTTTTTTTTTTTTTT